>NC_080196.1:47707500-48027677 GCF_030028045.1 Hippopotamus amphibius kiboko
CCACTATGTAGTGTGAGTAGTGAAGTTGAATGGGGGCCAAATTAGAAAATGAATCCATAAAGATATGTCAATTACTGTAACCATAGTAAAATTTCTGTCCCAATTCAGGTGACTGTGAACCATGAGCATCACCTCGGATTAAACCCCTTGGGATGCCATTGATTCTAAATGTTAGATGGTTTCCAAACACACACTTGATACAAAAATTTCATGAAAGCTTAATGAGAAGATCCATCTTTAAAGCAATGATAGGTTAGCTTACCTATAACCCATTACGTTACATAACTCAACTATTGAAACATTGCTATATCTGAATATTCATGACTAACACACCTGTGATTTACTTTGCGTGTGACTTGGTGTGATCTCCTGAGTGGTATTTGGACAAATAGGCAGTATCATCACAGAAAATGGAGAGGATCAAACCTAAATCACTATACTTTTCACAACACTATCTTCTTATCCACACATGAGGTTATTACCATTTAATTAAGTAAATGTTGAAAATAATCTTTAAATTAAAATCTACTCTTATCATCTATCTTATATTTTAGGAAAAGAAAGCTTCTCTTCCCTCCGATCCCTGAATGTCATGGATTTGTTGTTATTCAAAATTGAGAACTTAATTTAAATATATTTTCCTGTATCTTTGTAGTCTTGGCATGAAAATGAACTTGCAGTCAGGTTCTATTTATGGGCAGTACAGTGGAGGTTGGGAAAGAGAAGAGTTTCCAATTGTATACTGATGTCCAGAGGCCCTGATATCTGTAGCGTGTGTTTCTGGCTCTGTAAGCTGTAAGTTCCTTTTACTTGCTTGGAATTTTCCCTCAAAGCAAAGTGCTAAATTAATCTTATAGAATTCTCTGCTTAATGTTAAGTAAAATATATTGGTGAGGGACTAAATTAAGACTTAAATATTTAATTTGTGGAGGGAGAAAAATCTATCAGAGAATTTGTTACTGGAAAAATTGCTGGTCTGAAATTGGAAATCTGCTGTGTTCCTTAGAAAAGAGACACAGAGTGGACCTGATCCTTGAGACTCCAGAACATTTGCTTACTTCCAAATATAACTTCCCTGCTTCCTGAGTTGTTAAGTGTGGTACAAATGTATTATGTCCTTCCCAGGGTAAGTTTCAGGAGGAAGTAATGGAAGAGAACACGAAGAAATAAGGCATAGGAATGTCACAGATTTATAAAAGAAACATGTTTTACAATGTCTACCAGATCCAGCCTAGAGAGGTCCCAAATCCCTGGTAGCAATTGAATTATCAATTAAGATCATTCAGAAACAAGGCAGACTCATTGGTGAATTGTGTTTTTTTAAAAAGTAAATTCTTGCATCTTTTTTCTTGCCAATACAATATGAGAATTCTTTCATAATTTTATACATATGCCTCTATCTCTTGTAAATCTGAAGAGTAAGAGCTCTTGATTACTTCTCTCATGTTCTGTGACAGAGGTGTTTTTCTCTTATACTTATCCTTGGACTGGTGAGGTAGTAGGTTAAGGTATTAACTTTTATTTCCTCACTTGCACTGCTCAAGACAGCATATTTTCTGCCTTTTGTTGTAAAGCGTGTAGCCCCAGAGTGGGGAGAGGATGGAACAGGAACAGCAAAGTGAGCTGGGTTAGACCAACAAGTCTGGCGGGGTTTCCAAATCTGAGGAAAAAGGTGATTAGGATTTATCAGGCTGCTTTCAGTTTGGTTTATTACCAAACCAGAATCAAAATTTGGTGCACAGGACAAACACAAGATTAGGAGGAGGCCTGCTTCCACACAAAGGTGCTTCTGAGTCCAGAGGTCTTGAGAGCCTGCATGAAATGAATAATCTACCAGATGCGAGGAACCCAGAACTGTGGGCTCCCTCCCTCAACTGTACTGCAGGCTGTAGGATGGTGGGAAGCTGGTGGCCCCACCCGGCTCCACATGACATTGTCATGTAAGGGGATTCTGTCTTGGCCACGGTCACACACTTCCAAAGTCTTTTCTTACTGTATCACTGGGCCTACCTGAAACTGTCATTCATTAGTCCTCACCACACAAGACTAAAAAGATATTTTTTTGAGGGGAAGAGAAGAGATGAAAGAGGAAGAGGGGAGAAGGAGAGAGAGAGAGGGAGAGAAATTGGTGGGTTCTAGGCTTACAGTCAGGTCAGTTCACCAGGAATGTAATATGACCCAGAGAAAATGCCCATGTCAAGATCTAAGCTGATGGAAACAAAGAGTCTTGGGTCTCAAGAGCAGCAGGGATTGTCTACATCTGCAGAGACCAAACTGGCTGTTGAAGTCTTGGTACTGCGTGACGTGGTGGTACCAGGAAACCCAGCCTGGTCACAGTGTGGGGTAGACCTCAGGGTAATGTCACAGAAGCCAATGGAGGGTGGAGGAGATAGTCATGAAAACTAGATGTTAATTTATTTTTTACCGCCCAACAGAATAGGGGCTTACACTCTAAAATTAAGTTATAGAAAATAAAATTATATTTCTTTAATACTTGAATTTGTGAGCTGAGCTTTGTAGGTCATGCCCATTATTTTCTGTATTGTATTTGTGGAGCTAATCATTTTGACCTTAAGAATCTGCCTACCCGTGAACCTAATTCTCTTCCTTTTCCCCTCATTGACTTTTCAAGGTGCTTTTCATTTGATCTTATGGTCCAAGTCAATGCTGCCACACATGGGGTGTTGTTGACAACCAGGTTATTTAAACACAGCTCCTGGTCTGTGGATACAAACATGCACGCAGTGTGCTCCTTTCTTACAATTGATAAAATTTAAAGCATTGTGTAATATTTATCTTTTTTGTTTCATTTGATCACCTTCTGAATTTCCTTAGATAAATATTTTTGTTCTATAGCTGTCGGATTACCTTAAAAATATTTCCACTAGGATAGTGTTGATTTGTTCAGCGAGTAAGTAGAAAAAGTGTAGAAATTGGAATGTTAGGGCTTTTCAGTCATATTGTTCCACACTATAGAAAACCTTTCTTCTTTGGATTGTTGATTTTTACTGGCAAGAACAGTATCGTGTAAATGTCAACTTAAAAATATACTGCATACGTCAATGTCAAGGCTGTATTATTTTTTCCATATGGAAGAGAATGTCTCATAAGAGTTAACTTCATTATAGATTCTCTAGGACAACTTGTAGCTATCTGTGTGGACCCTTAAAACAACTGAATATAAATTATTTAAAATACTTTTATTGGCAATTATGCTGTGAAATCCTTGCTTGATTGCAACAATTACTTTTTAAGCTACTCGGAAATATTTATTCCTTAAAAGCTGTATTAAACTCAAAAATTGATCTACAACTTTAGACAGAAGTAAATAAATGTGTATATGTGTGGTACATGTATATGTGTTTACAGAGAATATAATGTCAGGATGATGCCAAGTATTGATTTTTACTTTAATGTTTAATATCTTATGAGATTATTATATCACTTACATGATCAAAATAATATTTCCTCGCTTCTCTTATTGAAACAAATACAATACTCTATAATAGTTTGAGTGTTTGGAACTCAGAAAATAAATGTGAAATTCCAGGGGTGAAGGGCTTCAAATTTTTATTTGCTATAAAATTAGTAAGCTTCTATATATAAACATAAAATTAAAATATTTGGACTCACTAGATTAATAGGAATGTATTTAATACTTAACTGCATTCTTGAGATGACTCCAAAAACTGACATAAATTAAACGGGCTGAAATGGAAGTCACACACAATGTATAGATATATGCATACAGAAGAAACGTGGAAAATTAACATTGATCCACGGTAATTTCTGAACAGAAATTGATTGCTCAGCAGTAATTTTTTGTTGAGGGGAATGGGATGACTACGCTTTTAACCGAGGATGTGTGTTTATATGTGTGCGTGTGTGTGTTCTTGGGTTTGTTTGTGTGTCTGACGTTCCTGTTGTGGGTTTTTCCAGGATGGTTCTGTTTTATAATATCACCTCCCTCTGTGCCCACAAGTTTATTCACATTTGTCAACCAATTTGTCTCAATTTTTGGTTTAGAAAAATGGTCACCACAGACATCCAACCTCCAGGTAAACTTTGAGCCGTCCTCTCTCCTAGTATTGGACATCTGGTTAGCACCTTGCATACAAATTAGGTGGCAGACAATCCCAAAGTGAGGACTGTCACAGCACAGACACAGAAGGTCAGATAAACACTTGCTGGCTGGGTCAGGGGCACGTGCTGTGCACCAGAGAGCAGAGAATCAATCACGGGGTCGGAGATGGAAATCTGGATCTAATCCAAACCAGGGTGAGCTCAGAGGGGTGTCACAGGGAGAGAGGGCTCAGGAAGACTTTAATCCTACAGCATTTAGAGTCAGCGTACAGTTTGTGTTTTGATTTGTAAACAGAACACTTTTAGCAACAGACTTCAAAGCAGCACAATGGCAATGCAGTGCTTTTGTCACTTTGAAAAATAGTCTTATTTAACAATGAACACAGATTTCTAGGTAAACAAAGCCCACTTAAGATAAAGCTAATGAGGCATTTAGTGAAGAAGAGAATAGGTGAAAATTAGAAAGAGTTGGAAAGAAAAGGTCTCATTCTTAGTGTTTAGAATATGCAGAGCAATGTGGAATGCTGTGAGGACTGGCTTCCTAAGTGGCTTTTGTTGTCATCCTCTCCTATTGTGTGGGTGTCCTCAGACACTTACTATGCATCCTAGAAGAAATTATTGCTGGAAAAATAGAGACAGATAAATGGGACTAATATTCTACCTTGGAAAATTATGTCCAGAATCTATACACAGCATCTCAGAAAAGAGGTTTCGTACAAACACAAAATTTACTCTGAATCCTTACAAGAAATGCTCCTAGCCATTAAGAAACTTTTTGGCTTCTGTGAAGTGTTATAGCACATACAGAAGCTAAATAATTGTCAGTGGATCTTTAAAAATTACAGTGCTTTATTTTTCAAAGCACCTCCCTAAGAGGCAGAACAATGCCATCGAGGCAACTGTAAGATCTAAAAAGAAAAAGTTAGAATTATCTTTATGTAAGCATTGTAGTGAAGAAAAAAAACTGCTTAATGCATATGTGTGCAATGCTACAAAACAAAAAGGTCCTAAAAACTGGAGATGGTAAAAATAAAGTTTTAAACACATAGTGCCCTTTACACCATAACGAAGCTCTAATGCTGAATCGGCAGTATAGACTAATTAGAAAAAAACTGGCCTGAAATAATATAAAATCACAACCCTTTCTCAGAGCCAGTGTCACTGAAACTTAGCCCATTGTGCTCACTCTGGGGTGGTTTCGTGAAAACTGACTTGCAAAATTTCCCCAGTTGGAAAAAGAAAACATTCACATCACTTTAAATATCAGTGGGACTAAATTGTTTCTTTAGATTTTAGACAAATGTACTATGTACATCTAAAGACCAGCTGTGTGAATGTTCAATGTTCCTGTCAACTAGATTGAAGAAAAAAGAACCAAGGTGACTATCTGTTGTTTTTATGTTTATCCCTTTTATTTATATTTTTCACAAAACCGGTAGACTATCTTTCATTTGTTTACAGTGTATCATCATGAATGTTCCAATAATATAAGCATAAAAGGATGCCAAGTCTTAATGCTTTGAGCCCACATCCAGGACTCTCTAAGAGCTTTTGTATTGAGATGTGGTTTACTGATGAGGAATCGATCATTTATGATACATAAAGAACAGTTTCAATGCGTTACTAAAAAATTCCAAATAATGTACACAAGAGCCCCTTTGATATTAACTTTCATTTTATAAAGAGCATTGTTACTACAAAATTGTGGGTTTGGATCAAATGAATTTAAATGTCGATATATCTTCCCAATAATGATAGATAGCAGACTGACGTGAAAAGTACTCAGACAAATGTTGTTTACAATGTAATAATCTTAGGTGGAAAACTGGTATAAACTGTTTGCCGAAGAAAGGATGGATTAACAGGTACCCTACATTTACATATTTGGTGTAATTTTCACCATTTTTCCTTACAGAAATCCTTTGAAGTACAAGTTAGAATTCATGTTTTATAGATTATAGGTAATGGGTCCATAACCTGCAGAATCTCTTGTGGAATCAACAAGAGGAAACAAGATGAACTGAATGGTTTTAGGATAGTAACACAGAGAATGCCTCATTTAGTAATAAACAGTGTAAGTAGCCTATACATAGTTTGACTCAACATTTATAAGTGCAGATACTTATTCATGTCTCTTTATCACAGCTGATCATTGCCAGCCGATTAATTTTGTACTTTAATATTTTGAATCGACCCTATGTCCTATGACTGCAGGCTCATTCCAGGTACTTTATCCTCCTGATGGTTCCTTGAACCTGCCAAACCTGATGCTTCTCTGTCCATGCTGTTTTTTCTGCCTTGGATACCCATGGGGCTTACACACAATTACTCACCACCAGTATAACAAAGGGCCCCACCCATCTCCTTATCCCACCTGAATTTTCTTTTATAGTCTACCAATCACCTCATAACTCCTCCCCAAACAATCACATGTATTTGTTTATGTGTTCAAAGTCTGCTTACTTCTCTCAAAAATATTGTTTACCGCTATATTCCCTGAGCCTAGAGGTGTCTGGTTCACAGCAGCAGCTCAAAAAATATATTTTAATAAATGAGAGAATTTCAATGGCTATTTCTTAATGTTCATACTGCTGATGGTGACTAGAAGCCCTTTAAAATTCCCTATGTTAAGAAAAGGGACCCCTCCTACATTGTTGGTGGGACTGTAAAATGGTGCAGCCACTATGGAAAAGCGTGGAAGTTCATCAAAAAACTAAAAATAGAGCTACCGTATGATCCTGCAATCCCACTCCTGAGCATATGTCCAGAGAAAACCATAATTCAAAAAGATACATGCACCCCTTATGTTCATAGCAGCACTGTTCACAATAGCCAAGATATAGAAACAACCTAAATGTCCATTGACAGATGACTGGATAAAGAAGACGTGGTACATATATGTAAAGGAATACTACTCAGCCATAAAAAAGAATAAAATGCCATTGCAGCAACATGGATGCAACTAGAGATTATCATACTGAGTGAAGTAAGTCAGAAAAAGACAAATACCATATGATATCACTTATATAGGGAATCTAAAATATGACACAAATGAACCTATCTACAAAACAGAAACAGACTCACGAACATAGAGAACAGACTTCTGGTTGCCCAGGGGAAGTAGGATGGGGGAAGGATGGACTGGGAGTTTGGGATTAGCAGATGCAAACTATTATATATAGGATGGATAAAGAATAAGTTCCTGGGGCTTCCTAGGTGGTGCAGTGGTTGAGAATCCACCTGCCAATGCAGGGGACATGGGTTCGATCCCTGCTCCAGGAAGATCCCACATGCAGCGGAGCAACTAAGCCCGTGCACCACAACTACTGAGCCTGCACTTTAGAGCCCGTGAGCCACAACTATTGAGCTCACGTGCTGCAACTACTGAAGCCCACATGCCTAGAGCCTGTGCTCCACAACAAGAGAAGCCACGGCAATGAGGAGCCCGCGTACCACAAGGAAGAATAGTCTCCACTCATGGCAGCTAAAAAGAAAGCCTGCCCACAGCAAAAAAAAAAAAAAAAAAAAAAAAAGACCAAACACAGCCAATAAAATAAATAATTAATAAATAAATAAATTTATAAAAAAGAAAAGAATAAATTACTACTGTATAGCACAGAGAACTCTATTCAATATCCTGTGATAAACCATAATGGAAAAGAATATGAAAAAGAATGTGTATATATATGTGTATACATATATATATATATATACATGCATAACTGAATCACTTTGCTGTACAGCAGAAATGAATACAACATTGTAAATCAATTATACATGAATAAAAAAGTAAATACATTTCTCAACATTATGGGGAAGTTTTGCCTTTCTACAGAAAGTGGATTAAGACTGCCCCATAATGATTTAGGGAGGGTGCATTAGGCACTTTCCCACTTTTTGGAAAACATATTCCTCAGTAGTCAGAAATTGCCTCGCTTACTAGTTCTAATTGAAAAGTTAATTTTTCAATCTCTTTGCATTTTTGTATCTCCATTTTTTCCAGACTACATATGATATAAAATGATAGTTTTGTTATTTAGACCAGTGATAAAACTATCTCATTCTTAAAACAGGAAAGAGGTTAAATGGACCAGTGACTGAAAAGTTAAGCATTGCTATCCATCCACAAAAGTGTAGTAATAAACTCATGCTCCCTGTCGGTAAAGAGGCAAGTAGTATACCTCAACAAAGCATTTTTGTGTATTACAAGCATATGAAATGATTCTTTTTTTTTTTTGAGCAAAGGAATTGTCCTTTTTATTGAGTCTTTCAAGGTAGAAGATTTATTTTTATTGAATTATTGTTGATTTACAGTGTTGTGTTAATTTCTGCTGTACAGCCAGTGATTCAGTTATATGTATATAGATAATTTTTAAAAAGATATTCTTTTCCATTATGGTTAATCACAGGATATTGAATATAGTTCCCTGTGCTATAAAGTAAGACCTTGTTGTTTATCTATTCTGTATATAATAATCTGCATCTGCTAATCCCAAACTTCCAATCCATCCCTCCCTAGACTTGCAACCACAAGTTTGTTCTCTATGTCCATGATTCTTAAAACAGTTCATTGTAATGAAGTCTTTTTGTCACAGTCTTGTCAAAATATCCTGGCTAATTATATTAATTCACTTTTTTTTTTTTTTTTTTTGGTCATTGAGTTAATGTGGGCAACACACATCTCTTTCACCTTAATTGTCCTAGTGTCTAAATGTTTTTCTTTGTTTTTTATAACAAGTATTATATTCTTTTAAGTCTGTTCTAGCTTGATAACTGGAGAAGGGTCACATTCTTCACTGAATAAACAGAAAAATCAATGGATGGTTGTCAATTTACTCAGTATCTCCCTGCCTTTAGGGGAGCTTGCACAGCTTCTTCTCATCCTCTGCCCTATGCTCCCTAATGAGTCTTTGCACTAGGTGAGTCCTCACTGTGAAATTTATTTCCTGCCATAGCCCCTGATATTGGTCATCTCTCTTGATAGCTCCCTTTATCAAATGAGGGAAGAAATCTGTCCAGAGATTGGAATCACTTCTCTCTCTACACTTCTCCTGCAATCACAAAGGTAATTCAAAGTCTGCCCCCAGGAAGACAAAAAAGTGACTATTCTGTTTTCATTTCTTCATTGCCAATATATTTATCACATCTATCACTCAATAGATCTACAGTGAAAGAACAAATGAATGAATGGATAACTAAGAGTGATTCATTCTGTAGCTTTGATGCTGCCTACTTATGGCATTGTATTATGTGGTTTGATATTATACTCACATGTGTTTAGAAAAAAAAATGGGGGCTGTAACAGCTTCCTAAAAAATGGGATTTTATTATTGAATATATGACTTCTTAGTGACTTTAGATTATACCATGGGGAACATTTCACTGAATAGGCTGTATGCTAGTTTTGCCCATGACAACTATAATACTCAAAACTAGATTATTATTATGTTTCAAAACTAGATTATTATCGTGTTTCAAACCTTGTCAATACACAAATATATTCTTGAATAGATTTCTTTTCAGATGACAGATTTCTTCTCCTTTCCAATTTACTATGCAAAAATATTAATCAATCTTTATTAACATTTAATTTTTTCCCACTTGGGGGAAATAATGTAAGGTGGATAATCCATATACTTCCTCTGCAGAAAGAGTTAATGGGATAAGAATCCAAAAGGAAGAAAATAGTTAAAGAACCAATTAAAGTATTACAAAGTATTCAAGGTTTCCGTTTGTGTGTTTGTTTTGTTTACAGTGTTAAATTTAGGAGTTCCACATAATGGTAAAGGCCATACGCTGACATTCTACACTAGATGTTCCATGCTAGAATCCTTTGAATTTGAGCAAGATATCTATCCTCAGGTCCTTATCCTGTCATTGGGTTTATAACCAAATAGTTTATTCTAAGGGATAATTGTTTTTGAGTATTCAGAATATTATCTACATGTAATGCACACTCAGTAGCAATTTTAGTAGTATTAATAAAATAATGATTATCCACTAGAGTAGAATCTAGGCTTTGGGTGGAGAAGATTACATATTTTTAACAAAACAACAGTGATCGATTGTTATGCTATGACCAAGGGTAATGCCTAAAGCACATGAAAAGTGGAATGTGCACTCATGGTGACTTTGATCTGTAGAATGGGGATACATTTAAAATGCTGGTTAGAAAGTGAAAATGTTAAATAAGGAAGGATCCACTGCAGTGATTTCCTGCAACCATAAACTTAGTGCAGTTTTGGTGAAGGTTCTTGACAATCATGGCCCAAATCCGTATGTCTTCAACCCTAGATTATAAATATATTCTTTAACATAGTATCTTATTCCAGACTTTGTCCATCAAATCTATTATTTGCACATTGATTTTCAGATTAATTTTCAGAAAGCACTGTTTTGGTAGTGTCCCTCTTGGGCTCCAAAACCATCACTGATCTCTCCATTGCCTATAGACCAAAGCTCAAGTTCTTTAACATCACTTAAAAAGCCCTATATTAGCCCCAGTTTCCATTTCTAAATATTGCTTTTATTTACTATCCTGTATAAACTACATTACAGCTAATACAAACTTCTCTAGATATCTTGCCATTACATTCTATCACATATGATACTACACACTGCTTATGTATCCAGCCTTTTAGGTATGTGTCCTATACATTTCTTGAGTTGGAAAATACTTTAGTAAGTATTTGAAATCCATGAAATACCTAAGAGAGTGCTTTGTATAAATATATCCCCAACAGTATTTTTTTGACACAATGGTTAAGACTGTTTGTCAATGTTCACACTCAGGTTGGAGGGCCCTGTGCCAGAGATTATAGCCAGTTTAGACAAAAATAAATCACCACACACCCCTTCCTCTTTGCTATCTTCAGTGCTCATGGAAATCATTTTCTTAAATATATTTTTATATATGATTTCTCTTCATCACCTTGGTCTTATAAAAGTCTTCACCCTCCTTGTCTGGATTATTGCCAGGATGTTCTAACTGGTCCCCGTTCTTCCAGTTCAGTCTACTGTATTCCACCTTCCTCACTGCTTCCAGACTGATTGCACCCAAGCTCTACTCTGTAAATATTCTGCAGTGGTTTCTTACCATCTGTAGCACAAAATCCAAATTCTTTCACAAGATAATCAAAGCTCACAGGTTCTGGCCTTTACCCTCCTCTATCTTTTACATTCTATCTTTCTAAAATGTGGAACTACCTAGTATTTGCAGTTTTGCAATACTATATTATTTCGTGAGGACTTATCTCTGCCCCAATAATTCCCAGCCTCTGGAGACCACACCTTAGCATTAATTCCTGTCCTTGGAACGTGGTTAGAGACTTGGATTTGCTTCCAATCAACAGAATTAGACAAAGGTGGTGGGATATCACTCTTGTGACAAAGTTACCTTATACAGTAAAGGTAAAAGGATATGGCAGATGTTGTTAAAGTCTCATGTCAGTTGATTTTGAGTTAGTTAAAAGAGAGACTTATCTCAGGTGGGCCTGACCTAATCAGCTCAAAGCTGGTAAAAGGGAGAGATCCCCTTGCTGGTCTTGTAGTAGCAAACATCCATGTTGGAAAGGCCCATGGAGAGAGCTACATGGAAGGGAGCTGAGCATGACCTCAAGGATCATCAGCCATCCAGTGACAAGAACATTAATCCTGCCAACAAACTGAACGAGCTTCAAGCCAATTCTTCCTTAACCGAGCCTCCAGAGGAGAATGCAAACCAGGACAACCCCTTGACTGCAGCCATGGGAGACCCTGGGCAGACGACTCAGCTAAGCAAGCCCAGACTCAGATATGGAAGCTATGAGATAATAAATGTGTGCTTCACACCACTAAGTAGGTAGTACTTTGTAACGCAGCAGTAGGTGACTAACAAATCTCACTATTGTCTTTGCTTGCAATATGTTTGCACCCTACTCTCTGCTTAGTTCTACAGCCCACTAAAATAATCCTTTAAGAATCAACATAAATGTCACCTGTCCCATGAATCATTTTCTTATTTACTTATTTACTACCATGGGTTAATCATACCTGCCTTGTCCCTTCAGAGTATTTTCTGCGTATCCTTGTTGATACTAATCGTGCCATATTGAAATTTGATTTTACATGTCTGTTTCTCTCTGTCACATACGACTTCCTTGAGAGGAGAGTTCATGTCTAATCTAAGCAAACACTCAATGTATGAATTTGAATACATGAAATAGTAAGTTAATATTAAATCAGATGCTCTAATGTCATTTGGTATATTGATCAGCACAAGTTTACGGATTCTTATTGTACTTGAACTATTCGTTAACATCTCGGAATTCCCTGCTTTAAAAAAAGGGGGGCGGAATAGGATTGTTATGAAAGGGCAGATAACAGAAATTGGGAAAGTAGTAAAATTCAGGGAGAAGAGACAAGTTTTCATCTTAAAGGATAATTTTTAAAAAATGATAGTTGGATGTGAAAATGCTAGTTTAAAGAAGTGACTTGATCTTGATGAGAATGACTTCTAAATTTTATAGTCACTCCAAAGAGAAATAAGATGAACTAAAATGAAAAGAGGAAGAAAAATAGTTACCTATTTCTTGAGTTCTTACACAATATGAATGATGATGGTTTCATGGTGTTTGATTTATGACATGAAATAAATTTCAAAACTAATGTAACAGGTGGTTAGCCTAAAGGTAGACAATCTATGCTAAAACCCTAAACTATGTACAAATTGTCTGATACACACCTGCTGTGAAGAGAGGTATGGCTGGATTTACACATATCCATTACTCCTCACAGAAAGAGGGCAAATATTTGGCCTCTTCCACTGGTGACAAGGCTTTCAGAGATGGTGTCACATTTTGGTAACCCATGGACTCTAGTATATCATCAAAACGCACAAATCCCTCTCATCAAAGAAAGATATGTGAACTATCTAGCACTGCTAGAGTGTTGGTAGGGTCACCCACCATGGTGATCTCATACAGTCCATGAAATGATTTATCCTCAAATGAAGGATTAATTTTATTAATAGAGAATGCAGAAACATCTTTAGCAATGGCATGTTCTAAGGCTTCACGCTGCATCTTATCTCTGGTTATAGAAACTCACTTCCGCGCAGATGTTTTGATAGTCATAAAACTATAAATCAGATAAGATAGCAATACATGTATTTTTCAGAGTGATTTTTTTTGCCTACAATCATATGGATAGTAAGCAGCAAAGCAGAACCCAGCTCTCCATTGACCTGACCACGTGCTGATCTGCCAATGCACCAGCCTACCCCCACCCTTCCCATGAGGTGAGGAAGCACCGTCTGTTATTTCTGTACCACTGGCTGATTCTCTGAAATGAAAGCCATAGAATCTTCTGGAAAAGCATCATGCTATTTGTTAGCCTTTAATGCCTAGGAAAGTGTCTTCTAAAAAGATCCAAGAAAAACAAAGGAAGAAGAAGGAGACCTATATTAAGGGATTTCTCACCTTCTCACAACTCATTCTGAAGCTGTGGGTATGTCACTTAATCCCAAGTCTCAATTTCCTCATTTGTTAAATTGGGTTAATTATCCCTGCCTTGCCTATATCACAGAGCAACTGTGAAAATGTGGTGTGATAATATGGATGATACCTGTTTGAAAACCATTTTATGCCTTAGAAGTATATCCACTATTTTCACCTTGTATAGAAGTCGTTCCTAAATATTTGAATTGATTATTCAGCAAAACTCCTTGAATCATGTAAAAAAGCAGATTGTTGAAACTCTTTCATTCACTACAGAAACTATTCTATTTTATGCTTCATAAAATATTAATTTAATTTATCCTTTAAAGGATCAGGATTAATCAGTTACAAAGAAAAAGTATGACGTCTTTTATGGTTATACTTCTCCGTATATATGATCAGATGGCCCTTGCTTAGCTGATTTAGATTCAGCAAGCACAAATAACATTTTAAAAAAGTCTATTTCAGTATTTTTAAATTAAAATTTACCTACTATATATATGCACACACACACACACACACACACACACACACACACACACACAGGCATATGAGATAGAGAGAGAGAGACTATCAGCTTTGTTGGCCTTGAAGATGAAGAAAGGGGCCATGTCCAAGCACTGTGGCAGCCTTCAGCAGCTGGCAGTGGCCCTCAGTTTACAGCCAGCAACAAACCAGAGGCCTCAGTCTTAGAACCACAAAGAGCTTACTTTTGCTAACAACTCAAATAACCAAGACTTGGGTTCCCCTTCATGCTTCCAGAGAGGAGCACAGCCTGCTGACATGCTGATTTTAGCTCACTAACACTGTTCTGAATTTTCCCCTACAAAACTATCAAACCATCAGTTTGTGTTGTTTTAAGCCATTAAGTTGGTGGAAATTTGTTATGTCAGCAATACAAAACTAATACAACTGTGTTATAGACTACATAAAAAATTAAGAACAGAATAGATTCCCCACCCTTGAGAATTTGTATTTCAGTTACTAGGTGGCCATTGGTCACTTAAAAAACCAGTTGTATTAGCCATTAGTGCTGTTCAGTGATATTCTGTTTCTCCTTCTATATTATAAGATTTAATATCTCTGCCTCCTTGAAGTCAGGCTTAGCTATGTCACTTGACCCATCGTGTGTGAGAAGTCATGTGTTATATCTGGAGCTTTATTTGCTGCGACCTTTTCTATCTTTCACTGTGACTAGAGATGTTCCAGATCTGTCTGGATCTTTGATGAGATCAAACAAAAGCAGAGTCCCCACTAACCAGAGACACGTGAAGTGTGAGAAGGAAAAAAATCTTGTTTGTTTGAAGTCACTAAGTTTGGAATTTGCTAATTTCCATAGTGCAGCCAGCTTTGTCTATCCTTACTGTACGCTGACCAAATTAAAAGAGGCAAGAGCTCTCCAGTGTTCTGGCCTTGATGATTGCCCAGCAGCCAGTTTCATAGTGTAAACCTAGATTTAGTCACATGCAGAGGTAGTAGATACAATTCTTTTATTTTGTTTTGCAAAATTACGTAGAAATATGACAGTACAGACAAGTTAGATGGAAGTATAGGAAAATCCAACAACAACAACAAAAAAGAATTCTGCTTCCAGCAATAGTGGACTAAAGATCAGCTCTGCAACTGAGAACAACTAGAAAAGCTAAACATTGAAAAGTCAGTGTGAAGGTACCAGGTACCAAGGGAGTGAGGATGTGTGGGGCTTTACCACATAAGCTTGGAGGGGACATCATTCACACCACCTGTCACTGACCTGGCTGTGCACTTGGAGTGTTCACTGAGACTGACATGTAAGGGCCATAAAACTAGCCTCCACAAATTAGAAGAATTGGGAGCACAAGCCAATTAAGCTAGAAATTTCTTTAAGAAACAGGTCAATTCTCCTTATTTACAGTAGGTATGAGTGAACACTGACTGTGAACATGGAACCATTGCTTCTAGGGAAATAATTCATATTTATACATATCTCACATAAATTATACTCTTAAATACTAAAAACACTCATCCTGGTAGAGTTTATTTTCTTTGTTTTGCAAAAGAGAAAAAGGAGGTTGAGACATGTTTAGAGACTTGCTTTGTGCTGTCCCACTAACAGGTGCCAGATTTGGGATTCAGACCTCTTCTAACCAGCCCCAGAACCAGAGCTTCTTGTGCTGCACTTCATCATTCCTTTCCCTGTCCATCCCCTGTTTTTTTCTATGTGAAAGCTGAAACAAGAAATATGTGCTCCTTTGTTCTGCCTTAGCTGGGTAGAGCTATGCATCAGGTGACTCAAATTTTTCAGCCCTTGGTGCAAGTCTGCTGATGAGTAGTAAAGTGACAGGGATATTGTGTTTGGGGTTACAAATAAATTTTAGTGTGTAGGCAAATTCTCACATACAGAATCCATAAATAATGAGGATAGACTGTAACTAGAAAATATTCATAAGTATGGTAATTAAGCAATATACTTCTAAAAACCCAGTGGGTCAAAAAGAAATCACAATGGAAATCAAATTATAATTTTAACATCATAATAGCAGGCAAAAAGCACATCAAAATTTGGAGGATGAAGCTAAATCAGAATTTAGAGGAAAATTAACTGCATTTGAAGGCATAGATTAGAAAGGAAGAATGAAAGAAAAGATGTGATAAAGATAATAGCTGAAGTAAGTACTCAATCAAACATATGATAAATCAATTAAAAGAGAAACATTTGTTTTTTTAAGAGGACCAATCAGACTGATAGAGTTTTGATGATTTTTACTAATTTGGTGAGAAAAAATGGAGGGAAGGCAGAATTCATTAATATCAGGAATGAAAAAGAGGTATAGCTTTAGACCCTATAGACATCACTTTGTTCATAAGTTTTGAAAAACTTTTTAGTACCAGTGAATAATTTTATAATTAGGAAATAGTAGATGAAATAAAAATATCCTAGAGAAATACAATTTATCAAGAAGAAAAATGGAACATTTAAACAATTTTTCTGTGTTTAGTAAAGAAATTGAATCTATAATTTAAAACCTTTCCATAAAGAACACTCTTGGTCTAGTTGCCTTCACTGCTGAATTCTTCCAAATGATGTAGGAGAAAATAACAGATACACACACATGCGCCCACACACAAATACACACACATTTTTCTGGATCTTATTGGAAAAGAGACAGAACACCTCCTAACTCATTTTATGATCCAGCAGAAACCTTGATAACAAATCCTAACAACAAAAAAGAAATACAGGTCAATGTTTTTCATGAAAATGGAATGGAGCCCATAAACTGACCCACAATGATATGAACACTTGATTTATGAAAAGAGTATCAGTGCAGAGGAGTTGAGAAAGGTGACATTTTCAACAACTTGTGCTAGGTTAATAGACATACATATGGAAATAAAGCTGACCTTAAAACCATCGATATCATGTAGATAAAACTTCTAAATAATATAGAACAATTCTTACATTGCCTTGGGGTAAGCAAATAATTCTTAAACAAAATATGAAGAGCTGTAACTTTAATTTAATGGAAAGACTGGTATGTTGAATTATTTTAAAAGTAAGAACTTCATTTCACTGTTGACACCATTATGAAAGTGAAAAGGTAACACACAATGTTACAGGAGATTTTGAGAACCTGAAAATGAGCACATCCAGAATATATTAAGAAATCTTTCAAGTAATGAGAACAGTAGAGACAATTCAATAGCAAAATTGGCAAGAATTTTGAACAGGCACTTCATAGGTGAAGATACTAGAAGGTCAGTAGGAACATGAAAATATTCTCAGCTCCATTAGTCATAAGGTCAAGAGTAATGAAGACCACCGAGAGCCACAATCACACACCCTCCACCAAAGGTAAGATGACCAGGACTGTACTGTTAATATCATGTACTGGCAATATTGGAAAAATGGAGAATTTACGAGGTGCCCTTGAGAGTGTAAATTATGTTCAATCCCGTTGGGAAGCTGTCTGGCTGCATCTGGCATAATGTAATGTATTTGTGCAATTCAGCTCCTAGATACAAACAACTAGGAGATGTAAAGTAGAATTCTAATAGCAGTTTTGTTTATAAAAAGTCCAGTATACATCAAAAGATAAATAAGTGGATAAATAAATTAAATGGATAAAGAACAGACCATTCATGATGGCATATGATACAAAACAATGAGAAAGAATGAACTGTTAAATGTAAACCAGACAGAGTAATCTCACGAAAATAATGAGTAAAAGAAGCCTGGGGAAAAAGCATACTTATTGAATAAGTATTAAAGAACTGAGAAATAGTAACACCATTCTAAGGTATTTGAAGTTTGGAGATAAGTTAGATTTGAGTTGGGAGGGACCACAAAGGCTGGCACCGTGGCTTGCGCTGTCCTATTTCTTGACCTGTGAGTTTGCTCCACTGGAGACTTGAGTTTGTGGTGACTGATTGAACTGTTTTGTTTACTCTTCTGTAACTATGTTATCATTCAATAAAAACTTTGAATAACTTTTAAATATTAAAACATGATTTAAATTATTCAAAAATAATGACATAATTTGAAAGTATACAGCAATTTTAGCAAAGAAACTTTAGAAATCACCCTTCTGGGGCTCTGCTTTGCTGTTAGAATATCTAAAATTCGTTATTTGGACTTACAAAATGGCAAAAGGTTAGTTATTTAGATAAGTAATCTAGAAAGAAAGTCAACATAAATATCATAATATCTAATTTCAGCCTGGTAGTCTGGAAAATTAATTTTATAATTAAAAATTTAAATGTTTTTACGGAAATGGACTGCTAGAGTTGATTTTGGTTTGGGAATTAGACTGAGTATGTTTTAATAAAGTAGAATGAATTTTCTGTCACTTTTCAAAATTAGCTGACCCTAATTTTGCATATTGTTAATTATAACTATGAATTACCTGAAAAAGTCTTCTCTTATCTAGTCGTTTCCATATAGTCTCAGTAATGAAATCCATATTAATGTAAACACACTTTAAATTATTACTTTCTAAAATAGCTCTGAGGTTAGAAGTTTGTTTACTATGGACAAAAAGAAAATAAAACTATTGAAGTTTCCTCTGTAGAATGAAATTAATGATAATATTTCTGTGTTTTGGACCCTATCTCATGGTTTGGTTGTTGAAGAATCAAAAAATGAATCTACGGCAACATCCCTGGTGGCACAGTGGTTAAGAATCTGCCTGCCAATGCAGGGGACACAAGTTCGATCCCTGGCCCTGGGAGATTCTACATGCCTCGGAGCAACTAAGTCCATGCACCATAACTACTGAGCCTATGCTCTAGAGCCCGAGTACCACAACTTCTGAGCCCACGTGCTGCAACTACTGAAGCCTGCATGCCTAAAGCCCATGCTCCATAACAAGAAAAGCCACCACAATGAGAAGCCCAAGCACGGCAATGGAGAGTAACCCCCACTCACCATAGCTAGAGAAAGCAATGAAGACCCAACGCAGACAAAAATAAATTTATAAAAATAAATCTAATTATGAGACTTATGAGACTTTGAAATATTGCTATCCTATTAGTAAGACATAGTCATTTCTCACCAAAATAGCATAGTACTTAAAATAGTCACATACTAACCAAAGGATCAAAGGAATACTCATAACTTTATAACGTTCATTGTATTGGGGTACTTCACCATGGTTAGTTTACCAAAATTTAACATAAAAAATACAATTAATAACTGTATCTTACACATTTGGCAGTAATAATGAGCTCCATTTGGATACTCACTAGCTAGCACTGAAAAGATTTACAACAAAAATGTCAAAAGTCAGTAATCTTATTACCTCTTCTTATCCCTAATCACCTTACACACACACACACATATACACACACACATTTTCTATTTTCTCTTTGCGTCTTAGCAGATCTTATAGACAGGAATAAAGTGCAGGGACAGGCAAAGGATATGCAATAAATATTGTGTTCATGAAGGCAAAATAAGCAAATAATGAACAGGCTTTAATCTAGTCATTTTTTATTGATAAGACAATTATTCTGGGCTACACGTAATTTTAGTCTTTGCAGACTTAACAACAGATATTCAAAAAGCAAACCACCGATGGAAAAAGATGGCGGCGAAGTAGAGAGACGTGGAGTGCATCCCTCTCCACAGATGCATCGGGAATGCACGGAAGGACGCAGTCATTTCCACAGAGAACCAGCTGAACACCAGCAGACGGCCTCGGACACCAGAAAGGGCTGCGGGGAGCCCGACATAGCCGGTAGGGAGGCATCTACGAGGGCTCAAAGAGGGTGAAGCAGCGGAGCTGTGGCAGACGGGAGGGAGTGAGAAACATACGGAGGGTCCACAGCGCAGCTCAGCGTTCCCGGACCGAGACATCGATCCGCGGCTGAACGGAGGGTCCAGGAGCGGGAGGGTGGGAACCGGAGAGCTGGTTCAGGGTGAGAAACATTGTTGCCGGTAGGGTGACGGACCGAGAGGACAGGAGGGAGGAGGTCCGCGGAGAGGAGTGCCGGTCCCTGAGAGCTGCGCGGCCATGATGGCGGCTGGAGGCTGCAGGCTCCCGGGCGGGGGGGGGGGGAGGAGCCGCGCGCATAGCCTCTCCCTCTCTTTCCTTGCCTCTGCAACAGGCAGTGGAGAGATGCCCTGAGGGCCACCTAAGGCGCTCAGGGATAACAAGCACCCTCAGGCGCTCGGGCGGGGCTAGATTAAAACTCCTTGCAACGCCAGCAGCAGGGAGGCTGCCTAGAGAAAAAAAAAAAACCAGCATCAAAAAGAAAAAACCCCGAGAGAGGCCCAACTGTAAGACTTTCTGTGTATGCCTGAGCCACCAGCGCCCTCTGCAACAGGCACCTCCAAGCCTGACTGAAACAACAGTGCGCCACTGCTCACTCACTCCCAGGAGAAGGAGCCACTATTGCACCCTCTCCCTCCCCACACACCGAGGCTTACAGATGAACAATAAAGGAACCTCTGCTGGTCACAGAATAACGCAAAAAAAAAAAAAAAAACCCAAGGCAAGGAGAAGGACACTTACAGCTGAGACGCTAAGGAAACAGAAATAGTAGTATCAATACCTATTGAACTGGTCCATTCTGGGATCAGTTCTGGATTTTTTTTCTTTTTTTCTTTCTCTCTCTCTTTTTTTTTTTTTTTTTTTCATTTATTAAATACGATCTTAGCCCTAAGGGATCTACAAGTTTTACAACATAGTTTTTAAAGGATATTTTTTATTCTTTTTTTTTTTTTTTTTTTTTTGCCTTTTTATATACTTCTATATCTAGCTAAGTTTTTGGTAGTATGGACAAAATATCTTTCATACTTTCCTTTCATCCTTTTCTTTTATACACTTCTATTCCTTTCTTTTTCTTTGCATATTTCCAACCACATTACGCTCTTCTGTTCCCCTTTCTTCCAGCCATTTTAAGTGTGTTTTATCTTAACATACTTATAAGCAACACTATCGGTCTGCTCAGACTCCTTGCTCTATTCTCCAGATGATGCACTGCCTTGGTATTAATATTAGGCTTTTGTCTTTATCTTAGTTCTTAGTACATTTGTCAAATTACATTCTGAGAATCTCCATTCTCTCTGGTGGTACTCCAGCTCATTTCTATATTTGATCCTAGCTTACAAAATCTCCCTGGATTGATGTTTGTATGTGTAGGGTGTTATTTGTTGTTTGTTTGCTTTTGCTTTTGTCTCTGATTTGTTCTGTTTCAGTTGTCAATTTCTGCTGGGTTTCTCTTTGATTATCTGATAGCACACTGGGGTTCTGTCAGGTCTTTCTAGAGCCTTATGTCCTAACGGATTCAATAATTGTGTGTCTTACACATGTATGTGTTTCCTAGACTGAATATTCGTTTAATCCAATACTTGGACATTAGTCTGAGGCTTGGACAGTCTTCTATAAACACCTCTATCACCAGGACAAGCAACCACAAAAGCTTGGATAACCATGAGGAAACAAAGAAACCCCATGCAGGCAAAGGAGCAGGAAAAAAACCCACAAGACCAAATAAATGAGGAGGAAATAGGAAAAATGCCTGAAAAAGAATTCAGAG
The DNA here is from genome assembly GCF_030028045.1 of Hippopotamus amphibius kiboko. Lineage (NCBI taxonomy): Eukaryota > Metazoa > Chordata > Mammalia > Artiodactyla > Hippopotamidae > Hippopotamus > Hippopotamus amphibius. Next base: position 47,729,082 of record NC_080196.1, read on the forward strand.
TAATGATAGTAAAAATGATACAAAATCTCGATAACAAAATAGAGAAAGTACAAGAAACACTTCATAAGAACTCAGAAAAACAAACAGCAATGGATAACAAAATAACTGAAATTAAAAATACTCTAGATGCTATAACCAGCAGAATGACTGAGGCAGAAGAACGAATAAGTGAGTTGGAAGATAGAATGGGAGAAATAAACGCCACAGAGCAGGAAAAAGAAAAAAAAAATAAAAAGACTAGAAGACAGCCTCAGAGACTTCAGTGATAACCTTAAACGTACCAACATTCGAATTATAGGCATCTCAGAAGAAGAAGAAAACAAGAAAGGGTCTGAGAAAATATTTGAAGAGGTTCTAGTGGAAAACTTCCCCAACATGGGAAAGGAAATAATGAACCAAGTCCAAGAAGCACAGAGAGTCCCATACAGAATAAACCCAAGGAGAAATACACCAAAACACATATTAATCAAACTAACGACAATTAAACACAAAGAAAAAATATTAAAAGCAGCAAGAGAAAAGCAACAAACAACATATAAGGGAAAACCCATCAGGATAACAGCTGACCTTTCTACAGAAACTCTGCAGGCCAGAAGGGAATGGCAGGATATACTGAAAGTCCTGAAAGAGAGAAACCTACAGCCAAGAATACTCTACCCAGCAAGAATCTCATTCAGATTTGAGGGAGAAATCAAAAGCTTTCCAGACAAGCAAAAGTGAAGAGAATTCAGCACCACCAAACCAGCCTTACAACAAGTGCTAAAGGAACTTCTCTAAGTAGGACACACAAGAAAAGGAAAACACCTACAAATACAAACCCAGAACAATTAAGAAAATGGTAATTGGAACACACATGTCAATAATCACCTTAAATTTAAATGGATTAAATGCTCCAACCAAAAGACACAGACTGGCTGAATGGATACAAAAACAAGACCCTTCTATATGCTGCCTACAAGAAACACACTTCAGACCAAGGGATACATATAGACTGAAAGTGAAGGGATGGAAAAAGATATTCCATGCAAATGGAAGTCCAAAGAAAGCTGGAGTAGCAATACTCATATCAGACAAATTAGACTTGAAAGTAAAGACTATTAAAAGAGACAAGGAAGGACACTACATAATGATCAAGGGATCCATCCAAGAAGAACATATCACAATGGTAAATATCTATGCCCCCAACACAGGAGCACCTCAATACATAAGGCAAATGCTAACAGCTATAAAAGGGGACATCGACAGTAACACAATAATAGTGGGAGACTTGAACACCCCACTTACATCAATGGACAGATCATCCAAACAGAAAATAAATAAAGACACACAAGCTTTAAATGACACATTAGACCATCTCGACTTAATTGATATTTATAGGACATTCCATCCAAAAACGACAGACTACACTTTCTTCTCAAGTACACATGGAACATTTTCCAGGATAGATCACATCTTGGGTCACAAATCAAACCTCAGCAAATTCAAGAAAATGGAAATCATATCAAGCATCTTCTCAGACCACAACGCCATGAGACTAGATATCAATTACAGGAAAAAAACTGCAAAAAATACAAACACATGGAGGCTAAACAATTCACTCTTAAACAACCAAGGAATCACTACAGAAATCAAAGAGGAAATCAAAAAATATCTAGAAACAAATGACAACGAAAACACAACAACCCAAAACCTATGGGATGCAGCAAAAGCAGTTCTAAGAGGGAAGTTTATAGCAATACAGTCCTACCTTAAGAAACAAGAAAATGATCGAATAAACAACCTAACCTTACACCTCAAACAACTAGAGAAAGAAGAACAAAGAAACCCCAAAGGGAGCAGAAGGAAAGAAATCATAAAGATCAGAGCAGAAATAAATGAAAAAGAAAGGAAAGAAACCATAAGAAAAATAAATGAAACTAAAAGCTGGTTCTTTGAGAAGATTAACAAAATTGATAAACCATTAGCCAGACTCATCACGAAAAAAAGGGAGAAGATGCAAATCAACAGAATTAGAAATGAAAAAGGAGAAGTCACAACAGACACCTCAGAAATACAAAACATCATGAGAGACTACTACAAGCAACTATATGCCAATCAATTGGATAACCTGGAAGAAATGGATACATTCTTAGAAAAATACAATCTTCCAAGACTGAACCAGGAAGAAATAGAAACCATGAACAGACCAATCACAAGTACAGAAATTGAGGCAGTGATTAAAAATTTCCCAACACACAAAAGCCCAGGACCAGATGGATTCACAGGCGAATTCTATCAAACATTTCGAGAAGAGTTAACACCTATCCTTCTCAAACTCTTCCAAAATATTGCAGAAGGCGGAGCACTCCCAAACTCATTCTATGAGGCCACCATCACCCTGATACCAAAACCAGGCAAAGATGTCACAAAAAAAGAAAACTACAGACCCATATCACTGATGAATATAGATGCAAAAATCCTCAACAAAATACTAGCTAACAGATTCCAACAGCACATTAAAACAATCATACAGCATGATCAAGTGGGGTTTATCCCTGGGATGCAAGGATTCTTCAATATACACAAATCAATCAACGTGATACATCATATCAACAACTTGAAGGATAAAAACCATATGATCATCTCAAGAGATGCAGAAAAAGCTTTTGACAAAGTTCAACATCCATTTATGATAAAAACTCCCCAGAAAATGGGCATAGAAGGAAATTACCTCAACATCATAAAAGCCATATATGACAAACCAAAAGCCAACATTGTTCTCAATGGGGAAAAACTGGAAGAATTCCCTCTAAGAACAGGAACAAGACAAGGGTCTCCACTCTCACCACTGTTATTCAACATAGTTTTGGAAGTGTTAGCCACAGCAATCAGAGAAGAAAAAGAAATAAAAGGAATCCAAATTGGAAAAGAAGAAGTAAAATTGTCACTCTTTGCAGATGACATGATATTATATATAGAAAACCCTAAAGACTCTACCAGAAAACTGCTAGCACTCATTGATGAGTTTAGTAAAGTAGCAGGATACAAAATTAATGCACACAAATCTCTTGCATTCCTATACACTAACAACAGAAGAGCAGAAAGAGAAATTAAGGAAATTCTCCCATTCACCATTGCAACAAAAAGAATAAAATACCTAGGAATAAACCTGCCTAAGGAGGCAAAAGATCTGTATGCAGAAAACTTTAAGACATTGATGAAAGAAATCAAAGATGACACAAACAGATGGAGGGACATACCATGTTCCTGGATTGGAAGAATCAACATCGTGAAAATGACTGTACTACCCAAAGCAATTTACAGATTCAATGCAATCCCGATCAAATTACCAATGGCATTTTTCACAGAACTAGAGCAAGAAATCTTATGATTTGTATGGAAACGCAAAAGACCCCGAATAGCCAAAGCAATCTTGAGAAGGAAAGATGGAGTTGGTGGAATCAGGCTTCCTGACTTCAAACTATACTACAAGGCCATAGTGATCAAGACAGTATGGTACTGGCACAAAAATAGAAAGGAAGATCAATGGAATAGAATAGAGAACTCAGAAGTAAGCCCAAACACATATGGGCACCTTCTCTTTGACAAAGGAGGCACGAGTATACAATGGAAAAAAGACAGCCTCTTCAATAAGTGGTGCTGGGAGAATTGGACAGCAACATGGAAAAGAATGAAATTAGAACACTTCCTAACACCATACACAAAAATAAACTCCAAATGGATTAAAGACCTACATGTAAGGCCAGACACTATAAAACTCCTAGAGGAAAACATAGGCAGAACACTCTTTGACATACATCAAAGCAACATCCTTTTTGACCCACCTCCTAGAATCATGGAAATAAAATCAAGAATAAACGAATGGGACCTCATGAAACTTAAAAGCTTTTGCACAGCAAAAGAAACCATAAACAAGACTAAAAGGCCACCCTCAGAATGGGAAAAAATAATTGCCTATGAAACAACGGACAAAGGATTAACCTCCAAAATATACAAGCAGCTCATGAAGCTTCATACCAAAAAAGCAAATAACCCAATCCACAAATGGGCAGAAGACCTAAATAGACATTTCTCCAAAGAAGACATACAGATTGCCAACAAACACATGAAAAGATGCTCAACATCACTAATCATCAGAGAAATGCAAGTCAAAGCCACAATGAGGTATCACCTCACACCAATCAGAATGGCCATCATCACAAAGTCTGGAAACAACGAATATTGGAGAGCGTGTGGAGAAAAGGGAACTCTCCTGCACTGTTGGTGGGAATGTAAGTTGGTACAGCCACTATGGAAAACAATTTGGTGGTTCCTTAAAAAGCTACAAATAGAACTACCATATGATCCAGTAATCCCACTCCTGGGCATATACCCAAAGAAAACCATAATCCCAAAAGAAACTTGTACCATAATGTTTATTGCAGCACTCTTTACAATAGCCAGGACATGGAAGCAACCGAAATGCCCATCAACAAATGAATGGATACAGAAGATGTGGCATATATATACAATGGAATATTACTCAGCTATAAAAAGGGATGAGATGGAGCTATATGTAATGAGGTGGATAGAACTACAATCTGTCATACAGAGTGAAGTAAGTCAGAAAGAGAAGGACAAATATTGTATGCTAACTCACATATACGGAATCTAAAAATGGTACTGATGAACTCAGTGACAAGAACAAGGAAGCAGATACAGAGAATGGACTGGAGAACTCGAGGTATGGGAGGGGGCAGGGGGTGAAGGGGAAACTGAGACGAAGCGAGAGAGTAGCACAGACATATATATACTACCAACTGTAAAATAGTCAGTGGGAAGTTGTTGTATAACAAAGGGAGTCCAACTCGAGGATGGAAGATGCCTTAGAGGACTGGGGCAGGGAGGGTGGGGGGGACTCGAGGGGGGGGCATCAAGGAAGGGAGGGAATATGGGGATATGTGTATAAAAACAGTTGATTGAACCTGGTGTACCCCCCCAAAAAAAAGTAATTAAAAAAAAATAATAAAAAATAAAGAAAAAAAAAAAAAAGCAAACCAGTGTTCACAATAATAGCAAACCTTTGTTTTTATAACTGTTTACAGCGTATAAAGCTCTTTCATATGTTTGACCTGGTTGTATCCTTGTAACAATTTCATGCACTTGTCAGGGTGGTTCTGTAAGTGAGTAAATGACACCTCCAAATTAAAGGAACAACTCAAAGTCAAACAAACTGGTAAATGTAAATTGTAGCTAGAATCTTTTAATAACCAAATCAATGTTTTCTCAATATACTAGTTACTTTCTGAATGTATCTTGGCATATCACAAAATATACCAAGAAAAATTATAATAATAAACAGGTTCTTTCTGCTCATAAAATACACTCCCAACGTCTTTAGTGAACAATGGCTCAGGATTCCTTGGTTCTAATCTTTCTGTCACTTTCAAAAATCCTTCAGTACCTTCTTCAGGTTCTCAACTTCACAGATGCATAGATATTGAAAATTGGATCTTGGAAGACTTTTTAATTAATTGGAATTTAATATTGAATAATTGATGAACAACTTGGAAGTAGTTTTTACAAGATTAAAAAAATATAATCAGTTGAGAAAAATGAGAAATCCAGTTCTTCTATAGATTAGCTGTTGAGAAATATCAATACATAAAATCACAAATAACAAAGCAGATAAATCCCAAGTTATTGCTTTCATGAAAAAAAGGATTTTTTGTTTTAGAAGATATATTTATTCAGAGATTCAGTCAATGACAAGCATTTTAAACATATAAAATAATAACAGATACAGAAAATTAGTTTATAAATTGCTCTTCAGTGGAGTATCTGTGTAAAAGATGGTGAACTATGTAATAGTCACCGGATATTGGCTATAAAATCACATTAGCGATCTTACCCAAGGACAAATGGACACTTGAAACTGAACTGGAACCAGAGCTGAGGTGTAAGTCTTCCTCAGGTATTGATTTTCCCCCCATTACTTCAAGGAGGGTGACCACAACCGTTTCACTGCCCGGAGCAGTCTAGAAAAAGGTTTTAGGCCTGTAGGTTCTGGAGATAGAAAAGGCTATTTTCAAAATGTATTAGCTATGTGCCCTCAGGCAAGTGTATTAAAACTTCTGAGTTTTGGTTTCACCATCCATAAAGTAGGAATAGTATTAAAGCCTCTCTTAAAGGGATATGGGAAAACTAAATGCAAGGAACGCCTTTCTCATGGTACTTGCCACATAGTAAGTACTCAATATGTAATAGTTATTGTTACTAGCATTGTTGTTGATGTTATTTCTGTTTCTTTTAGCCCTTGAATGTAACAAGTGTACAGCCACAGTCTCACATCCTCAGAGTCATGCTGACCTTGTATTTTAGGTTCTCTGATGAGTGTAGTGATCTATGAGAAACTGAGCTGGTTTGTCCATTCTTAACCTTTCTTAAACTTCTCATTAATAATGATGGATAAACCAGCTAATCTTTCCATACCTGAAACACAAATGTCTCATGACAAGAGCTGAACAGTTTTCCAAATTAGTTTTCAACAGTTTTCTATCTGTATTGTAATCTAGTTAATAAATTCTAGGGAAATAAACATTCTCAATCAGACCTCATGTTATCGTATTTTACTTGTTGGAAAAAAAGTGTGGAGGGTGTGCTGGTTTGAGAAAGGGTTTTGTTTTTTTTTTTTAGGAGTTGTAGGAAGTGAAAATTAAAATTAAAACAATAAGACCAGGTTTTAGGGAGTGTTTATTTAGGACATCAAGTTGAAGAATTTAGACCTATGATAGCAAATTTATTACATCTTTCTGATTTACTCTGATGGATTATTAGACGCTTTCAAAATTTATGAGTTAAAAATGATTGTAAGAGCATGTCTTGCCTCTTCAAGAAAACTTACCATAGTCAATTATCAATGTCTGCCTCGAAATATGGAAGGATATGTGAGCTGTGTCTGCAATACTGAGCTAGACTGTGTCATCAGAAACAAGGAGAATTTCTAGAGAAATCTCATTCCATAGTCTTGAAGGAAGATTGCTTTGGGTAAATTCTGTAGGGCAGACTGAAGTAGCAAGGCTGAATCAGAGATTAAGTGATTGTTAAAATAAATCAGAAAGATTCTTCACAACATCTTTTTTGTTTTTCTAGTGTATTTATTTTGTGAAACACTCTTAGAAGACATATTTCCATCAAAGTGTCTAAAACCAGCGTGCGGTCTTGAAGGTTAGCACTGCAAAGCAGATGTGTCTGTAGTCAAGATCTACTTGTTCATTGAGTATTAACAATCCACTCCAAAATCTCAGGGACTTAAAGCAGGAGATGTTTATTTCTCATTCATGATCCGTGTTCACCAAATGCCAACAGCAGGCCCCTCCAACATCGTCCTCACTCAGGAACTCAGATTGATGAAACTCCACCATCTAAAAGAGCCACTCTGAAGAAAGAAGAGACCCATGCAGAGTCTTACACTGATAAATACATGTTCTTATCTAAGAGAGTCACTTGACCCAGGACCACTGGTCAGACTGGTCACATGGCTCTGACCAACAGAACATGTTGGGGGGCAGTGAAATAAAATCCCTCCACATGCCTGACGATGAAGATGGAGCAGATGTGGATGAGATGATGAGCATTAGAAGAAAGTTTCACTATGCTGTCATAGAAAAAAACACTTAAACTATAAAGTACTGGAAAATGTCAATATTCCTGAACTGGAGAAAGGGGAGCTCCCTATTAGAAAAATTAATAATAATAACCATGATTGATAACCTTATCTGAGGCGGCCAGACACCTGACTGTGTCAAGACTTGCTCTGATAACATCTTCACTCGGCTGTCAGCACAGGTGAGATGTTAAGGGTAATTGACGTGGAACGTGAGGCTCAGAGGGGTTAAGGATCAGCACTGGGTGTGTGGCTGATGAGTGTCGCAGCCATCGGTTTCCTATATTCAAATATAGTAGAGCAATATTTAAAATGAGTGTTTTTCCAGCTTTAATGCTCATGCAATTCACTTGGTGATCTTATTAAAAGAAGATTCTGAGTCAGTAGTCTTGGGGTGGGCCTGGGGAGTCTGTGTTCCTAACAAGCTCTCAGGTGATGGCCAGGCCTTGATCCTTGGCGGTACAAGACTTATGATAAACCGCACGTCATTTCCTGCACCTTCTCCATCACCACAGTCTACACTGCCCTCTGCCACTCTTCCACATGGGGAGGCCCTTAGATGCAGAGCAGGACACATCTGTGAAATCACACAAACGTCCTCGAACTTGGTAAAACATTTAGTAAAACTTTCCAACATGTACAGATGACAAGAAAAAAACACACATTAATTTTGAGACTGTATCATTTGATTTACCTTTGAATTGCAATGAGAGTCAGCTGATGTGTGTACCAGGTGAGGATACTGCCTCCTCAGCGGCACGTCCTTACTCACAGATGTGAGAGTTAAGGAGTGTAGGTGACTGGGTGCTGGCTCAGTGCAATAGTACATTTCAGTGTGTTTATATTGATAGGTATTAACACTGGTGTTCGGTGTAAATTATGTTTATTACTTTCTTACCGAAGTCTCCAGAGAGAATTCAGTATTTGACTACACATGACATTTTAAAGGATAAGTGTAGCTCTATCATAAATTACATCTGGAGGTCACTATGTGTGGTTCAGTTCAAAGCAGGGGAGCTGAACAATAAAAAATGTCATGGTGTTTCAAGGACAAAACAGAAGACAATTAACTGGGGGCTGGTTAGAGGGTCTTTGGGAAAAATTTGTCTGAGACTTTGGTGGTCAAGTTTGCCTACCATACTCTGAAGGGACCCATCAGTCAGGTGTGACACACTGCCGATTGCATCATTAAATCACCATCACAGGCTTGATTTGTCTCATCAGGTCAAATGAAAAAAAAATTGATGGTAAGCTCTTTTCAAATTTTCTTACTGAAGCGTCTCCAAATAAATCTATATTTTACGTTGAGCTAAACTAGTCTGCCATAAAGTTCTACCCTTAACAAGATATTTAGTGTAGGTACCATGCTTCCTTAAACAAGGTCAGATTACTATTTTTAACAAGCTGGAGAAACATTCATGATATTAACTCTCCAGAAATGTATTTGGTAGACTGCAGGTCATCTTGACTTTAACTATATAAGAAAAGGGGAAAGGTAAAAGTTATCATAGACTGTAGGACTAATGACTCATCTCCCATAAAATCTATACTTAAATTTAATTAATGTTATGACTTAGCATTCATGGAGGATAAGTCAATTTTGTGCTTACATTATATGCTAAATGAAATAATTTAAGATGCTGAATAATGATGACTTAACTAGAACCATAGGTGTACAGATATAATTTTCCAATGTGTGAAATGCTAGTATACTTTAGAGATTCAGATATAATTATACAGTTATTAGGGAATAACAACTCTGAGATCCTATACCATTCCAAAACCCTAGAATAGGTGTTACGGGGATAATGAAGACAGTATTGATGCTAATATTCTAGCTTCATTATAGTGATAATTATCTTTCCTCTAAGATCTTATTCATCAATAACTACAATAAATAGGGTGGTACCAATTTATATTGCCCCCAGTTGTATACAAAATTGGTGATTTGACTACACATTCCTTAGCTCTATGATCATTATTTAATCTTTTTTGAGACAGAAGAAATCTCAATTTAGAGAGGTTTCTTTCATACGTGTTTTTTAATTTGTATTTATTTTGTGAATTGCTTGCTAGCTTTACAGGTCTTCATTTTTTTTCTCATTTATTTAGAAAATGTTTTAATATTAAGAATCTAACACTTTGCCGTATTTGCAAAATGTTAGTTACCTTGTCAAGATATATAAGGATTCAAAGATCAGTCAGTAAGACTTTTTAAAAGCTGTATTAGATTCAACTTGACTATCTCAGTATAATCTGTAAAAATAATAATGCCTACTTCTGTAGACAAAATCGTGAAGTTTATACAAGTTGTTAGAGAATTATATGCCAGATTTAGAGGCATGCTCCCTAAATGTTTGAGATACAGATAATTCCAATCTTACAGAAACTCTTTTAGAGATAGAAAAAGAGGTAAAAATCTCCCAGCTATTTTTATGTAGTGGGAATAACCATTGAGTTTAAATCAGACAAAGACTGGATGAGAATAATAAGCTGTAGACCAATTCCGCTTATAGATGCAAAAGCTCTAATGCAGAAAAACTCTGGCGGTAAAAGAGAGGATGTCTCAGAAACAAAAGGATTAAATAAGATGAAAGATGAATAAAAAGAAAAACTACCTGGTCTCCTAGAGACAAAAAATACCATTTGATAAAATCAATAACTACTCATGATAAAAGCTGTTGCTAATTAAAAATAAAAGCAAAGGAGGGTTTCCTAGGTGGCACAGTGGTTAAGAATCCACCTGCCAGGTCGGGGGGACTCGAGGGGGAAGGAGTCAAGGAAGGGAGGGAATACGGGGATATGTGTATAAAAACAGATGATTGAACTTGGGGTACCCCCCCCAAAATAATAAATAAAAAAAAAATAAAATTGAAAAAAAAAAAAAAAAGAATCCATCTGCCAATGCAGGGGACACGGGTTTGATCCCTGCTCCAGGAAGATCCCACATGCCCCAGACCAACTAAGCCCATGCGCCACAACTACTGAGCCTGCACTTTAGAGCCCGTGAGCCACAACTATTGAGCCCATATGCTGCAACTACTGAAGCCCACGCACCTAGAGCCTGTGCTCTGCAACAAGAGAAGCCACGGCAATGAGGAGCCTGTGCACCACAACAAAGAGTAGACCCTGCTCACCGCAACTAAAAGAAAGCCCGCACACAGCAAAAAAGACCCAACACTGCCAATAAAATAAATAAATAAATAAATACACATTAAAAAAAAAGCAAAGGAAACACTCAACATATTTAAGGGTATTAACTCAGTTGAAGGCTAGCTACTAGACACTTATGAAATAAGTTACCATTAATAGTAAAACATTAGCAGCACTCTGCTTAAAATGTGAAAATAGATAAAGATGTTTGCTACCTTGATTATATTCACTTTTATTCCAGAATTCCCTAGAAAGTACAGCAATACAAGAAAAATTAACAAATATGTAAGGAAGAAGTAAAACTATCATCATTTATAGGTGATATAACTCTCTAGGTAGGAAACAAAGGAAAATGCAAGGATAACATTGGAATTAATTTTATATAACAATGTATACCGATACAATAATCAATTGCATGTTTATACAATCACAAAATTATTAAAAATGTAATTTTAAAAAAAGCATCATTTATTATAGCAACAAAACTAAAGAAATGAAAGCTATTGCAAATAAACCTAACAAAATATGTGTATTACTTTAACAGAGATAATTATATTATTTGTTACTAGGTATTTACAAAATTCTCAATAAATGAACAGATAAACTATGTTTATTTTGACTTAATATCATAAAATGATCAATTTCCTCCCCAAATAACTTATTTAAAGCAACTCCATTGAAAATCCTGACAGAGTTTTCATAGACATTGTTAAGATGATTTGACATTTGTACAGAAGAGTAAAGGGCCAAAAACTGCCAAAATTTAAAAAATTAAAGCCAAGTGAGGATACCTATCCTAGCAGATATCAATAAAGCTATAGAGGGTTGTCTGGATGGACATACTGCTCAACTAAGTAAATAGAGCATTAAGAAAATAACCTCAGTGTGTGCAGAAACATATGGCAAGAGTGACATTTAGATCACAAATTCAGAAATTTGGAAAAACTGATTATTTGTATTTAAAATTTTTATTTACTCCTTCAGGAATAACATGAGAAAGAATTACATGAGAATAAACTAACTTTGAAAAGCAAAATATAGCAATTTTAGAATAGAAATAAATTTTTTTTATTCTTGGGTAAGGATTGTTTATAAATTGTACCAATCGTAAAAAAAAGGCTGATAATTTAATTGCATTAGAATTTTTTTCATCTATTAAAAAGAAATTAAAAAGAATTTTTATGCACATTGAAGGCATGATAAAATTAGGAAGATAATCCACCGATTTGAAGCCTATATTTGCTCCAACAAATTAATAAGACAAACAACTCAATTGAAAAATGAGCAAAAGATATGAATAGGAAAGTCATAAAGATAAACTGAGTGGCTAAAAAACAGATAAAAAGATATTTACCCTTACCAGTAACCAGGCAGATGTGAATTAAAATCACAAAAATACAACTACCAATTAGATCTCGGGGTAGCAAGTAGACTTATAGTACCTATCATTGACAAGTACTATAAGAAACAGAAACTCTTGTTCTCTTGTGATGGGAGTACAAGAGAACTCTTTAAAAATGCAATTTGGTTATTGCTTAAGAAAGCTGAAGAGGTGATATTCCTTGAGCCCAGCAATTTCACTCCTAAGTTTTCTCTCACATGAATACAAGGCAACATCAGTGAGGTTTGCAATAGCGAAAACTAGAAATAAGTAGTGGTTAGCACTGCCCCAACTCCCCAACACCTGGTTCTCATTTCTTTTGGGGGTTTCTGGAAACTACTGCTCTGAGCTGAACCATGTGGGTGGTTCTGGCCAGCAAACTTGGAATGGAGGTGAATTGTGCAGTAATTCTGTTTCCCTCCCCACACCATGATGACTATGATTTTATAGGTGGGAAGCCTTTATCACCTGGATCCCTGAGTACTCTGTGGAACTAAATATCTTCTTCCACTTTAGCAGACTGTGTGAGCAAGAAATATGTATTTTTTCCTGATATTTTTGAGTTGTTTCCTATCACAGCATAAACTTAGCCCATCCTAACTGATATACAACTTAAATGTCATCAACAGGAGAATCAGTAAGTAAATTGTAGAACACTAATATGATGGGACACTACATTGCTATGAAAAATTAATGTTATACATTCAAACATGAACAAATCTCTCTGAAATGATTAATTGTAATAGAATATGTAGAGGATGATATAAAGAGAGATGTTGCTCTATATTGTTTAGTAAAGCTGAATTCCTATTTAATAAAACATAAAGAAATATCAGAAGTTGGGAAACAGCTTCAAGATAGTGGTTGACATCCCAGAAAGGAGTAGAAACAATCAGGTTGAAATACCTAGGTGCTTTTATTTGTCCTTGTAATCCTTCTTTCTTACTCTTGGTGACAAATTTGTGGTGGTACATTTTTTCTCTGCATTCATAGTTGCCAGAATTTGTTCAGCCTTCAAGATTTCCAGATACCTCTGAAGATATCAGTTTGGGGATAAAATGGTGAGTTTTACTTATTTATTTTTTTGTATTCCTCTTCATTTTGCAGATGCACTCCCTTTAGATTTGGAATGACTTTATAATTGATAAGGTCCAATTTTGCCTTCCACAGTTGCAGCTTGTGTAAATATTTTTAGCATCTACCATAATAGTGAATTCTTAACCTTAAATTAAAGTCTATTCCTCAGTTTATGACCAAAAATATGCACAAATTCAATCATGTTATGAATAACTTCTCTTTATCATACCATTCTGGGAGTTGGGTTTGCTTTGCCTTCTAAAAAATGTGAGATTTCTGCTCAAATGGTCAAGAGCTTCCACTTTTATCCTCTTGAAGGCAGAAATAAAATTATGCTGTTGAAAGGAATATTATAGGTATCTGCTATTTATTGAAAACCATGGAAAAGTATGTCAAGTTGCCAGATCTGATGTTTTTAGTGACTTTGAGGTGATGGACAAGAGTTCATGTTTATTATTAGCAGAACTTCTGATAATAAAGCAGTGGGGAAAAATATCAGATGGTGCTTTTCCTAAATCAAGTTAAACAAAACTGCATGTGTTTCCAAGCCCTGTCCTGCTTAGCTGTGCATAGAACATGGATATTTTCTTTCTGATCTAAATTTTGTTTGTTGAATTTCAACTTTTTGATCCACATTGCAGTTTATAAAATTATTCTGTCAAATTAGAATTTTTCTTTGATGGAATCAAAATTCTCAGAATGGATGAAAACCAGGAGCTGGCTATATTGGGAAAGTGAATATTTTTAGCAACTTATGGGCCAAATAAAAATGTTATAGCTGCCAACTGACCTGATTCAAAAGATGAGAAAATATTATCATTGCACCCAGAGTAAATGTTATTTCAAAAAGGCATTGTTACAATTTAATTTCTTTGCTTTAAGCCACGCTAACAAGAGTATATCCAAGGCATAAGGTTTTACCAAGAACTCCAATTGTAAATGACTTCTTTTGCTTGGCAGTGCAGAAAAGTAAATATTTAGAGTACTTCAAGACTTAGCTCTTTTGTAGTAACAGACTGAGTTTTACTAAAGTCCTATCCATTTCAAATGGATCATTCTCATAAAAAAATATCTACACAGTGAACAATATTTTTCAGGTCATTTTAAAAGTAAGAGTATACATGAGCTTCATTTTCCTTAATAATCTTTAATGTGTTCTAACTTTATTTTGATCTCTTAGAAAGAATTCAATGAAAGATTGTACTGCATGAGACACACACACACGTATACAGAAAGTATCGCACAGCTACATTATCATTTTTCATCATCATAGAAATACTTTTTCAAATAATAATATGAAGAAGTTATTCCTAAGTTTGGAAAGTGATACACTCTAATATACACCTTAAAAATCTGAGAGCTTATGACCATGTTTAATTTTTACTTTGTTTTTAAATATTCACTTTGGTATGATGATATTCATTTTTCCATGCCTCTTGATTTACTCCAAGGAATTTAGTCCGAAAGTCACTGTATTATTTTTAATTTTTCATATTGTTTAATATGAAATAAACACTTGAAAATATAGTAGCTGAATTTATCATTGACTTTCAAGTGCTCATAAGTATAATCAGAATAGACGACACTGTATAAACATTTTCTCACACATACACATTCAAACCACTCCTTATGAAGAAGCAAAAAATTACCTATTAAATACTTCCTTCTTGAACATAATCCATGACTGATACTCTCACATAAGGAGTCCTCACAATAGATACTTCACATCTTCTGAAAATTTGTTTCTATCTCAAATATTTTATAGTCCAAGACCTTAGAGGATTCCTTTTTTATGTACGAAAAATGTTCATGGCTCTAGCTATTTCAACACAGTGTTTAAAATTTGATGCAAATGTACCTTGGGAAGAGTAGGCAACATGATACAGATAATGAACAATGCCAACATTCCATAGCAGCACTAAGTGACCGCAGATAAGCAGACAAGCTGACTCCTGACGATTTTCAGTTATTCCATAATTTAAAAGCAAAAAGAATCACTGTAATTTAACATTAACAACCATGACTTCTCATTCTTTCACTCAGTGTGGTGACATTTCAAACTTTTAATACATATTTTATATTGTTTAGTGTTTGGTCACACATGCTTTCCATAGCCATTGTCAAGTATAAATAAGTCTTTGAAGTAATGAAATATTTTGCTATGGAGTTAACTTAGTGATACTGCTTCAGAATAGTTTAACTCCCTTGAACCAGAAGGTCAAAAACTTTACCTTTAATCCTTTAAATTGAGTTTCATGCCACTTATTCAGATTTTGACAGGGTCTTATAGTTCAAATTTCTACATACTCTATGTGAATATTGAATATTTTTGGATGTTGCTGAAGACTACAGAATGTTCACTAGAACTTTTTTCTATTTCCAACAGGGCATAATAGCAAATATCCCAATATTAGTGAGTTAATTCATATTTATTCAGTATTTAGTGTATAGGTTCCAGCTTGCAAGGCAGATTCTACATGCAAAGTAATGTAACTCCTACCTTCAGTATCTTGATAAAATCTGTGAAATGAACTACAGCAAAATTCTACTGAGCTGTTGCCATATACCAACTCACTGAGAATAAATCATTGGCATTCAAAATCTCCACCTTCACAAGCTGAAATATATAGAATGTTCAAAAAATTGGAATATGATATGAAGAATCAACATTGTGAAAATGACTATAATACCCAAAGCAATTTACAGATTCAATGCAATCCCTCTCAAATTACCAATGACATTTTTCACAGAACCAGAACAAGAAATTTTGTGATTTGTATGGAAATGCAAAAGACCCCGAATAGCCAAAGCAATCTTGAGAAGGAAAGACGGAGTTGGGGGA
This sequence comes from Hippopotamus amphibius kiboko, assembly GCF_030028045.1. Classification (NCBI taxonomy): domain Eukaryota; kingdom Metazoa; phylum Chordata; class Mammalia; order Artiodactyla; family Hippopotamidae; genus Hippopotamus; species Hippopotamus amphibius. The sequence continues at coordinate 47,745,180 of NC_080196.1, forward strand.
ATCAGGCTTCCTGACTTCAGGCTATATTATAAGGCTACAGTGATCAAGACAGTATGGTACTGGCACAAAAACAGAAATATGGATCAATGAAACAGGATAGAAAGCCCAGAGATAAACTATGGTCAACTAACCTATGACAAAGGAGGCAAGGATATACAATGGAGAATAGGCAGCCTCTTCAATAAGTGGTGCTGGGAAAACTGGGCAGCTACATGTAAAAGAATGAAATTAGAACACTCCCTAACACCATACACAAAAATAAACGCAAAATGGATTAAAGACCTAAATGTAAGGCCAGACACTATAAAACTCCTAGAGGAAAACATAGAAAGAACACTCTTTGACATAAATCACAGCGAGATCTTTTCTGATCCACCCGCTAGAGTAATGGAAATAAAAACAAAAATAAATAAGTAGGACCTAATGAAACTTCAAAGCTTCTGCACAGCAAAGGAAACTATAAGCAAGACAAAAAGACAACCCTCAGAATGGGAGAAAATATTTGCAAACAAATCAACAGACAAAGGATTAATCTCTAAAATACATAAACAGTTTACCCAGCTCAGTATCCAAAAAACAAACAACCCAATCAAAAAATGAGCAGAAGACCTAAATAGACATTTCTCCAAAGAAGACATACAGATGACCAAGAGGCACATGAAAACATGCTAAACATCACTAATTATTAAAGAAACTCAAATCAAAACTACAATGAGGTATCACCTTACAGAGGTCAGAATGGGCATCATCAGAAAATCTACAAACAGTAAATGCTGGAGAGGGTGTGGAGAGAAGGGAATGCTCTTGCACTGTTGGTGGGAATGTAAATTGATACAGCCACTATGGAGAACAGTATGGAGGTTCCTTGAAAAACTAAAAATAGATCTACCATATGACCCAGCAATCCCACTCCTGGGCATATACCCAGAGAATACCATAATTCCAAAAGATACATGCACTCCAGTGTTCATTGCAGCACTATTTCCAATAGCCAGGACATGGAAGCAACCTAAATGTCCATCAACAGATTAATGGATAAAAAAGATGTGGTACATATATACAATGGAATATTACTCAGCTATAAAAAGCAATGAAACTGGGACATTTGTAGAGACATGGATGGACCTAGAGAGTGTCATACAGAGTGAAGTGAGTCAGAAAGAGAAAAACAAATATTGTATATTAACACATATATGCAGACTATAGAAAAATGGTACAAATCAACTGGTTTGCATGGCAGAAATAGAGACACAGATGTAGAGAACAAACATATGGACACCAAGTGGGGAAAGCGGGGAAGGTTGAGGGGGAATGAATTGGGAGATTGGGATACTAAATTGTATACTCTAAATACATGCAGTTTATTGTCTGTTAACTGTATCTCAATAAAAGTTCTTAAAAAATAAAAAATAAAAAGTCACACAAAAATTGCAATATGATCAGGTGAGAGTTAAAATAATGGATGGCTACTTTACAAATTTAATTTTAAAGTGTATAAAACAATGTAAATGAATTCAAACTGGTGGATTTTTGACAACTGGCTGCTTTTGTATAAGCGTTCTAAGGTACCACCTTGTACAGTTTATATAAAATATTAATTAGTTTTAATAATTGACATAGGGTTTATGGTTTCCATAATGTCAACTCCAACCTTTGAGTCTGATTTTAGATTTAAAAAAATTATGCAGCAGTAACTATTAAAGTTTTTATTTATTTTGGCATATTTCCACCAGGGGGCACTACTCACATTTAATGTAAAAATTAAAAACCTTTCTAAATTGTAAATGTGTCTATCTGACAAATATTTGTCTCTAAATAACTTATTTTTAATTCTAAAGTTAAGCCTTTGAGTAAAAATACAATGTTATATTTTCATCATATTTACCTCTATAATTTAGGTAGGACGTTTGGTTAGAAAATGCCCTTTATGAAATCAGAAAATTTAGAATGCTTCACTTTATTTAAACCAACAGCTAAAATCCACACCAAAGTGCTAGCAAGAGTTAGTGCATTATCCTCTGAATAGTAAAGAAAAGAATTTGCTTAACTGAAACTAGTGGATTACATTTAAGTAATTGTTACAGTAAAAGCCCTCATTCAAATGGATAAAAATAACTAGGGGTTTTATTGAGATAAGACTGTGTAAGAAAAATGAAATGTATTTCTCCTGCAGTTCATTCATGAGGCCCTAGATTTCTCTAGTTCCATTAGTATATTAAAATCTTGATTCTTTTTTTTAATGTCATTTGTATGATTACAGGAATTAAATACTTTCACCACAAAGACGTACATAGTGTTAGTATCTATAATGCCTAGAATTAAAAATATCCCCATGTTTAAAAAAGTTGATTTTCAGCTTGCATTGGGTTTTCTATTTTTAAATCTATCAGAAAAAATGTGTAATTATATTTTTTGTAACAACCCAACTGAAACATTAGTTTATTTATTTGTGTTATTTAAAATGGAGGTTATTATTTCTGTGGTTTTAATAAAAGATTATCACAGTGTACTACAAAAGTAACACAAACAGCAGCAGATATTCACAGTCTAAAGCCTAGATAATTGCATTGCTTGAAAGATCCGTCTTAAGATAATAAGTAGAAAAACAGAAGCCTATGGCTTAGATGAAGAAAAAGTACCCCTCACGGTGTTAATCTCTTAAAAACTTAAAAGGCTCTATCTCTTTCAAATGACAAATCGGTTATAAAATCCTCTGTAAATCACCAGGCTGATAACCCTTTTGATTTCTTAATCTTTCTAATGTTGTTGTATCTGTAGGTATGGGATTAACATGGCCTTGCAAGTTTCAAAGTTTAGTCAATCAAAAAGCTAGGACTTACTGAGCATCTGTAAGATACCCAGAAAATTCCACTTTATAGAATTTGAACCTTAAACTCCTTCAAGTTAAATCCTACCCTCTCATTCCTGTTCTGTATGAAGCTATCGGCTTTCCTTTAAATAGGTGTAAGAATAAGCTACTTGCTTATTCCAACAAGAAGTTTTAATTAATTTAGGGGGGTGTACAAATGTATGTTCATCTCATGTATTTTGCATGGACAAGAACAGATTGGGAGAAAGAAGGTGGACTAAGTTACTGTAAGTGTAGGTTAGTGGTTTCAGAGTGTATCTTCTATTTATGAACATGTCCCACATTTTGAAGGCTCACTTTGTGACAAGTACTATGAGCTGAAGCTATAATGGAAAAGAAGACATAGTGACTGTCTTTAAGGGATGTGTTGGCAAAGAATTCAGGAGAAAGAGAGGCAATGATGAGTTCCTTTCTTCAAAAGTGGATGTTGCAGTTGTAAAAAAAATCTGTCAGTGGGATGCTCTGCATCCTCTCCGTTGAGCACACCTTTAGGTCATGAAATTCTAGCCCTGTACACTGTCTTGAACTATCTGAGGACTCTAAGTTGTAAGTAACTGACATGCAGATTCTGTCCTGTACAGTAAAGGTTCAAACGACTTCTGCTTCCAACTCCCCCCACCTCCATGGCAAAACTACTTTTGTCTCTATTGCATGTTTTTCTCAACATATCTTTACTCTCTATCATTTTCCTTTTTACCTTTTTGTGAAGTGGTATAACAGACATCATGCCTGCCAGTTGTGGTTCCCTCCTGAGTGAAATAAAATCTTTAACATAGGTTCATTTTTATATCTTTATGAGAGTCACGATTTTACCCTTTTTTAAAAAAAATATCTTTAACAAGATACAGAGTTGGGTTGGATATGAGAATTTGGATCTCAGCGCTTTGCTGGTACATGGTACCTGAATTCATGGGAGAGAATGAGATCTCCCAGGAAGATTGAGTATAGATAGAAAGAGTGATGGATAGAGAATCCTGAGGAAGGCTATAATTCAAGAAGTCAATTTTTGGAAGGATTCCCTTATATCAAACATTTTTTCCCATTTGAATACTACTAAAATAAATGTATTTTTCACTTCTCAATTCAGATGAATGTTTCTGGAGTAGAAGCCCATAGAACTTTGCTATAGAAATTGTGAGAGAGTAGCATTGACATATATACACTACCAAAAGTAAAATAGATAGCTAGTGGGAAGCTGCTGCATAACACAGGGAGATCAACTCAATGACTGGTGATGACCTAGAGGGGTGGGATAGGGATGGTGGGAGGGAGCCTCAAGAGAGAGGGGATATGGGGATATATGTATAAATACAGCTGATTCACTTTGTTGTAAAACAGAAACTGGCACAACACTGTAAAGTAATTATACTCCAATAAAGATCTGAAAAAGAAAAAATAACAAGCAAACAAAAAAATAAAATGCCAGATTTTACAAGTAAAATTTGCAAACCAGAGCCTGTCTAGAACAGCAGCTTTCAATCTTGGCTGTGCCTTGGAATCATCTGTGAGATTCTAAAATACTGATGCCTTTATTCGATCCCCAGAGATTTTGATTTACCTGATTCAGGGGCGGGGGTGTCTAGGTGTGGGATTTTCAATAAATACCCCAGTAATTCTAATGTGCAACTAAGATTGATAAACAGTGGTCTAGGAAGGGATGGTGAGGTTGCAGAGCGCCATGGAAGTGGTCATGAGGAAGACTTCAGGCTGTCTTCAGACACTAAAGGCTGTCAGGCGATGCTCCATTTGCTTCGCACATAAAGAAACAGGATGTTAAATGAAGGCTGTTTAAGCTTACACTAAGGGAAAAACTTCAATTCAAAATGTATTAAAATACTATAGATTGCTAAGTCAACCCTTAAGCTTTTGGAGATGTCTAGCATTGTTCTGTCTTTGATACAACATTGTAAATGTGTCCAAATCAGTCATCATCTTCAAAAACAAAGACTGAGTACATTTAATGGCGCTGTGAAAGAAATTTGAAATGTCCCATTGAATATATTCATTACCTGGAGCATTTAATACATGCCTCATATTGTCCTTAATAAATCTACTGTCATCAGCTTTCTCTTTCTCAGGGTTTGACAGGGAAGTTCCTATAATGAACAAGTATCTCTATCAGACTCTCATCATGAGTTTGAAGAAATGCTCTGGGGAAGTGACTCACCAGATACCTTACATATAAGTTCAACTTTTTCAGATTCCACGTGTAAATGATATCATGCAGTATTTGTCTTTCTATGTTTGGCTTATTTCACTTATCATATGTCCTATTTGTTCATCCATGTTATTGCAAATGACAGGATTTCCTTCTCTTTTAAGGCTAAATATCATTCTATTGTGTATACATACCTCATTGTCTTTATTTCTTGGACTTCAATGGACACTGAGGTTGTTAGGTTGTTTCCATATCTTGGCTATTGTGAATAATTCTGCAATGAGCATGGGGTGCAGATACCTCATCGAGAAACTGATTTTATTTCCTTTGGATTTATAACATTTATTATATTATGTGGTATATAATATATATCATGTATCATACTAAATATATTGTATTTCTATATAATATTACATAGTATTATATTATGTATATTATATAATATACATATTTTATATATAATAAATATACTATATATTATATTATGTTAAATAATATTTATATTACATAACTATATTATATTTATATATTATATTATATATTATGCAAAGCTTATAATATAATATGTATCATATATTATATTAAATGTATTATATTTATTTTATATGTATTAAATATATTATATTATATTTATATATTATATAGTATATTATTTTATATGTTTATATAATATAAATATATTATATTTATATATCATGTATTATGTATGTAATATAGCACTTATATCATAAATATCATATATTATATTAAAATATTATATTTAATATAATATATAATATGTATGCTATATATTATATAATAGCACAATTATATTTCTATATATAAATATTAACATTCATATACTATTTTACTATAATACATATCATATATTATGTTAAATATAATATTTAACATAATATATGATACATATATATTATTTATTATATATTATATTATATCATAATTATAACATATTATAATTATGCTTTTGGATATCTGCAAGCAAAAAGTATTTGTCTTTTCTAAAAGTTAATTAAAATAAATTCTACAGCCAGATTGCAGATAATATTTGACTCACCCTCATACATAATATAATTAAATATTATATAATTAATATTCTATTTATTATATTGTAATATTGCTATATCATACATTTATATATTTATAATGTTATAATCATAATATAATGTAGCATAATATTATATATTATATTATATTATATATCATATTACATATTCTATATTAATATATTACAATATTATAAAGTTGTATATATTATTATATACTATATATGTTAATATATTACATTATATATGGTATACGATACATAATATATAATAATATATATAATGTAATATATTGATATATTACAATATTATAAAATTAAAATATTATATATTATATAATATATATTACATATACTATATATCCAAAGGAAATTAATAATAATAACAATAAATATATGATTCCAGAAGTGGTATTGCTGGATTTTATGGTTCTCCTCTAAAAAATAAAATAAAAAGAAACTTAGGTTTATGAGTCAAAAAAATGTAATGAGTAGATTCATGGTGAAGTAAATAGAAAATGAATGATGATTGCAGGGACTGGGAGTAGGAGGAAGTGAGGATTTACTGTTTAATGGTTTTAAGTTTTCTGAATGGAGAGTTTTGTGGGTGGAAAGTTGTGACAGTGGAGCAGCACTGTGAATGTACCTAATGGTACTGGACTACAGTCCGCTTAAAAACATCAAGATGGGACATTTTTTGTTGTGTGCAATTTACCACAATTTCAGTAGGTAATAATAAACTAAAACTTTTTTTAAAAAAGAAGTATTTAAAAATTTTAGTCTTCCTTTATAACTTATTTCTGAAGTTGTAAACATTTTGGAGATTTCTTTTTAAACTTCACTTGCCACAAGTACCCTTTGGATTGTTTTTTACTCACTTTTACTAATCTAATCTCTCTCTCTTAATTGGATTCTGTGGGTTATTTTCTTCACAAAATCAGCCTTTGGTGTTAAATGCTGCTGCTTTTTCTACTGTATTCAGTTGAGAGCAGCTAAGAAGATTTATTTTCAGTCCAGAGTAAAACTTGCTAGATCAGCACTCCAATCTTGGTATCTATTTTACTTTAGTTTAAGAAAATATAAATTAAACTCTCCTTCACTCATTTTGGCAAGAAAAACAAACATATTACATTTTTTAACTCTCCTTTTTTTCATTAAAGAATGCAGTTAATAAAAAATTTAAACTATTGCCATGATAAAAACATTGTCAGACTAGATTCTATGTTGAATGGAATCACTCAAAATTTTGCTGTTGTGTCTATTGGTTAAAATATTATGTGATGCTGATAATCTTTTGATGCTATTTCTATACATAAAATCTGTGTAATCTTTAATTGAAAGTAATGTATACAAGACAGAAAAATAATCTTTCTCCCTCTGTCTCTCCTTTCCTGCTTCCCAAACAATCTTTCTTTCTTGCTCTCTTCCTACTTTCTATCCAACCAACCTGTGTTCCCTCACTCTCTTCCTCCCTTCCTTCTATCCTTTCATGTATACTTTATTCCTTCTGTCACAGGTCTTCTTTCCTCATTCTCTTCCTTACCTCTAGTTGCTACATTTTCTTCTTTTATATCTTTGGTTAGACTTAGAATAACTTTACAAAAAGTGTCTAGTCTTCTTGAAGGCAACTTTTTTTTAAACTGAATATACCCAGTGATAAAAAGATTGGAATAAAACATTTACATCATGAAAAACTCCTTTCCGAATGACTGTTTTTTTATCTTCTTTGAGATTTTTACAATATAGGGAGTTAATCTAACATTTAAAAGCTTTCCTTATTTATTAATTTTCAATATATAACATACTGTTTGTTCATTTCTACCTAATTTGAAAGACTTTCAGTCTCAGTTTCCACTTCTTACCCTCCTTCCTCATTTTTTCCTGCCTCTACTGTTCCCTTACCCTCAAGCTCTATTTTTCTGTTTTCTCTCAAATAAACTCAAGAATTCAATTTTCGTTTATAAGCAAGTAGTTCATAATATCATCTTCTGATAACTTGTCCCATCCTAAGTGTGCATTTCTAATTACCACAGGCTACCATCCTTTGTATGATCCTTTATTCCTTTCCTTGGAGAAGCAGGGTATTAGTAGTCCTTCTGAGCCAGGTTTCTCATTTATAAAATGAAAACAATAATAGTACCTGCATCATAGGATTTTTGAAAATCAAATAAAATATTGCATTCACAGCACTTTTAATGGTGCCTGGCACAGGGTGAATAGTCCATTGATAGTTCCTGCTATTGTAGTTGTTGTGGTTGCTGAGGTGTCCAGATGTGAATTCCTCATTACCGTATGCCCAGATCATGAAAATATTTTTCTAATGGGATTTATTTCAAGTCTTCTGTCTCTTTTTTTAGATACTGTATTCTAAAAGTACTCTTTCTGGCAGTGACATGAAAATTAGTTTCAGAGGGAGGTGAGCTGACAGTGTTTCTGCTTAGAAGTAGGTCCTTGTGTCTTCATGTAAAACACACTCATCTAACTTCTCAAAGACCTGCTATTTCAGGAGAAGAAAGATGGTGGTGAAGTAGAAGGAGATGGAATACATCCCTCTCCACAGATGCATCAGGAATACACCAAAAGACTCAATAATTCCCATAGAGAACTAGCTGAACACCAGCAAATGACCTCATACACCAGAAAGGACTGCAAAGATCTGTATATACCTGAGCAGGACAGAGGGGAAAAAAAGGGAGAAAGGAGAATAAGAAAGGAAAGGGACGGGTCCCACACCCTGGGGCAGGGGGATCTGAAACAGAGGGGAGATTGATGAATTTGGGGAAACATCCCTTATCTGACAGGGAAACCCCTTCTCCAAAGAGAAATTTCCCTGGGTCAGAAGGGAGACATTTAGGACTGTTCAAATAGGGGTGAAGTGGCTGAGCTGTGGCAGACAGGAAAGAGTGAGAAACACATGGAGGGTCTGCACCATGGCTCAGTGTGTCTGGAATGAAACATCAGTTCACAGCTGAACAGGGAGTCTGGGAGCTGGAATGTGGGAACCGGAGAACTGGTTCAGGGTGAGAAACATCGTTGGCAGTGGGGAGACGGACTGAGAGGACAGGAGAGAAGAAATCCACAGTGGAGAATGCCTACTGTGGAAAGCTGGGCAGCCATGGCTGTGGCTTGATACTGCTGACTCACAAGCAGGGGGGAGGAGCAGTGGGTGTAGCCTCTCTCTTGGCACCTGAGACAGGCAAAGGAAGGACCCCTCTGGGCCTGGCTAATGCACTCAGGGATAACAAAGGCTCCTGGGTGGGGTTGGCCTAGAGTGCCTGCAGCCGAGAGCCAAAAGTCTGCACAGTGGCCCAGCTCTGGAGACATTCTGTTTACACATGAGCCACTGGCATCCCTCTGTAACAGCACCACCATGACTAACTGAGCTGCTGTGACCCAGGCAGGGTGCCCCGGCAGAGTCTTAGCAGGGCGGATGAGCCGTGGTTGTAGTCACTCTCTTGGCCTGAGCCACCAGTGTCCCTCTGCAACAAGCACTGCCCGAGCCTCCTGAGATGCTGCAACCCAGGCAGGGTGCCTCTGCTCATTCACCCTCAGTGGAAGGATCCACTATTGTACCCTCTCTCTCCACACACACCAGTGCTTACAGATGAACAATAAAGGAAGCCCTGCTGGTCACAGAGTGATACAAAAAACCCAAGGTGGGTAGAAAGACACTTACAGCTGAGACCCCAAGGAAACAGAAATATTATTATTAATTCTATTGATCTGGTCCATTCTGGGGTCAGTTCTAGTTTTGTTGTTGTTGTTGTTGTTGTTGTTTTTAATTAATTAAAATCTTAGTCCTAAAGGATCTACACATTTTATAACATATTTTTTATTCTATTTTTATTTTTAGCCTTTTTATATATTTCTATTACTAGCTAAGTTTTTTGTAGTGCTGACGGTATCTCTCCTACCTTCTTTTCAGCTCTATCTTTTATACATTTCTATTTCTTTCTTTTTCTTTTCATATTTTCAGTCACACTATGCTCTTCTGTTTCCCTGTCTTCTATCTCTTTTAGTTTCTTTTATCTTGATATACTTATAATCAATATTATCCCTTGGCTCTGTTTCCTTGCTTTATTCTCCAGATGACACACTGCTTTGGTTTTTATTATTAGGTTTGGTCTTTATCTTAGTTCTGATTATAATTTTCTGATTTTGTTTTGAGAATCTTCAGTCTGTCTGATTGTACTCTCGCTCTTTATTATATTTGATCCTAGCTTTCAAAATTTCCCTGGATATGTGTTTGTATGTGTGTGCATTTTTTTAAATTAATTATGATCTTAGTCCTAAGGGATCTACAAATATTATAACATTTCTTTATTCTTTTCATCTTTTTTCTTCTATTTTTATTTTTAGACTTTTTACATCTTTCTATTTCTAGCTAAGTTTTTTGTAGTGCTAACTTTATCTCTTCTACCCTCCTTCCTTCTCTATCTTTTATACATTTCACTTTTTTCTCTCTTTTCTTTTTCTTTTCATATTTCCAGTCACACTTCTGTTGTCCTGTCTTCTGTCCTTTTTTAGTTTATTTTATCTTAATATACTTATAAGCAATATTATTGGTCTGCTCTGTTTCCTTGCTTTATTCTCCAGATGACACACTGCTTTGGTTTTTATTATTAGATTTTGTCTTTATCTTAGTTCTAAGTATAATTGCTTGATTTTGCTCTGAGAATCTTCAGTCTGTCTGGTGGTACTCTTGCTCTTTATTATATTTGATCCTAGCTTTCAAAATCTCCCTGGATTTGTGTTTCTGTGTGTATGGTTTGTTTGTTTTGAATTTCTGTTGGTTTTCTCTTTGAATGTCTGATAGCATACTGTGGTCTTCTGTCAGGTCTTTCTAGTGCCTTACATTCTATTGGATTCAGTATTTGTGTGTCTTGTATATGTATGTGTGTTCTTGACTTAGTATTTGTTTTGCTCAGCACTCTGCCATTAGTCTGGGGCTTGGACAGTCTTCTTTAAACCCCTTTATTGCTGTGACAAGAAACCTCTGAAGTCTGGACTACTCCAACAGAAGTCAGGTAAGAGGCTCTGGGGAGGGAGCACTGAATCCAGGATCCTAGACTACTAGGGAGTCTTCAGACAGAGGGAGTATTAACTGCAGAGAATTCTCACAGAGCCCTGTATCAGAGTCTAAGACTCAGCTTTGTCCAACTGTCTGCAACTGCCAGGGCTGGACACCTCACACCAAACTACAAACAAGACAGGAACACAAACCCACACATCAGCACCCAGACTACCTAAAGCCATATTAACCTCACAGATACTCTAAAACACACCACCTGGCATGGCCATGCTCATTGGAGAGGAAAGACACAGAGCCACAAACCAGAAAGCAGACACCAGACCCCACCACCAGGAAGCCTACTCAAGACATTGGACAAACCCCACCACAAGAGGCAAAGGCAGAAACAAGAGGAATTACTACCAGGCAGCATAGGGAAAGGAGACACCAAACCTATAATTTAGACAAAATGAGAAAACAAAGAAACACCATGCAGGCAAAGGAGCAGAAAAAAACTCCACAAGACCAAATAAATGAAGAGGAAATAGGAAAATTGCCTGAAAAAGAATTCAGAGTAATGATAGTAAAGATGATCCAAAACCTCGATAACAAAATACAGAAAATACAAGAAAGAGTTAATAAGGACTCTGAAGAACTAAAGAGCAAACAAACAGTAATGGGCAAAAAAATAACCGAAATTAAAAATACTCTAGATGGTATAAACAGTAGAATAATGGAGGCAGAAGAACGAATAAGTGAGTTGGAAGACAGAATGCGGGAAATAACTGCCACAGAGCAGGAAAGAGAAAAAAGAATAAAAAGAATGGAAGTCAGTCTCAGAGACCTTGGTGACAACATTATGCACACCAACATTCGAATCATAGGCATCCCAAGAGAAAAAGAAAAAAAGAAGAGGTCTGAGAAAATATTTGAAGACGTTATAATGGAAAACGTCCCCAACATGGGAAAGGAAATAATTAACCAAGTCCAAGAAGCACAGAGAGTCCCATACAGAACAAACCCAAGGAGAAATACACCGAGGCACATATTAACCAAACTAATGACAACTAAAGACAAAGAAAAAATGTTAAAAGCAGCAAGAGAAAAGCAACAAATAACATATAAGGGAAAACCCATTAGCATAACAGCTGATCTTTCTGTAGAAACTCTGCAGACCAGAAGGGAATGGCAGGTTATACTGAAAGTCCTGAAAGAGAAAAAACCTACAGCCAAGAATACTCTACCCAGCAAGAATCTCATTCAGATTCAAAAGAGAAATCAAAACTTCACAGACAAGTTAAGAGAATTCAGCACCACCAAACCATCTTTACAACAATTGCTCAAGGAACTTTTCTAAGTAGGAAACACAAGAGAAGGAAAACACCTACAAAAACAAACCCAAAACAATTAATGGTAATTGGAACACACATGTCAATACTCACCTTAAATGTAAATGGATTAAATGCTCCAACCAAAAGACACAGACTGGCTGAATGGATACAAAAACAAGACCCTTCTATATGCTGCCTACAAGAAACCGACTTCAGACCAAGGGACACATATAGACTGAAAGTAAAGGAATGGAAAAAGCTATTCCACGCAAATGGAAGTCAAAAGAAAGCTGGAGTAGCAATACTCATATCAGACAAATTAGACTTTAAAGTAAAGACTATTACAAGATTCATGGAAGGACACTACATAATGATCAAGGGATCAACCCAAGAAGAACATATAATAATTGTAAATATCTATGCATCCAACATAGGAGCACCTCAATATGTAAGGGAAATCCTAACAACCATAAAAGGGCAATTTGACAGTAACAAAATAATAGTAGAAGACTTTAACACCCCACTTACAACAATGGACAGACCATCAAAACAGAAAATAAATAAGGACACACAAGCTTTATATGACATATTAGACCATCTAGACTTAATTGATATTTATAGGACATTCCACCCAAAAACTACAGAATACACTTTCTTCTCAAAGGCAAATGGAATATTTTCCAGGATAGATCATATGTTGGATCACAAATGAGGCCTCAGTAAATTCAAGAAATTGAAATCATATCGAGTATCTTCTCTGACCAAAACACCATGAGACTAGATATCAATTACAGGAAAAAAACTGCAAAAAATACAAACACATGGAGGCTAAACAATTCACTATTAAACAACCAAGAAATCACTAAAGAAATCAAAGAGGAAATCAAAAAATAACTAGAAAAAAATGGCAATGAAAACACAACAACCCAAAACCTTTAGGACACAGCAAAAGCAGTTCTAAGAGGGAAGTTTATAGCAATACTTTTCTATCTCAAGAAACAAGAAAAATATCAAATAAGCAACCTAACCTTACACCTGAAACAATTAGAGAAAGAAGAACAAAAAAACCCCAAAGTGAGCAGAAGGAAAGAAATCATAAAGATCAGAGCAGAAATAAATGAAAAAGAAATGAAGGAAACAATAGCAAAGATCAATGAAACTAAAAGCTGGTTATTTGAGAAGAGAAACAAAATTGATAAACCATTAGCCAGACTCCTCAGGAAAAAAAGAGAGAAGATGCAAATCAACAGAATTAGAAATGAAAAAGGAGAAGTAATGGACACTGCAGAGATACAAAAGATCATGAGAGACTACTACAAGTAACTATATGCCAATAAATTGGATAACCTGGAAGAAATGGATAAATTCTTAGAAAAATATAATCCTCCAAGACTGAACCAGGAAGAAATAGAAAATATGAACAGACCAATCACAAGTATGGAAATTGAGACTGTGATTAAAAATCTCCCAACAAACAAAAGCCCAGGGCCAGATGGCTTCTCTCAAACATTTAGAGAAGAGCTAACACCTATCCTTCTCAAACTCTTCCAAAATATAGCAGGAGGAGGAACAATCCCAAACTCATTCTACGGAAACACCATCACCCTGATACCAAAAACCAGGCAAAGATGTCACAAAAAAAGAAAATTACAGGCCAATATCACTGATGAATATGGACGCAAAAATCCTCAAGAAAATACTAGCTAACAGAATCCAACAGCATATTAAAAAGATTATACACCTTGATCAAGTGGGGTCTCTCCCTGGATGCAAGGATTCTTCAATATATGCAAATCAATCAATGTGATACATCATATCAACAAATTGAAGGATAAAAACCATATGATAATCCCAATAGATGCAGAAAAGGCTTTTGACAAAATTCAACATCCATTTATGATAAAAACTCTCCAGAAAATGGGCATAGAAGGAAATTACCTCAACATAATAAAAGCCATATATGAGAAACCAAAAGCCAACAATATCCTAAATGGTGAAAAACTGAAAGCATTCCCTCTAAGAACAGGAGCAAGACAAGGGTGTCCACTCTCACCATTATTATTCAACATTGTTTTGGAAGTGTTAGCCACAGCAATCAGAGAAGAAAAAGAAATAAAAGGAATCCAAATTGGAAAAGAAGAAGTAAAATTGTCACTCTTTGCAGGTGACATGATATTATACATAAAAAATCCTAAAGTCTCTACCAGAAAACTGCTAGCACTAATCGAGGAATTTATTAAAGTAGCAGGATACAAAATTAATGCACAGAAATCTCTTGCATTCCTATATACAAACAAAGAAAAAGCAGAAAGAGAAATTAAGGAAACTCTTCCATATACCATTGCAGCAAAAATAATAAAATACCTAGGAATAAATCTGCCTAAGGAGGCAAAAGAATTGTATGCAGAAAACTATAAGACGCTGATGAAAGAAATCAAAGACGATACAAACAGATGGAGAGACATACCATGTTCTTGGATTGGAAGAATCAACATTGTGAAAATGACTGTCTTACCCAAAGCAATTTACAGATTCAACACAATCCCTATCAAATTCCCAATGGCATTTTTCACAGACCTAGAACAAGAAATCTTACGATTTGTATGGAAACGCAAAAGACCCTGAATAGCCAAAGCAATCTTGAGAAGGAAAGACGGAGTTGGTGGAATTAGGCTTCCTGACTTCACACTATACTATAAGGCCACAGTGATCAAGACAGTATGGTACTGGCACAAAAATAGAAAGGAAGATCAATGGAACAGAAGAGAGAACTCAGAGGTAAACCCAAGCACATATGGGCAGTTTATCTTTGACAAAGAAGGCATGAATATACAATGGAAAAAAGACAGCCTCTTCAATAAGTGGTGCTGGGAACATTGGACTGCAACATGTTAAAGAATGAAATTAGAACACTTCCTAACACCATACACAAAAATAAACTCCAAATGGATTCAAGACCTACATGTAAGGCCAGACACTATCAAACTCCTAGAGGAAAACATAGGCAGAACACTCTATGATGTACATCAAAGCAAGATCCTTTTTGATCCACCTCCTAGAATAATGGACATAAAATCAAGAATAAACAAATGGGACCTAATGAAACTTCAAAGCTTTTGCACAGTGAAAGAAACCATAAGCAAATAAGACAACCCTCAGAATGGGAGAAAATACTTGCCAATGAAGCAACAGACAAAGGATTAATCTCTAGAGTATACACGCAGCTCATGCAGCTTAATACCAAAAAAGCAAATAACCCAATCCACAAATGGGCGGAAGACCTAAATTGACATTTCTCCAAAGAAGATGTACAGATGGCCAACAAACACATGAAAAGATGCTCAACATCACTAATCATTAGAGAAATGCAAGTCAAAGCCACAATGAGGTATCACCTTACACTGGTCAGAATGGCCATCATCAAAACATCTGGAAACAACAAATGTTGGAGAGGGTGTGGAGAAAAGGGAACTCTCCTGCACTGTTGGTGGGAATGTAAGTTGGTACAGCCACTATGGAAAACAGTTTGGTGGTTCCTTAAAAAACTAAAAATGGAACTACCATATGATCCAGTAATCCCACTCTGGGGCATATACCCAGAGAAAACCATAATTCAAAAAGAGACATGTACCATAATGTTCATTGCAGCACTATTTACAATAGCCAGGACATGGAAGCAACCTAAATGCCCACCAACAGATGAATGAATAAAGATGTGGCACATATATACAATGGAATATTACTCAGCCATAAAAAGGAATGAAATGGAGCTATATGTAATGAGGTGGATAGACCTAGGTCCTGTCATACAGAGTGAAGTAAGCCCAAAAGAGAAAAATACTGTATGCTAACACATATATACGGAATCTGGAAAAAAAAAAAAGTGGTTCTGATGAACCCAGTGACAGGGCAAGAATAAGGATGCAGATGCGGAGAATGGACTGGACGACACGGGGTTGGGGGGCAGGGGACGAAAAGGAAGCTGGGACAAAGTGAGAGAGTTTCATAGACATATATACACTACCAACTCTAAAATAGATAGCTAGTGGGAAGTTGCTGTATAACAAAGGGAGATCAACTGGATGATGGGTGATGCCTTAGAGGGACAGCACAGGGAGAGATGGAGGGAGTTACAGGAGGAAGGGGATATGGGGGTGTATGTATCAATACAGCTGATTCACTTTGGTGTACCTCAGAAGCTGGTACAAGAGTGTAAAGCAATTATATTCCAATAAAGAGCTAAAAAAATAAAAAAATAAAAGTACTTTTCCTAAAATTTCACTTTTATCATTTTACTTCACTCTGCAAAAAGCTCAAAAGAGTCTTGATTCCTGATTTTCTCAAGTATCAGTACCTATATAACATTCTTTTCTGACTGTTATGGAATGTCTGTGTCCTCCCCCACCCCCCAAGAAAAGAATTCACATGTTGAAGCCATACTCCCCCAATGTAATGGTGTTTGGAGAAGGGGCTTTGGGAAGAAGTTAGGGTTAGATTTGGTCATGAGGATGGCGCATTCATCATGGAATTAATGGCCTTATAAAAGGGAGGAATCTCTCTCTTTTCCTCTCTCTCTCTCTTTCCCCCAAGTGAAAGGGCCAGGAAAAGGCCATGTGATAACAAAGCAAGAAGTTGACACCTTGCAACCTAAGGAGAGAGCTCTCAGCAGGAACCAAATTGGCCAGTAATTCTAAGTCCTTGATCTTGGGCTTCTCAGCCTCTAGAACGCTGAGAAAATAAATTTCTGTGATTCAAGCCACCCAGTCTGTGGTATTTTGTGTTAGCCTGAGACAGCTAAGAAAATGACCATAGTGGTACTTCCTGAATTTTGATTTCCCATCATGAGAAATTCTAGCATATGCATATGTGATCTTTGTTACTTCTGTATTTTCAAATTGCATTTCAGAGTGAGTTAATCTTAAATCATTTCCATTGAGAATAATTATTTAAAATAGGAACTAGTTGTTAAGAAGAGAAAAATGGAGATGAAGTGTGAGACAGAGCTGATTAGATACTGTGTTTGTTTGCAAAAGAGACATGCTAGTAATAAAGTCAGAATAGCTTGGGCTCTTGAACTATATTTTTTAATATTTTTGGAGACAGACAGAAGACCCACCTAAGGAAATCTAATTGGAATATACTGTAATCAGTTTGCTCATTTATTGGCTTAGAAGTAGCAAAAGCTATATAAAACAGAGTACTGAGAAAGGAGAAGTGATGAAAACAAATAAATATACAAATAACAACCAAATTTTCTTTTATATTGAGAAGAGAAAATTGAATATCACATATTTTAAAATTTAAGGCAAACTCAATTGTAAGAATCATCATTTTTAAGAATAAACACCCTTCAGTTAAACTATGAAACATGCTTTCTTTTCCCTTGGAAATTTGATATGTATTTGAGCTTTATATATACTAAGCTTTTAAGCTTAACAACATAAATTTTATTGTATAGTTTTGGGTATACATAAAAAGGAAAAATAAGCAATCTATTCAGAGTATTACTAAGTTCTTCAGAGTCTGTTATTTTTTAATTCTAATGTTTAAATACAATGTTTATGATTTTTCACACTGTATGATATGCTCTGTCATCAGTTCTTTAAAAATTCCATAAAAAATTAAACTTTTTAGTAGTGTGTGCTCAAAGCAAGATTTGCAGTTATATAGAGCTGGTCTACTTTCAATTACTGCTTAAGCAATGTTAATAAACATCTTAATCACCACATTTCTCATCCCTTCGTCACCACCATTTGGTTTCTAAAGGTTGACAGATTACTTTACTAAAATTTCTTGGATAGTTTTATAAGTTTAAACCCACAACAAGCAAGGTTTGATGCCAGAATACCTGATACTTGAGCATTCTCCAGGAATGAAATCTAATGAAATTGTTACCTTTCTGCATTAATTGTAAGATGCTGGTTAAAAGATGCAGCCCAATTTCAACAAGTTAAAAGTTAAAAAATATGTCTTAGTGTCTATGAAATTTGGTAGATGTCACTGAAAATTTTCTTTCATCTCAAGTATTTCTGTCCTCCATCTCTGGTTGTTGTTGAAATTCTAGAAGTGAAGACAATTCCAAGTCAAGAAAACAAAAGACATTAAATATTTGAATGGAGGCCTAGTGTGCAAGAAAGTCAGAAAATAAAAAAAAGCTGGTGGGTACACATATTATCTATAACAAATTGATTGAAACTGTTAGGAAGAACCTCAAGTATCTCAAGAAGATTAAGGTGAAAACTGTTGGAGGAACATTTAGGGGGTGGGGGGCACCAAAGGGAAATAACATTCACTCACCAGTTACTACCCTCTAGGCATTCTATAGATGCTCTACATATGTTGCTAATTTAATTCTTACAAAAACCCTATGTGTTTGGTGTCATGCCCATACATGATCATGAAACTGAATCTCTTACAGATTGAGTCATTGTACTTGTAGGTGACAGTCACGTAGTGGAAGTGTCAGTACCAGTGTTTAGATGCCCAAACTTGCATATTACTCCTCTTTGGTCTAGAGCATGGTGTCTTAATCTTTCTCATTTAATAAAGACTCATCAATTATTTCTACAACACATGCCCATTCTTAACTTTATTTTTATTACATTGATCCTCAAGGGATGAGATGGGTGAGAGACAGAGGCTCAGTCTGAAAACTACCCTAAATAGAGTGCAGAGCACATCTGCCCCACCTTCTGATAACGTTTAACACATTTTAAACTCATTTTCAACAAACATAATTAGATCCATATTAAAGAAAGAGGTAGTTATGAGATTGTCAAAAGATGTTTTAAGATATCCATTGCATGAGGGTCTAATCTATTACATCACGCAGTTAAAAATAAACAACTGTCAAAGTAGATGAAGAAAGAGTGTATATGCAAGAGACAAATGAAGAAGGGCCTGGACAGATTGCAGTGCACACGTGCGTGCACACTTCACTGCCTCGGTTAAGATCAGGCAGTTATGGGAAAGCAGCTACAGGTAAGGATGTTTATTATTACTATCGTCACCGTCACTGCCAGCACAGCTACGTGAGTATTTATTCTGTGCTGGGCTCGATGCTGTGCACCTTATAAACACCAATACGTTTAACCCTCACAACAGGCAAGAGCAAATAATGATGGAAGGAAGTATCCAACTTAAAAAACAGCACAAAAGGGCAAAATTCATAATTCTTAGGTACAATGAATACAATTTATTATTGTTTTCAAAACACAAGGTAGTGATTACCTTACCATTTGTGGAAGACTCAGTATATGCCTCTATGATTTAAAGGGCTCTCCATAATGGTTTCATGAATTTTAAATATTTGATTATCAGGTGAAATGTCTGTGGGGAGAGACCCTATGGATTTTATCCCAATCTCTGAAATTCTGTGTTCTGTTCTCCAGTAGCTCAGAGAAGGAGAGCCCTGAAAGCGAGTGGTCCTGACATTCTCTCATGGGCGGAGGCTCCAAGACCTTCTTGTAGGAGTTCTAGAGCCACAGGCAGTTCGTGGAGTACTGTGCTAATAATGGAAAATCGCTCTCTCTGCATTTTTACTGTGCAATTTTTATGTATTTTCACATGCTTTGTGGATATGGACTTAAAAAAGAAAAACATCATTGTCAGGAAAAATGTAACATACACTCCACCCACACCTTTGGAAGTCAGATTAATGATTCCTCCATGCTATGCTCTGTCCTCAGTAATGAATGAGGCACTGGGTCACATGTAAGTTTTCTAATAACTCCACCCCTGCCTTCAGGTAACTTGTAATCCAGCACCAATCCCTGGGGGAAGAGAGGATGATAACTTGAGTTAAAGAGCTGTGAGAATTCTGCTCTTTGCTTCCATTTTTAGAATCTTACTTTGACTCCACTGGCTGCAGCTCATTTGCTTGGAATGACTCAGCCGAACTCTCATTTTAATGGTGTGTGTCTGGCATCAGCCATCAATCGTTCTTATTAATTTGCAGCTTAGTAGTGAACATTGACATATATGCTGGAAAAATAAACAAGACAATGAATGTTTAAATTGAACCATGATCTTGAAGGGCTTGCACAGTATTGATAATTTGTCATTTCTAAGTTAAACCGTATCTTAAGATAAGTAAGAGGATCTGTACATGAAAGATAACCTGCCATTACCAAAATACATCATTTGACACTAACACCGTTTAATAGACACCTACACCAAGTTAATGACAATCATTTGTTTCCTTAAAGATGAGAATGCTTCTTGTCAGGAAGAATTGTTACTATGAATTAGGTTTCTCTAAATTGTTGTTACTCACTTTTTAATTAGTAGTTGACTCATTTATTCCATGATAATCTATTATTTCATGGATCACACACTGATCTGATTCATTAGGATTGCTCTATTAACAGCCTTGAATGCACTTTCTATCCTTAATGCCCCAACTTCCCTCTTCACACTGCATGCAATAAACATTTTAAAGTATTCTAAAAGCAAAATTCAAGCTATAAGATACCTCAAATAAAAATCAATTAAACTCAATAAGTTATTGTTGAAAATTAACTTTAAACTCAGAACTATATCAAGTAAGAGAGTCTGAGTGTAGGAAGAGATCAAAAGAAACTACTTACCAGTTGGAATTTATACTTGCATTGGAGAGATAAAGTATATATGTTGTGTGTACATATACATAGATGAAAAATGTTACCTGCCATATTGTTGCAGGAAGAGGGACCTCTTACAGGGCCTGAGAGGGGGCTCTTGTCTGAGAAAATGAATTGTCTGAGGAGAAACACGTGCTGAAAAACTAGAGACTTTATTGGGAAGGGGTGCCCAGGCAGAGAGCAGGAGGGTAAAGGAATCCAGGAAGACTGCTTTGCTATGTGGCTCACAGTCTCGAGTTTTATGGTGATGGGATTAGTTTCTAGGTTGCCTCTGGCCAATCACTCTGACTCAGGGTCCTTCCTGGTTGTGCGTGCATCACTTGGCCAAGATGGATTCCAGTGAGAAGGATTCTGGGAGGTTGGTAGGACATATGGATGGTATCACCTCTCTCCTTTTGATCTTTCCTGAATTTTTCTGCTTGGTGGTGGCTTGTTAGTTCTGTATTCCTTACCAGAGGACCTCTTGTTTAAAGATAACTTATGCAAGTGGTTACTATTGTGCCTGGCCAGGGTGGATGATTTTGGTCAGTGGTTTCCCTAACAATACCAGTGAATAAAGGATGTTTTGGCCATTAGGCCATCAGCCACTGTAGCCACCCCCAATGGTGCACCCGTAGGGGAATTCAGGATAGAAATAAACAGTATATATTCTAGATAGTTAAGGATTATATCAAAGGAATGCTTTCAACAAGCCCAGACTCTTGCATCTTCCCATATATATGAGGGTAAGTCAAAAATTATGTGCACTCTAGCTGTAGAATTTATTTTAATTAACTTTCAGAAAAGACATATACATCATTTTTCGAAAGAATCTCCTTGCTTTTCAATACACTTTGTCCATCTGTCAACAAGCTTTCATATTCCCTCATTAAAAAATGTTTAGGCTGAGCTGAGAGGCACGAATGCACCACTGTCTTCACTTCATCAGAAGTGAATTTTCATCCTTGCAGGGCTGCTTTCAGGGGACCAAATGGGTGAAAGTCTGATGGAGCAAGATCAGGACTATAGGGAGGATGCTTTAATACCTCAATATGAAGTAATCCATGACAGACTTGAGTTTTGAAAAATTTGTGTGAGATGGGTACTGAAACAAATCATGGAAGAGCATAAACAGAAGTGTTTGGACATCTGCAAACAAAATTCAGACCAATATTCTAAGGAAGGTGAAAGTTTCTTAAAGAGAATCATTACCGGTGACAAGACATGGATTCATCACTATGAGCCTGAGAGTAGATGGCAGAGTGTGGAATGGAAACATCCTCAACTGCTAATCAAGAAAAAGTTCAAAAATCAACCATCAGCTGGAAAATTGATACTTACACTTTTCTGGGATTCTCAAGGGCCAGTATTGGAACATTATTAGGAAAAAGATTCAACAAGCAACAATGCTTGTTACAGTGAGATGCTTTTTAAGGAGCTGAGGCCTAAACTGCAGATTAAAAGCAGAGGACTGCTATCCAAGGGCATTGTTAAATTGCATGACAATGCATATCCACACACTTCCACCCACACTGTTGAGACTCTGCAAAAACTTTGTTTTGAGGTGTTAAATCATCCTCCCTATAGTCCTGACCTCACTTCATGGGACTTTCACCTGTTTGGTCCCCTGAAAGCAACCTTATGAGGATGAAGATTCACTTCTGATGAAGAAGTGAAGATTCACTTCTGATGAAGAAGTGAAGATTCACTTCTGATGAAGAAGTGAAGATTCACTTCTGATGAAGAAGTGAAGATTCACTTCTGATGAAGAAGTGAAGATTCACTTCTGATGAAGAAGTGAAGATTCACTTCTGATGAAGAAGTGAAGATAGAGGTGCATTCGAAGCTTGCAGGTCAGCCTAAAACATTTTTTAATGAGGGAATACGGAAGCTTGTTGACAGATGGACAAAGTGTATTGAAAAGCAAGGAGATTATGTCGAAAAATGATGTATTTGTCTTTCTAAAAGTTAATTGAAATAAATTCTACAGCCAGAGTGCAATTTTTGACTCACCCTCATAGAAAAGCACTAAACTCATTAACTTGAGATATCTGCTTTCCTTTAATTAACAGTAATCTTTTGAAGTTCCGACTACCTGGTTTTTGCAAAAACTCCTATATATCCTGGCTCCTCCCTTACCTCTTGGGAGCAGTCCCTCAAAGCTATCTGAGAGCCTGCCTCCCAGGCTTGAGTTCTCAGTATGTCCACCAAGTAAATCATAATTCTCAGCTTTTAGGTTGTGCGCTTTTTGACACATATATGAATTTATATATAAAAGTATGTGAAATTTACATATGATGAATATACATATGAAAACACACATGTGTGCATGTATATGTATACACAAACACACATCCATGTATGTTTGTACATATATGTTGTAGGGGAGCAAAATTTGCCACTACAAAATGTCTCTTTGGCATCTGCATTTTTTTGAGCTGAAAACCATTGAGGCCCAAAAGATTCAGGAAGTCTTTCTTTTTACCTCCCCCTACTTGCCTGAAGAATGTAGATAGAGGACATGTTCCAGGAAGGGAGCTATCACCATTGATGAACTAGGTGTGTGGACAGGAAGGAACCTAGCAAAGTCCATTCATTAAAATTCCTCTCTGTATCCTATTGTCGCTACCTGGCCCAGCAGACATTTATTTACCAAACCTTTGCTTTTCTGTCTCCATGCGAATTGCCTTCCTCCCCTTTGAAGTCCTAAACCACTACCCCAAACATCCTCTTCTGTCTTTAGCCAAAGACGGTATTTAAGGGGAGGACTTCAACCATTTTGGTGAGTTACTTTTTTGGGGTCTTTTCCAGGTATACTTGTTATTAAACTTTTATTTGATTTTCTCCTGTTAATCTATCTCACGTCCATTTAATTCTTAGGCCAGCCAGAAGAACCTAGAAGGGTAGAGGGAAAATTTCTTCCTTTTCAACAAATGTTCAACAGTTCAAGGTACTGAAAAACTTTTTAATCTTAAGTAAATGGAACAGGGGTTTTTGTTCATTTTTATTTGTTTGTTTTTAGAGTACTATAACTTTGAGAGAGAGTGCTATGCCAAGGTTATAATAACATAGTTGTTAACTGCTAATAGAGTCTTCACATTTTTGTATCTTTTATTTCTCCACTGAAAACATGAATGAAATGCTTTGATTAGAAATTGCATGAAAATATATTTTAACCAAAAATACACAGAAAAATATTTTTACCATTGTAGTACTTTCTCTAAATTATCTCCAAAATAGTTTTCTTGTATAAATCTTATACTTTGCACACTTAGTACTAACATTTCTTATACAAAACTTCCCATCAGACTCAGAACACATTAATTATTCATAGCACAATGAGATTTCATCCCCTCCTCCCTAACTCCCAGAAACGGGTGTGGAAACATAAATTGAAAGATGTCCAGGTCATAAATTGAAAGCTTAAACTAATGATATACTTCTAATGATTTCATTAATTATAATATTTTCACACTAGAAGAGGCTTTTAATCTAGTCCAAGCTCTCATCCAAAGCAAGAATCCTTTTCAGAACATTTCATATACATAGTTTTTTTAACTTCTGCTTGAACTAACCACCTCACAAGAAAATCTTTTCCAATAGTAGATATCTCAAATTGTTAGGAATTCTTCAGGATCTTTCCTGAAATTTCTGTCCACTTGTCCTAATCCCATTGCCACATATAGTCTTTAAATGTTTACAGTCAATAATTGCATTCCCTTCTATGTCCAAATATATCTTGTTTCATCAATCATTCATTGTGTGACTTGCTTTACAGATCCCCCAATATCTTATTCAGTTGCTTTCCTAGGAGCATATTTCAACTTGTTAATATTTCTTTAACATGGAACTTGTACCTCAACCTAGCACTTTGGTTCTGGCAGAAAATGGCTTCAGATTACATAGAAACTATGACTTCCCATTTTCGGTACTTGTACTTGCATAGGTGTTTCCATGAATATTTTATACTGCTGATTCTTAGTATGCTTTCACATAAACTTATGTTAAGCCAAGATCTTCTCATTTGGTAGTTAAGAGATGAAAAGTGAACAAGAAACAGAGAACAAAGTGCAGTGCAATGGAATCTGAGAAGGAAGAGTGGCTCAAGCACTAGCTGTAGCAGGTGGGGCTGAGGTCTGGGTGGGGGGGAGATCTGACCCGGCCAGGGGGGCAGTGCTGTCATCCCTAAAATGCTGACTTCAGCACAAATGGAGGTGATGAAATGCATCTGGCAAGGGATTGAGTGAGCAGAGTAAGCAGGAGAAATTTCTGAAGGGTTTCGGAATTAAAAAATAGGGAATGAAGCAGTTCTAAGAAAAAAAATTGCTTTTTGGTTTTGTTTTGCTCGTTCTTAGGCAGAGGAGAAAGGAAACGAGTTTATAGTGAAGGAGAAGTTGCTGGGGACTATTCTGCCTTCTTTTATAGTTGTAGTTATTTGTGTGCTGACATTCTCTGGGCTCTGTTATAAGCATCCTGAGAGTGGGGCTGGTTCCCACGCGGCTTCTTAGCACTGTGTCATTCACATAATAGGCACAACACAGATATTTGTTGAATTGTGTCATTTCTCCCATTGGGCATACTTCTTCAAAGATTGCTGTAATTCTGCAATCACAGCAGCAAATTTATTTCATTTTCTTGTTGGTTTCTATCTTGGTCGATAAAAAATAAAATAAATAAGCAGAAAGGAAAAAAATAAAATGAGAGAGAAAAAATTATAGAAACACAACAGCAAATTTTTGTTTTTCGGTATTATTTAGCAAATAGGATAATATACAAAGTTGAGAGACAGAAAAGACCATCAAAAGAATAAATGGAAATAGGGAAGAGAAGAGAAATGAGGATTGAGGCCTGGGGCACCCCAGAATTAAGAGGGGAGGGGGAGGACAATTAACGTAGTTTGAAATGAACAGCCTGTGAGAGAGGAAGAAAACAAGAGAGTGTGATACCCTGAAAGTCCAAAGAAGACTGTGTATAAAGGAGAGGAAATGATCACAGTGTCAAATACTGCTCTTTATTCAAGTAACATAACTGAGAACTGAACCTTGAATTCAGCCACCTGGAAGTCACTGGTGACTTAAAACTAAAGTTCCAGGATATCCAGATACTGCGCACCACTGTAACAAAGACTGTTTGTTCTGTTCTTGTCGTGGATTTGAGGTTATGTGCCTCCTGTCTTGCCTTTCAAGGACTAGACATCCTTTTCTTATCAATATTAGCAGTTGCATTACTCATGAATTCATTTCACAAACACTGGATGAGCACCTACTGTACAAGGGCCCTGTGTTGAGCCTTTGAGATGCTGCACTAAACCCGGATGCACAGGATTTGCCTTCATGGAGCTTACTGTCTATGGAGAGGTCACCCGTTTGTCGTCTATCCACATGCCTACATCCTCACGTTCCTTCCACAGGGAGTCTTTTTTTTTTCTCAGTTTCAGGCAGCTTCATGTTGTACTCCTTCCAAATCACAAGAAGAGAATGCTTCAGTGTCATAGCCTGTTACGGTGATGCCATCTCTCTAGCCGACAACTGGTTAAAGAATGGGTATGTCAACCACCATGGCCACAAGCCCTGAGGGGAAGTCCAGGGATGGACTTTTGGGAAGGATGTCAAGGTTTACAAGGAGATCAGTGAGAGTAAAGGAGTCTTTTTTGTTTCTGGACTGGTGTCAATGGTGGGGTTCAAGACATGCTATCCCAAAACATGGCACCTTGGCATTACAAATATTTTAAGCTGAAGGACTTTGAGAAAACAGCAGATGCAGGAAGGCCACTCTGACCTCCTCCTCCACCCCTCCTTTCCTGAAACCCTCATGTGAGAGGGGCCCTCCTACACCTGAAGGAAAGGAGCATCCTTATCTCTGAAAATAAAGAGATGCTGAGCAGAATCCAAACAACAGGCCTCACTAAGTTTCCCCCCTTTTACTCCAATTACCTCCTACTCCCCAACCTATCATATTTCCCATGGTGGCCCACACTTCATCAAACCTGGTATAAAATATGCAGGGCTAACTGTTTCCTGGGATCTTCATTTCCTTATGAAGGCTTCCATGTCACATGAAACTTATATTAAATAAATTGGTATGCTTTTCTCCTGTTAATCTAAGAACTATGAGATTATGAGTAAGTCATTGTACAAGGAAAAATCAAATGGCTACTGGAATGAAACATGGAGTTTAACCTGAAGTTGTCCTGAGTACACATAACATTTTGTTCTTGAGCTACTAGACTCTTTATCGTTTGGGTACTGGCCAGATGTGTCTGACTGCCAAATATATTCTGATATCAATTTTCTTTTAGAATAGATAATAACATTTTTCTATTCATTGGAGGATACCTGGGAAAAGTGATAAGGAAAGGGGAAAGTAAATGAACTGAGTGGTAAAATAGTAAAAAATAAAGTTGTAAAAACTAAAGTTAAACATAATATATTTGATATATTGCAGGGAAGATGTATGAAGCAAAACAAGAGAAAATGGTGATACCAATTCTGAAAGCAAATTACAAGCACAAATCATTTAGGACAGCACACTTATATATTCCCACCTGCTGTTCATCTTCTTTCAAAGAAGAAATCATATATAGGAGACACCACCATATATGCAGGCTGCATTTGGATAATGGATTCTAGTGTTAACCTGAAAACATGAATGTTGGATAAAAGAGTTTGTTAAATAATAAAAGCAATGTCTCTAGTGACCAAAAGCCAGCAAATATATTCATTTACAAAGAAGTTCCTTTGAAGCATGTATGACAACATAACTCCTAAAGCTAATTTAGGCAGTAACCTGTACAATCATCCAGAGCCTAGTTATAGCATACAGACAGATTTCTTAAAGCAAAATTAAGCCATGAAAAATCTGTCTTGGACCTACAAGTAAGATGGGATACATTGGGAAAGGCACATGCCAAAAGTAAATATCTATCAAGAAGGGAAGAAAGAAAACATAAGGCACAGAAGGTAGACCAGCAAAATAAATGAGGAGTGAAGACAAATAACTACAAATTTAACTACATCACTTTCTCAGGTCCTTATAATCAGCCTTTAATTTTAAAGTAGCCCAGATTGATATCTTCCTTATAGAAAGTGACTTCTTTTCATGCCATTCAAGTTCTAGTTTAAGTCTTACATTTCAACAGGAAAGATTTTTCACTTGTAAAATCACTTTTAGGGAGCCTGCAAAAGTTGAGTGATGATCGGCTCTTAGCAGAAAATCAATTTTAGGATAAAGAAGGTTAAAAACATTTGTTATTTAGTTTCACTGTCCAAAGATTTCCATCTTGATTATGTTAAGGGGACAATGAAAATATACTTCTAAACTTTAAGATGAATATTTTTAATCTGCAGCAACTTCTAAATGGCTAGTCATAAATATCAAGTTCATAGCCCTGGAACACAGTGTACAATTGCTCAGAATAATGAACCCACCATCAGGAGATGTGGTATGTGATGGAAAGAGATGGGCAGTTCAGAGGTGATGCATCTAAACACCACAGGGTTGAATATTAGAAAAAAAGCACAGAGATTCTGTAATATTTACCTTATGACTCAGCAAGAACAGTTTAAATAGGTGAGAATATGTTTTCATTCAATCTATGTCCTTTTAAAATGATTTCATAGTTCCCATTCTCATTTTACAATTCTGTTGATACTAGAAGATTACTTAGAAATTTGAGCAAAGAGAGCAGAAGCCTTCAGGAGCACTCCCCACAGAATACCACCCAGCTCATTACCATCCTGCCTCTCGGCTGGCCCTAATTTCTGACTGCTTACATCAACACTCACAGAACTCAGAAAGGCGTGGGTGGAGCAGAAGAAATGATCTTACCTAGTCCTTTCTTAGCAACAATACAAGTGATACTGTGTATGCTGTTTATTTGCTGAATATGTAAAATAATCATACAAAAATCACTCATTTGAAAAACACATTTTTTATTTAAACCTATTTGTGTTAAATAATTTGAGGTATTGAAAATTGCACAATTAACTAGAACATCTGAAAAAAATACTATTCTATATAGCTAAAACGAAGCCTCTCAGCTAGATAGACTAATTAAATATTTTTGACTATTTCTAAAGAGGGCAGTCTGAATGCCAAAGACTCAGATGAATTTGGCTAGCTCCCCCAATGCAGGAAACCATGGTCTGCTGTCTTACAGAGGAACTGAGTGATATGTTCCATTTAAGTATAAGGTGTAAATGAATCTGGGTTATTTAGCAGCTGGAGGCTGGAAAGTCTGACCAACTCAAAGAACACTTTTATTACCATTGCAGTTTGCCTGACAAGTGAAGGACTGGGTTATTGCTCTGGTCAAAACATTGGACTGATCACATCACTTTCTATTTCATTTTGCATCTATGTGAATTAGTCCTAAATAATTAATCTCAAGTGGAAATGCATTAGTGACACTTAAGAAAAATAATGCTGCACCTGACAGGTAAAATATAATTTAGAATCTAAAACATGAACAACAAATATATGATTAGGTATATTTGCAAATTGAAAAAGAGTCGTGGGTGTCTATTGAAATATGAATACCAGCAATTCAAGTTTTGCTAATAATTTAGACCTTGAAACTGACAGCACAACTGTAATAAAATGACTATCTGGCTTGAAAGATTTAATAACTGCAAAAAGAACCAGTATTTCAGAACACATGGGGAACGTAAACTAGTTTCTTTCATTGTGCTACTGCATGAGGGCTAATAAAATAGAAACAACAAAAGCACTTTTAGAACATGATTCCAATGCAGTGTTCATATACAGCTCATTTTATTGAACAATTTCTGTATGATGCCCAGAAGGCAGAGGGAAAATATCTATTTAAATGGTCAGTCCTAAAGGCTAGGTGTAGAGAGAAAACAAGGAGAAGAATTCAAAGATAGATATTTAGGACATTATTCTTTTATCTGCCAAACCTCTATATGTGGCAATTTTATTTAATTGCTTATTCTCTAGTGTTGATAAGAATCTTAGTCACAAAGCAAGGACAATAAAGACAATTGAAAGGAGTCTTTGTGTGTGTACATATATGTATATACATACACAGTCGTGTGCATATACGTGCACATATATGTGTGAATATAGGAACATATACACACTCATATGTACAGAAACATGCATGTGTGTGTGAATATAGGAATATGCATATATATACACATATGTATAAATACATGCATATATATGCTTGTGGACATATGAGTATATACATAATCTAAAATGGAAGTGGTAATCTTTATGAACTAAGTATTTCTGTCCCCACCCAAAACCATATGTTGGAAACGTCAACCCGCAATGTGATGCTGTTAAGAGGTGAGGCCCTGGGAGTTAATTAGGCTTAGAAGAGTCATCAGGGTGGGACCCCCATGACGGGGTGAGTGCCCTTACAAATCTCCTCCTCTCTCAGCAAGCATCAGACAAGAAAGGCCCATGGGAGGGCAGCTGTCTACAGTAAAGGCCGGGAGGAGAATTCTCACCTTGAACAAAGTCTGCCAGCAGCTTCCAAAACTGAGAGAAATAAATGTCTGTTGTTTAAGGCACACAGTATTTTATTACAGTGGCCCAAGGTGAATAAGACAACAATGATTATACAACTTGAGTGTCTTTTCCACATTACTTGTTTGTATGGAACTAAAGGAGTTTTTCAAGGCAATTGAAAGAAACAAATGAAATTCATTAGATCTGAATTCTAGTAGTATTTATCTATCCAGGTAATATATTATTATTTTTATATTTTCATTTTACTTACCTGTAAATAAAGATTGCTATGTAAACTTTAAAGTAACTTCTTGCTTTAAAAGTGTTTCATTTTGTGGGTAACACTGATAGAAAATGAACTAGTATTTATTTTTAAATTCTTAGGTACAGCAGAATGTGTTGGCTTGAGTTTCACAAAGTTTGAAAAGATTCTCCCATCAAATATCACAAAATTAGTTATAATTTGCCTCAAGGGTTTCCTTTTATTCTGCCATGGAGATGTACCTATACATGACAAGTGTTAGGAGGTTGATAAATAACATACCTTTGTCTACTTCCTAAGTTTGGAAGTGATTGAGCTATAATATTGTTACAGCTGCTTAAAGGAAAAGGCTTTGATCTCTGGCCAAACTGGCTTTCTGCTGTATCTTGTTTACTGCAGCACACTCACCTGCTCCCCTTCCTAAATTATTCATTGGCATAGTACCTCTGAGATTAAAAATGAGTTTGCAAACCAAATACATGTATTCTGGATTTTCACCTCACAGAGGCTAGGAGATGGAAAGCAGCAAAGAAAATAATTACTCTGTTTCTGCGGAGTTGGGTATGTTACCCTCCTACCCAAACAAGAAACTTGGTTCAATGGATGTCAACAAACAATCAGATAACTATCGGTTTTCCCCATGGGTCCAGGGTAAATAAAGGAGTGTGTGAAGAGGCTAGCAGTATTACTCTAGCAGATGCTGCCTGACATGGGAAAATGAGGAGTGGGTAAGACACAGTCTGCATCTCCTGCTCAGGGGAGGGATTCTTACATTGGGGTCCAACTTCAATATACTCAAGAATACCCTGAAAATGATTTGTGTGTGCACATGTGTGTCCATGAAAGTGTGCATTTTTCTGAGTCCAGAGCTTTCGTTATAGTCTCAGTGGAGTCAGAGGCCATCAAATGATGAAGATGCACAGATATGGGTTGAGTTGGACTATTTATTCTGCTGTTTGGTAAAATAAATGGTGGGAATGAATTTTTCCCTCACTGAATCCAGATGAATAGATCAAATTTTTCGGATGTTTTGGCATGGGCCAGTAACTGATTCAGTGCATATTTAATTATTTGTCTTTAAATCTCCTTAGCTGATTTCAGGGATATGTAAATTCTGTATAATATGCTAGCCCTTTCCCTAAATGTGTTATGTTCACATCTGTATCTCACGGGATATCAGTTGATTAGCTGGATCTACCCGTAAATATTAATTTGAACTCAAGTCCTTAGAGTAATTTTACACAAAACACTTTGTCAATTGTTTAAATGAAAAAAGAACAGCATGTTGCCAAGAAGGCACAAAGGGGTTCTGAGCGAGTAATGGAAGTTGACGTGGGGCCTGTGGTTATCATGTTGAAATCGTACCTTCCTTGCCAGGCTCTCTCCCTCCACCGCCTTCTCCTCTAGGTGTTCTTATCAAGTCCAAGTTCATGTGCTCCACTCAAGTTTGGAGCAGAGAAACCATTAATGATCAAAAGGGCGCCAGCCCCAAAGATGAGAGACTTTGTTTGTCTTAAATTCATCTTGCTGGCTCGATGACTGGCTGGAGCACAAGGGCTTTAAAGGTAAAAAAGGTAAAGGGGAGGAGATCTTTGTTTTTTGTTTGTTTGTTTTTATTTTATTGAAGTATAGTCGATTTACAATGTGGTGTTAATTTCTGCTGTACAAGAAAGTGATTCAGTTATGCATATATATATATGTATGTATACATATATATATCCTTCTTTTTCATATCCTTTTCATTATGGTTTATCATAGGATACTGAATATAGTTCCCTGTGCTATACAGTAGGACCTTGTTATTTATCTATTCTTATATAATAGTTTGCACCTACTAACCCCAAACTCCCAGTCCATCGCCCCCCCCACCATGGCAACCACAAGTCTATTCTGCATGTCTGTGAGTCTGTTTCTGTTTCATAGATAAGTTCATTTGTGCCGTATTTTAGATTCCACTTATAAGTGATATCATATGATATTTATCTTTCTCTCTCTGACTTACTTCACTTAGTATGATAATGTCTAGTTGCATCCATGTTGCTGCAAATGGCGTTATTTCATTCTATTTATGGCTGAATAGTATTCCATTGTATACATGTAGCACATCTTCTTTATCCTTTTATCTGCCGATGGACATTTAGGTTGTTTCCATGTCTTGGCTATTGTGAATGGTGCTGCTTGACCATAGGGGTGAATGTATCTTTTTGAATTATAGTTTTGCCTGGATATATGCCCACGAGTGGGATTGCTGGATTATGTGGTAACTCTACTTTTAGTTTTCTGAGGAACCTCCATACTGTTTCCCATAGTGGCTGCACCAACTTACATTCGCACCAACAGTGTAGGAGAGGTCCCTTTTCAAAGAGGGATGTCTTTGTGATTTCAGCTTCTGAATAAGACCTCCCTTGAAGATTCTGTGGTATCATCTTGTGACTTGATGTGTTATTGAGGATTGTGATTGATATATGTGTTCCTGTGAAACGAACTAGTAAATCATGGTCCTGTGATCTCTTAACTTCTTTCTAGGAAAGAGGAAAAGCAATTTTTTGAGGCATTTTTTAAATTTACTTACAGCCTACGTGAGGGGCTAAGAATTTCAGTTCCCAGTTGGCCCCACTGTTATCATCAAGGTTATTTTGTTTCCTTTGTTTCTGGTTCCCTTACTTCCCTAATTAGCAAGTCTGCTCTTTGCAACTCAAGGAGGGCCTAGGAGACTAAAGCCTTTTTCTACAAACAAGAAAGGAAGGTCACAGAGGGGATTTGGTACCTGGGAGGACCCCCAGGCTCCTGCTTGTCTTCAGTATCACTCCATCGTTCTTCTGAATGAAGATGTGCTGAGGACTTTTTGTTACATGAACTAAGGTACCTTTCCTTTTCATATTCAACTGTGACATTATTTACATAATTGCAGATGTAGTAAGTCAGGACATTTTGCCCATTCATTCATTTGACAAACATATATTAAGTAGCTGCTAGGTAACAGTTGTTGAGCGAGGTTCCGTGAGTACAGAGGGGAATGAAAGATCACGGCCATGGAGAAAGTCACAGCTCAGTCATGAGCTCCCTGTGTGTACACATACATGATTATTTTCCAATTATGAGATATATGTAAGATAAGTATAAAGTATATTTTATATGACTAGTATATGAATGTGCTCATGTTTATAAAGATAAATATCTAGGTAAATAAATCACTCATTTAAATTTAAATATAATAATCATTCAAAGTGTTTTTTTTTTAATTTAGGTGTGAGAAACAATTTACTAATAGGACAATGAATAGTGAAGCAGAAATATTTTTTATTCATTGTCAAGTTTTTGCATGGCAAAAGAAAAGAAAACTGTATAATTTCTATGTAATATATTCAGATGAGATGCAACATCTAGCTATAAGCAAAATTTTCTAATTTTTACATAATTCCCCAATTGAACAGAGGAATGAGGAAGCCAGTTGACTAAGGTCAAATGACAAAACAGTAGTTGGTCAGGAAATGAAAAAGAAGGCACTTTCAATCTGTAAATCCTCTACTGTAACCACCTAATAACCCAAAGACATTTGATAAGAACATAAGGCCACAGTTATTGGTTTTCTACTTTTGCAGCAAAATAAAATAATAGTAAATAGCAATTATTGTATGTCTGTGAAATCCTGCAAACAGGATTATCCTCTTGTCTTCTTGCTGCAAACGTCAATCAATGTAGTTTCAGAAAGGAGCAATTTCAATTTGATGGAATACATATTTTTTTTTAAAAGAAATACAATAAGGATGTCCCCAATATAAGTTAGGCAGTTAACCTAGTTAAGGCAGTTTGTGAAGAATACTGTGGCTATATACAATCATATTGTACTCTGTGGATGGAATAAGAAATATAAAAAATAAAATTTGACTACATGACTAGAATATAAAATTAACAGTATTTTTCCTAATTAAAAGAACCTGTGAAATCTAGTGGTCTAGGTAATAACCATTGTATTTTATCTTACTTACTAAATCCTAATAACATCTATGTGTAGTAATGTTTCCTTACATACAATTCTTAAGCAGAGTCCAATAGATGGATGTTTTAGAGGAGAAGGAAGGTGTCACACTTGGAGCAGCCACGTTTTGAGTATGACGGGGGCTCGAAGTAATGGTTTACACTGCAGGAGGTATGTTCTCTCTGTATATACATAACAGAGAATTTATTTAGTTTCTATGAACTAATTAATGGTTTTAAATAATAGGAATATTCAGAACAGTACCAGGGAAACACAGCAACGTGATTAAGCCAGTCCAGTGGATGGATTAGGGAGACTCTGGAAGCTTCCTTGATGAGGTAATGATGACCTGGCACATATTTTTTCTTCTTTTTCTTTTCCTTTTTCACATGTAGAAAGTCACATCCTGCTGTCCGATAAAACCCCATATCCATTTATTTTTCTTCTTTCTCTTCACCCCTTCCTTTTTCCCTTCTTTTCTATCTGGTCTATTCTCTAACTATCCAGCCTCTACCTTCCTCTACCTAACTTCTGAGCATAGGTAAGAATCTATGAAATTAAAATATCTAGGTCTTAACCTTTTGTATTGCATCCTGTGAATCCAGTTAGGTAATAACTCCACAATGCTCCTGGGGGTTGCTGTGCCTTCAAGAGTACACACACACAAGGAAAGCAGTGCACATAAGAAAGCAATTTTCACAACTGTGTTTTGAGTGGGTCTAGGCGAGCTCCAAGGGTGTGCAGTGGGATGGTGTGAATCCCACGTCAAGTCAGAAAATCCTTAAAACCTAGCAGCCATCTAGGTACATTTTTGGCTTCAATAAAATGTTCTGAACTTTGAAGAAACTTTGAAAATTAATTCCCTAGGAGTTACATTTGTTTCTTAATAGTGAAGTTCACATCACATAAAGATGTGGGAAAGATATTAGTGGTATAAAATGATAAAATTGCTTTTCTTATATTTTTTAGATGTTTACTGAGCTCCTCTGTTCATGACAATGTTAAAATTCTAAGTGAGGGAGACTGAGATGATCAAAAAGAAACTTTGATTTCAAAGGTCAATAATTTTCTACTGGAGATACGACTATCATATAGCAATAACAGAGACTTTGGCACTAAGGAAAGAGTAGGTTGTGGACAGATGAAAGGGAAAAATGGTAATCAAAGGCACAGAGATAGGAAATTTGCAGGATATTCAAGAGACCAGTTTTCCTGATAGAGGATCTCCAGTAGCCCCAGGGCTATCACAGCAGAATGGAGACCTAATGACCTCAGCAAACCCTCCCTTAACCCCTGGATACCTAGACTCTAAATATTTTGTGATTCACAAGCAGGACCTCACATCTTCCTCTTCAGTAGATGGTGTGATGCAGCATTTCAGTTTGTTGACTTTAAACAATCCTCAGGAGTTTGTTGACTTTAAACAATCCTCAGGAGTTTGTTGACTATATCATGCCAAGAAAAAAGCACGATGACATCAAAGCAGTGAACCTGTACAACCTTCATCTTTAACCTTAAGGACTTGGCCCCACAAGCTGATGGTACCCCCTCCAAGCCAGGAGAAAAATGCGTTCCCCCTCATTGTATTTACGAGACACATTTCATCTGCTGCTGAAACTGTGTATGACAAAACATCATTGTAAATCATTTCACAAGAAACTCTTCACATTGACTGGAGAAAGTATTAAATATTTAACTTAGGTTTGGATTTATATATGTAATTTTTTAAATTAAAGTGGAACTTTTCTTACCGCACATATATATTTTTGATGCACAGCTGAGGCATACAATGTTCTGTTGTAAAGTGTGGAGCAAATGTTTAAAACAAGGCTAAAAACAGTAGAATAGGGTGCAATTCCTGTTGTAAGATTGTAATTCAGAAAGACAGTATAATAAGAATCATAGTACCATAGGTAATTCTCAATTGTATAGTTATATTTGCTGATATTGTCTCATAATATAGCCCTGATGATAATCTGAGATTCTTATAATAATCTTAATTTTATTTTTCCCTTGTAAGGCAATAGGCTACATTAATTAAAGTGAAGAAGGAAACATCCTACTAGGTATTTTCATGTATCAGCTTAAAATTGGCAATTGAGTGGAAGCAAAATCATAAGAAAAGGAAATCAGAGCCTTCCATTGTATATATTGTAAAGAGAAGAAGATCTGGGTAATCCCTCCAAATCAAAAGCTTTCTTTGGAATGAACAATGTAGGTATTTGTAAATTCTAGAAATTTCCTTCTATTCATAATAAACTAGAGACTGTTGATCTTTAAAAATGTCATATAAGGGTATAGTGGGTAGGAGATAAATTTGGAAACACAGGTTCAGGTAAGATCGCGGGGAGTCTTGAAGACCAGACTTGGAGGAGTCTGGGTAATGCAATTGCAGGAGATGAACATGTCTCAATGTGTCTGCAATAATCTCTTTCTACTGTGCCTTCCTAAACTACAGAGGCTACAAAGTTAAATGTATGTTTCATGTCCTATCACGCAGCTAGGATTCTGATTGAAAATTAGGTTCTATCAATTTGATGCACTTGTGTAAAATTTGGAACTATGGATTTTTCTGTGATAATGTCTAACTCTCCAGTCTCTGGCTTCATGGGTGCCAAGCAGACAACAGTACAGTGGTGTGTTCTATGAGTGTCCAATTCTCCACCATCGAACTAGGCAGGCTCCCCTGGGAAGCCAGTGTGCCAGTGTTGACATAGAGGTCATTTCTCAAGGCCCTGCCTCTGACCTATGCAACAATTTTGCTCCTTTTATTAAATCAACTTAACATAAATAGAGATGTTTCTCTGTCTTGCAACAGAAGCATGGAATTTTCTAGACAATGAGGAGATCCTGAGTATTTGAAAACTTTTGAATGAATTATATAACATCATATACTAGATTGACCGTCACTTTATCAGCCAATTAAGACTAAGTTGCTTTTCATGTTGGACAATGTAGGCAGGCTCCCAAAAGTGCTCTGTGAGATGAGGAAATGCTACTGCGTGAGTAAAAACAGGTGACGCTCCCAAGGCAGCGTGCACCCTAGGAGTAGAGTATTGATTCCAGATTTGACATCTTAGGGGCACTGTCTCCACTGCAGCCACCATAAATGGAAGGGGGACAATGAATGTGTCCTCCGACCATAGGAACAGATTAGTTAGAAAGGATCTTGGTTCCTTCAATCTTACCTAGACAATTGTAGGTCATTTCTCTCTGCATATGGAGGTAGAAAGAAAATATAGAGCAAATCTGTGCTCGTAAACCATTCTGGCTTTTAGTTGCCTTGTCTGGCTGAGAAATCAGAACAGTGATGACGAATCATCAGAACAATGACAAACGTGTTGGAGTTCCTTTCTAATTGCTCTGAACCATCGAGAACAGCATTATGTCTGAAAGGAGCAATCAGTTGTGGATTATGAATTTTAATTATTGTCAGTTCTTGAGGAGAAAATGGTAATAAAGAAATCAGTGAGGTTTCCAATCCATCAGCTTTTGTAACTTATCCTCTAGGTCAGGTGAAAAAAAGTTGAATATCTTCAGTGGCAACTGTATCAAAAGAACATTAGACTATGGATGCCAATGCATTCGTGAACAGAGAAATGAAGGGAGCCAGCATTCATCTTCAAGAGACTCATTCCAATTTCCTCATCTAGTCTTTATGTGCACGAGATCAGCAGTGGCCAAGGAGCTGCCTGGACATGGTGACTGGTGCTGGCTTGTAACCTCCCTCTCCTGGTGTGACCTGGAGCAGAGGACACCTCAGCAGAGCCTAGTGTTTGTGGGTTAGGAAACGCTTTATCCTGCTCTCTCTCCCCCGCAGGGTTCATAAACCAAGAACATTCACGTAGTGTCTTAGTTCTCATCAATGGAAAAGAAAGAACTCCCCATTTGTACAATGAAAGGCTTTCCGGGACATGGAATTATAATCCTGTGTTTTCAGAGTAGGCGTGGAGCCCAAGAGACTGAGACTCATTAGGTTTCTGTGTTCATATTAAAAAGTTATATTCTCTAGCCCAGAAAAATGGAAACTTTCAAACTTCAGGATACATACTTTATAAGAACTACAATTACTTTAGACTAAGAAGAAGGAAGTTATAATTAATTATGATGATTTTCACTATTAAAATAACCAGTCAAGATGAAACTAGTTGGATGGGGAAAAAAGTAACATAAACTCCAAAAAGTGTGAGAAATTCACTATTGGTTGAAGGACATTCTTAGTACAGTATTTAGAAAATAAGTAAGGATCATTGTCTTTATGTTCAAAAAATTGTATATCTCATCTATTTGTTAACACATATCCTTTGAAACAAAAGCACACAATCATTAAAATGACTGTAATTTACTCTGTGTGTGTGTGTGTGTGTGTGTGTGTGTTTCCATTTCAGACTTGCTTGTAGGACTAAAAATTTAACTGCCATTTTAGTTAGAAGGAAAAAAATTCATCTATTCCTCTGTATTAACAAAACTACCAGTATGAGTATCTTTTCTTGTGCAATTAACTTTAAAAATAAGTATCTAGAGGAATTAGCTACCATAAATCCAAGCTTTTTTTTCATGTTATAATTTAAGAAATTTCACACACAGTGGTTAAATAATTTCTTTAAACTCACAAATAGTTGATAAGCACAAAAGTCTTACCTTTGTACATGCATGAGCTGTGGAGCCCACAGTAGAGCTGGCATTTATATACCTTCATGCATGCTGTGTAATCTATGCCTTTTTAATCTGTATTATATATTCCCCAATTTCTTCTCTCTTCCACAGATTAGTGCATAAGGATGCATAAAATATCTATTATTAATTGATAAATTTGAACTCATTTATTGCCAATTTTGTGCTTTTCTAAAATATAAAATTTATTATGGCTATTTTAAAATTAAGTTATTTGATATTATTTGTCTTAAATAGTGAAAAGTGTTTTCTTACAGTTATTAGAACATTTTTAATAAGCAAGAGAATAATTAGCTGTCCAATCATGCATAACTATGCATAAATAAATGTCAGTATATTTTCATTATTTCTACTCTGAAATAATTTTAAAGTCAGATTTCTAAAAATGTATTTTAAATTACACAACTAATATACCTTCATTATAAAAATTCAAATGATAAAACATAGAAGTCTTTCTGAATGCAATGGTAAAGAGTCTACAGTTTTACCATTAATTCTGATGTCTGTTGAGGTTTCTGTTATGTACCATTTATTAAGTTAGAGAATTTTCCTTAGTCAACCCTTAGTGAATGTTTTTATTTTCTAAAATGTAAGATTAATTTTATTAGTCTTTTTGAAATGTTCTCCTTTTATTGGTCAGTCTTGTTAATTATGTTCACAATTCCTTGCTGTTCAACAATTTCTGCTTTACTGGGATAAAACCCAAACTGGTCAAAGTGTGCTCTTCCTTCATATACACAATGTGGCTAGATCAAATATACTGATATTTTATCACATTTCAATTAGAATTTTCTGTGCTCCCAAGTAAGATTAGTTCTATATTCAAGTATATTCTGTGTTTTCCTTTAGTTCTTTTTACCATGGCTGCTCTTTTCTTTCATGAATTCTTTATTTTAATTTGTCTGTGGTTGTATTTTGCCATCAATAATGTTTTAAACAACAGTTTGCAATAGAGACACAGATGTAGAGAACAAACATATGGACACCAAGTGGGGAAAGCAGGGAGGGTTGGGGGGGAATAAACTGGGAGATTGGGATTGCCATATATACATTTTCCACACTATTCCTTACATCTTTCTCAGGCTTCATGAGAAAGATTCATCTACCCACCTGTTTGTCTGATTCAATCATGATGAAGTCTCAGTGACACTCTTCTACTTTTTTCTAGCCTTATTGTCTTCTTATCCAACCCTGGAACTGAGGATGGGGTATTGTATTCTTGCTAATTTTTGGTAACCTGGCAGCAAAAATAGTGGCTACAGAAATCTCAGCAGAGTCTTTTAGGTTCTTTATTGGAGAATCTTCTGTTTCAGGATTTTTAAAAAGCCACTGTGCTTTCTTATTTAGGTAATCTAGTTCTGGGGGATTCCTCTCAAATTTCATGTTGCCTTCCAATTGAGAGATAGTTCTAAAATATGGTCAGGTTTTTGGCTTTTGGGTTTTGTTTTTTTGGGTTTGTTTGTTTGTTTGTTTGTTTAAGATGCTGTGGTAGTAGAGGTCAGTATATTTGTTTTAAATCCCTAATCCTTCATTCCTTAGCTCAGCCAATGGGAGACAGTCCCAGCTCAGCCAATGAAAAGTCACTATACCTCAAATTCTCAATTCCCCAAGGACTCTTTTGTTTACTACAGCCTCCCCCCCAACTCCCTTTTCCTCTCTTTAAAAGAGTGCTCCTCTCCTTCTTGTGCAGGAAGACTTGCAGGTAGCTCACCATGGTTGCAGACTCCAAATTGCATTCTTTTGTTGATTCCAAATAAACCCATTTTTGCTGGAGAAATAAATGTCAGTCTACTTGTTTTAGGTCAACAGATTTAATATCCATAGCATCTCCAAAATAAGAAAAAAATTAACCCTTAGAATTGTATTTAAAAGTTTTCAAAGGGCTAAATATCCTGTTCATGGGAAATCCAAATAGAGACTGGGTGTAGGTGTTGACGTTTATAAGGAAACAATTGCTCTAAAGAAAATTGCTGCTGAAATTCTTCCTTGCTATTGGTGGCGTGGCCCTTCATTGTTTTCAAGACAGTGTGTGAACATCCAAGTGTTATTAAAAATAACCAGGGCTAGTGCATCTCTGTTGAAGGCCGTGAGTGGATCAGCCCATCTTAGTGCGGAGGGTAATTGAGTATCTAGTGTTCTGTATTCAACCACCTACAGCTTCTTGCACAAACACATTTCTCACAGTGGTGTCATCACTAAAGAAATTTAGGAGGAATGAAAGTCTCCAAATTAGCAATGTGTCACTTAAAACTTCCAGCCTACTCTTTTTATAGCTTCCCTCCAGAAGCTCATCTTACTTTCTGTAATCATCACCAGCATGAATCACTTGCTCCTTGTTAAGCTTTTATCTACATGAAGTGAGGGTGACAATGAAACACTTTTCTGTAAGACCTTCTTGGCAGCTGTCCCACAATGCCTGCTGCTGGTCTGTTTTGATCCCATTCCATATGTCCACAATTTAAGTGGCAATACAACTCTCTCTGAATTGTATCCTATGGCACTGCAGGGCACAATTCTGTGTTACCTGCTTTTGGAAATAAGCTTTTCAGCCAATTTCAATTTTCACATTTAAGAACTGGCTGCCTAAGACTTGATGATTGCAAGCTTGTAAGGACAGGATCAAACAGAAGAAGATGCTAGCGGAGTGTCGCATATGGGAGTCTGATTCTGCATGCATAAGAGCCTCTTTGTTCTCTTTTAATACATTTGAAGCCATTGGTAGTAATATTGACTCAGACATCGCCCACAGAGAGCTATTCCTATATTCATTTTAATGAAATGCTTAAGTTCAATACTTTGTAGAAAGTGATTTCTAAGGTCTATCAACAAATATTTATTAATTGCTGGGGAGTTTGAAGAGTTACTCTATAAATGGGTTTCAATCTAGGAAACTTCCCATTTAATGAATCTCAAAGGAAAAAAAATAATCAATTTTTTTCTCTTGATTAAAGACAATGAACATTGATTTTTCTCATAGGAAGAATTTCATTTTCTTTAAATGAAATTAGTGTTAATGAATAGACAGTTGTGTTTTTTTCTTTATTTAATCGGTCAAGTGTATTTATTTTGTTTTCATCTGAAATTTTCTAGAATGACTTCTTGTTAATTTAGTAATTCTTTGGTGATGAAACCATTTTTCCTGTCAGTGCATTTATAAATAAGGAAGTAAAGATTCATTGCTATAGTTAAGAATTGATTTTTCTGTTCATTGGAAAACAATTTACTTGAAAGCAAGTTTATTCTTAGTCACTACTAGATTAATAAACATAAATTTTGACATTTAAACCTAGTAAATTGAAAGATTTGTTAGCCTAACCTTTAAATCAGAAATTTTACAGTATATTTCACTGTTTATACTTTAAGTATGTCTAGTGTGCTAATGAGTAAAGAATTTTGAAATTACTCAATGATTATAAAGTTTTCTGTAACTGCAACAGCAATTTATTTTAAATTTAGTCACAAAGATATTTTAGTTTATTTTTATTGTTAACACCTTTTGCTGGTTATATGTAACTGCATTGGAGAAGTTGCTTTAATTTCAAATTTCATAATAATTGTTATGCAGCTCAAGATTTTTTTTTTACATTTTAAAAAATTGAGGTATGATTGGTTTACAATATCATTTTAGTTTCAGGTGTACACCATAGTGATTCTGTATTTTTACAGATTATACTCCATTTAAAATTATTACAAAATAATGGCTATATTTCTCTGTGCTGTGCAATATATCCTTGTAGCTTATATATTTTATACATAGTAGTTTGTGTCTATTAATTCCATACTCCTATTTTGATCATCCCCTCTCCCCACTGGTACCCACTATTTGTTCTCTATACCTGTGAGTCTGTTTCTGTTTTGTTATACACATTTGTTTGTTTTACGTTTTAGATTTCATGCAATTGATAACACAGGGTATTTGACTTGCTCGGTCTAACTTATTTCACTAAAAATAATACCCTCTGGGTCCATCCCCATTGTTACAAATGGCAGAATTTCATTCTTTATGGCTGAATAATATTCTGTTGTGTGCATATATATATGTGTATATATATGGGTGAGTCAAAAATTATCAGCACTCTGACTATAGAATTTATATGCACCACATCTTCTTTTATCCATTCTTCTGTCGATGGACGCTTAGGTTACTTCCATGTCTTGGCTATTGTAAATAGTGCTGCAATGCACATTGGGGTGCACATATCTTTTCACATTAGTGTTTTCATTTTGTTTGGGTATATACCCAGGAGTGGAATTGCTGGATCATATGGTAGCTCTATTTTTAATTTTTTTGAGGAATCTCCATACTGTTTTCCATAGTGGCTGCACCAATTTACAATCACACAGTGTACTAGGGTTCCCTTTTCTCCACATGCTTGTCAACATTTTTTATTTGTAAACTTTTTGATAATTGCCATTTTGAGAGGTATGAGGTGATATCTTATTGTGGTTTTGATTTGCATTTCTTTGATGATTAGCAATATTGAGCATTTTTTTCACGTGCCTGTTGGCCATGTGTTGGAAAAATGTCTCTTTAGGTCTTCTGCCCATTTTTCAACTGAGTTGTTTGATTTTTTTGATGTTGAGTTATATGAGCTGTTTATATATTTTGAATATTAGCCCCTTATCAGTCATATAATTTGTAAATATTTTCTGCCATTCAGTAGGTTGTCTTCATTTTGTTGATGCAAAAGCTTTTCATTTTAATAAGGTCCCATTCATTTATTTTTGCTTTTGTTTCTTTTGCCTTAGAAAACAGATCCAAAAAAAATATTGTTATGATTTCTGTCAAAGAGTGTTCTGCCTATGTTCTCTTCTAGGATTCTTATGGTCTCAGGCCTTACATTTGTCTTTATTCCATTTTTAGTTTATTTTTGTATATGGTGTAAAGGAACATTCTAATCTCATTCTTTTACATGTAGCTGCCTAGTTTTCCCAGCACCACTTTTTGAAGAGACTGTCTTTTCTTCTTTGTATATTCTTACCTCCTTTGTCATAGATTAATTGGCCATAGTGCCTGGGTTTACTTCTGGGCTCCGTATTCTGTTCCATTGATCTATGTGTCTACTTTTGTGCCGGTATCATGCTGTTTTGATGACTGTAGCTTTGTAGT
Organism: Hippopotamus amphibius kiboko; assembly: GCF_030028045.1. Taxonomy (NCBI): domain Eukaryota; kingdom Metazoa; phylum Chordata; class Mammalia; order Artiodactyla; family Hippopotamidae; genus Hippopotamus; species Hippopotamus amphibius. Next base: position 47,789,696 of record NC_080196.1, read on the forward strand.
ATAAAGTCAAGGAATGTGATACCTCAAGATTTGTTCTTTTTTTATCAAGATTGTTTTGGCTATTCAGGACCTTTTTTTGTTTTGACTTTTGCTCTTGTTCTTCTCTTAGCTTGAATGTCTTCTGCTTAAACCCTACTTACTGCTTATCAATTTCTGTAATCTTTCTGAATCTCCATAGTGTATGGTAACAGCTTTGAGTTGTAGTGGGAAAAACTCACATGCTCTGCTCTTGGTTCAAGGTCCCCTCATTATGTGGTGGCCTGTGGTAGAGGAAAAGTAGTGTAGTGAGAGGTCAAATTGAAGGCAATGTGCATGTGTTTGAGGTGGGAAGTGAAGCATAAACTGTCAGATGGAAATGAGAGTGTACACAATGTACCCATAAAAATCAGCCAAGATGCTAGAATGGCCTCAGAGAATAATAAGACATGAGTTTGGGGAGCATAAAGGATGTGGTGGGGCTTGTGAAGTGGAACATGCTGTTGCAGGCCTATCAATAGATTTCACTTGGTCTTAGATTGCCCTTGACTCTACAAGGTCTTCAATAGAAGGTGAAGGTTAATATTGGCGAGGATGCTTGCAGTACCTATAGTTTAACTTGTCCATTCCCAACTCCCTATAGGTCAGAGTCTCTGAGAAGCTTTTCAAAATTCTCAATTTAAACACTTTTATCAAATGCTATTTCCTTACACTTCTCAGGTTCTAATAAGTTTTCATACTTTTTTTTAGGCTTGAGGTTTTTTTTTAAATAAGTGAGATTTATTTATTTGTTTGTTTATTTATTTGGCTGTGCTGCATGGCTCATGTGATCTTAGTTCCCTGACCAGGGATCGAACCCAGGGTCATGACAATGAAAGCACAGAGTCCTAACCACTGGAAAGCCCCTCATTACTTTTTTTAGTGATTTCTTTAAACTTTTCTTATTGAAATAGTTTTAGACTTATAGAGTGATTGCAAAGTTTGACAGAGGGCTGTCATACACCCTGTACCCAGCTTCCCCCAATGTCAAAGTCCTACATAACTGTGGTAAATTAACCAACAAAAAATTAATATTGGTACAATAACACTAACTAAACTACAGGTCTTTTTCAGATCTTACCAGTCTTTCCACCAAAGTCCTTCTGTTCCAGAATCTGATCCAGGGTCTCACATTGCCTATAGAAGTCTCCTTGGTCTCCTCCAGTCTGTGAAAGTCCTTCATCTTCCCTTGCTTTTCATACTTTTTTTTTTAAATTTTATTTATTTATTTATTATTTTTGGGGGGGTACACCAAGTTCAATCAACTGTTTTGCTTTTCATACTTTTAAAGAGGACTGGTCAGTTACTCTGTAGAATGCCCCTCAGCATGGGCTGTCTGATGTCTTCTTGCAATTGGATTGAGATCATGGATGTTTTACATGAATGCCACAGAAACGTCACACCATTCTCAGTGTATGGGTTTCCGGGACACATGATGGGAATGTGTCTTAACACTGTTCGGTTGGTTAAAATATCTGCTGGGTTTCTCCACTGTAAAGCTGCTAATTTTCCCATTGTAATTCCTAACCATCTTGGAGGAGAAACTGTGAGACTATGCAAATATCTAATCTTGTTTCCTTTCAAATTTCCACTCACTAATTTTAGCAGTCATAAGTGGTCTTGCCTGAAAAAAATTAAGATGATGGTTTTCTAATGGTGCTTTCTTATTAACATCGTTCATTGTAAATGTCACAACTGGAATTTTTCTATAAGCATGAACTGTCTCTTCTCTCAGATTTATTTATTTATTCAAAGTTTATATCATTATGGTCTTATTTTATAAATTATAATTTAATACTCTTTTACTGATTTTGTTGTTGAAATTATTCCAGCTTTAGCTAATAGGTGCTCTTTCTGGATGACTGCTCTACCTTTTTCTGTGTGCTACCTTCCTTTTCTGTGCTTCCCTTTATGTTCTACACTACAAGGTGTTCCAAGTTCTTCTTGTATTTTCCCTCACCCAGGCTTGGAATTGAACACTTCATAAGGGTTCTTTTTATTATAGGATAGTATTTAAAAACCAACACCTGGTTTGCTTTTATTGTGGAGTAGTATTCAGAAATCATGATCTGGGTGCTAGATGTGCCACTGGGGTGTTATTGCTTCCAGTTCTCTTACAGTGAGCAGAATTCGGAGGAAATGTATGCACATATACTAGTCCATGCAGGCACACAGCTTTGTATGTATGTACTGCGTGGGTGTGGGGGGGGTATCTATCCATCTATCTATGTACTATTGATCATCTATCACCTGTTTATCATGTGTGGATGATTCACATTTGAGTGATTATTGTTATATATGGATTATATCTATTATTTGATAGCTGTATTGTGTATGTTCTCTCTGCTTATTGTTCTTTTTCTTAGTTAGTATTCTCTGGATTTAATTGGGCACTTTTTATGATGCAGATTTGTGTTCATTCAACTTAACAGATATACCACATTTTGTATACACTAAGATTTATAGTATATATCTTTAGTTAATCAGACTCTACGTTCATGTACTATTATATTTCTTCACATGCTATGGAAAGATATTACAAAATTATATTCCCAATCTACCCTGCCATCATTTGTATTATTGTCACACATTTGTACTTTATATATGCTATAAACACAGAATATATTGCTACCTTTTTTGCTTTAGATAGGCAGTTTTCTAAGAACAATTAAAAATGAAACAATAATTCTCTATTGCCTTCATTTATTACATTTCCTGCACTTGTCGGTTGGGTTTCTGTCTGATGTCTGCACTGTGCCTGAAGAACTTCATTTCACCTTGGTTGAAGTGTTTCTCTGCTGAAGACAAATTCTCTATTTTTATTTGTTTGAGAAATTCTTTACTTATGCATTGTTGAGGAAAATTTTTTTTGTACGTATTTCTGCTTTGACACGTGCTTTTCTCTCAGTGTTTTAAAAAAATTTATTCCTTTTTCTTTTGGTAAGTATGATTTCTGACAAGAAGTCTATTCTACTGCTTATCTTTCTTCCTCTGACTGTAAAATGTCTTTTCCCTGGATAAATTAAGGATTTTATCTTCATCTTTTTTTCTCAATAGTTTAAATATGATATATTTAGGGGTACGTATGTGTACATGTGTGAATGTATGTGTATGTATGTATTTGTATTTATCCTGTTTAGTATTAGATTTTTGACTTGTTTGCTGCTATTATTTTAGGAAAATTCTTAAGCCAGTATTCCTTCAAATATTTCTGTTGTCACATGCTCTGTTCTCTTTGTCTGGTCACCTGCAATTTCAATAACTCATCTATCCCACAGATGCTGGGTGCTCTATTCTTTTTTTCACTCTTTTTCTTCCTTTATGTTTCAGTTTGGATAATTCCCATTGAGCTATCTATTTTTACTGATACTTTCCTCAGCTGTATCACCTACTTGTAACAATGCCAAAGACATTATTAGTTTCCTTATTGTGTTTTTTATCTCTAGCATTTCTGTTTGATTTTTTCTTATATTTTATATTTTTCTGTTAAATTTCCTATTTATTCTTCCATGTCATATACTTTTTCCATTAGTGCTTTTAACATAACCAGTTCAACAATTATATAAAATTCTCTGTCAAATATTTCCCACATCTGTGTCATATCTGAGTATATTTGTACTGATGGTCTTGTCCTCAGGGTCTTATTTTTCTAGCCACTTAGCATGCCTTTTACTCCAAGATATACTTATCATATAGGACTATAAAGACTAGGATAAATAGTTTTATAATTGGAAATGGATATGACTTTCTTCTGTGTGTGGAGGTTTGTATTAATCAAGTCCAGACTTGGTCATGGTTTGAGTTTTTTTTCTGTTGCCATGGTTACCCACAGTGCACATTGGGTCCAAAGTGAGGGCTATTGACCAGAGGGTTTTTTCTCAGTATCAGACCCACCCACACTTTTAGATCTTCCTTTGTTGCCTCTCAGAGAGTATGTGTCTCTTGTATTTCTCCCACTAATGTTTATCTGGAGGGTGACAGGAAGCTGTGCTCTGATGTTCTGACTGCACCCATCCTTAGGCTCCTGCTCTTCCACCCCCTCTGTGTTTGTGTGTAGATCCACCACAGTTATCTCTGACAGGAGGAAACAATGCACATATCCATGCCCCTCTGCTCTGGTTCTCTTCTTAAATATAACAGGTACTACTAAGTCACTTCCATCCTTTGAATATTTTGAATGAGCCAACTTGAAGTTAGCTCATTCAAAATATTTTGGGGGACTGTGGAGGGAAGTTTTCTTTCTTTCTTTTTTTTTTTTTTTGACATGCTGCTGCCATTTAGAGGAAATATTATTAAAACAAATATTGTATATTAACACATATATGTGGACTATAGAAAAATGGTACAAATCAACTGGTTTGCAAGGCAGAAATAGAGACACAGATGTAGAGAACAAACATATGGACACCAAAGGGGAAAGCGGGGAGGGTTGGGGGGGGGGAATGAATTAGGAGACTGGGATACCAAATTGTACACTCTAAATATATGCAGTTTATTGTAAAAAATAAACAAATAAAAAGTTAAAAAAAATTTGTGGCATTTACTTTCAGTCTTTCCTCTGAGCAGTGTTTATATGATATCCTGCCAGTTAAATTATTCAACCCGGTTTTTTGTTGTTGTTGAATATTACAGTGTAATTTCTTTGCAGATATGGAAAGACTGCTGTCCCTCTGCTGTCTCCCCTCTCCCAACACAAACAGTATTCATCCCTGCTTCTTTCTGGATGAATTTTTTTTTAAAGCTAGGCACAGGATCTCCCAGCCTGTCTCATAGTTAGGTATTCCTAACTAACTGTGTAATAGAGTGTTCTTGCCATATGTGGAATTTCAGGACATCACTTAACAATGAACAGAGACAATGCTTCTTCCCATTAGTTCCTGCTCATTGAAATATGAACATAGTGGCTGGTGCGTGGGCAGCCACCTTGGACCTGAAGCAGCACACTAAAAACAATGGAACAGAAAGAAGAACCTAAGAACTGAAAATCATGGGGCCACGAGACCAGGTCTAAATTGCCTACTTTGCACTTCTATATGTAAGAATTTTAAAAATCATGTTTAAGTCATTTTTAAAATGTAGCTGAAACTTTTCTGATATATCATGTTGTTATTCACTTTTGTAAGCCCATATTAGATGTCTATTAAACATTCCACAAAATGTATATTTTACCAGTTGTATAATTTATTTACAACCTCTTACTAGATATTTTCTCCTATCCATTATTAAATGATATAAATATTACTGGAATTAAGATGAAAGTATGTAAGATTTTGTCTGCATTTAATAATAATTTCTTAAGATAGACTGTCTGAAATGGAATCACAGGCCAACAATTCTTATCTGAGATTCTTGGCCCAGGTGTGTTCAAAGTTGAGAAATTTTGTGTTTTCCTTATATTCTGTATTAATGACACTCCCAGTAAAGTCTGAAACAGCATCTCTTATCAAACACATTTTTTATTTCTGCAGTAGGCTATATAAATAATTACTAAGTAGATCTGGTTTGGTGGCAAATGATTTAAGGAAAAATTTGTTTCTCAGAGATTTTGGGAGTTTGTAATTATGGATAAGACTTTTACTTGTTCAAAGGTTATGAGTGGTTTTTATGGACTGTTAAATATGTGTTATCTTATCTGTTATTAAACATAAATATTATCATATATTTGTAATAACTTTTCCAAAAGCTTGAACCAAAATAATCTTTTGTTAAGCATTATGTGAATATTAATTTCACTGTAGCATCACCAGGACCGACATTTTCTATTTTTTTTAAAACCCTCTTTCCCCAAATTGAAAAAGGATATCTCATTCTTTTATTTTATAATTCTGTGATTTGCTAGTAAGTAGTGGTTATTTGAAGTTCTTATTTTGTAACTTATCTGATCATATTTTATGCATACTTCTTGATTGCTATTTGGGGGCTTTTAACATTTTGAGTGAGGTTTAAGAGAATTTTTTTTTTCAGATAACTGGCCTATTTTATTATTTTTATTTTAAATTACCTCATACAATTTCAAAAATACAGATACCAAGCACATGCATCTTTTTCTCATTTTTCCCTTTGGCTTAGAATTTTTTTCCTCCAAAGCAGATTTGATATTTGAGTTTAAGTCTGTTCTAAATATTTTCTCTTGCTTTTAAAATATTTAACCCTTTAATCTTTCTGGAACTTACTTTGGTTTAACACATATAGAATCTAAATTCCACCCCAATAGTTTTTAACTGCTCCAGCACCATTAATTTTATAATTCTCACCATCCTCTCACATCTGTAATGTTTTGTTAATTGTACATAAGGTTTTACATACACAAGTGAAGAGCGATAAGCTGCTGTTGATACATGGTGGTCAACATTTTCGTCGGTGGGGCATCCACAGACTCCTCCCTATGCCCCATTCCTTCCAGGAGATGTGTTTCTCAAGAATGGGCCCCATTAGAGAAAGCAAGTTTTATTGTTAGAACAAAAATATTTAACAGATAAATCCTATTTGTTTCCAGGGTTGAAAGGAAAAGTCTTATCCTGGAATGCAGAGCACAGGGTGGTTGCCCTCTTCTGTGCCTACAGGAGACCATAAAAAATTCTGACATATGTATAGACTTGGGTAATATTAGGGGCTGAGTTGTGTTCCCCCAGATTTATATATTGAAATGCTTATGTCTGTACCTGAGTGTGACATGTATTTGGAGATGAGGCCTTTAAAGAGGTGACTGAGTTATAATGATGCAGACAAATGGAGAAGAGGTGGACTCTTGTACTTCAATCAGGTGGGTCCTGAGATGGTTTTAAATAATGTGGAAAATAGGACACATGACAAGGTAGCTCTCAGCCCCAAGGGTAGGTCTGTGTTACTGAGACTGATGTCTGTTTGGATCCATTTATAATTTATTTCTATGATCTCTTAAATTGGCTTTTATAAATATACAGTTACTTGCTAGGCCACCAATTTACAAAACTAACAAATCTGAACTAACATCAAGAGCTGAAAGAATATTAGGTGGATGTTTTAAATACTATGTTAAGCTACAGACAATAAAATAGGTGAGATTCCTTGGAGCTTAAGTTGTCTCATTGTGAACCCAAACTGCTGATGTCAGAAAGCTTCTTTATATTTTATATCACTTAGAATTAAACTTCTACTAAATTAGTTCTAGAAAAATGAAATTATGCTATATTGAAACTTATGCAGGTTATTTTCTTATGAAATATTACATGTAATATGGATATTACTCAGCTAGTGTGATCTGATACCCTACATTCAGGAAAAATCAGTTTTTCATTCCTTTTCTTAGCAGAGAGAGGCTACAAGTGCCAGGTTTAATCCAATATAACTGACTTTTATTATTAAAGGAGTTTAAACTTCAATAAAATGAAATTATTAAATGGATTAAGAAACAATATAAGACTTGAATCTCACTTAAGGATAGACAACTGCTTCAGGTTACATATTTTAGCTGTTTTGTCTGTTTCTTACTGGGGTACTGGTCTTGCCCAAATCATTTCCTTTTGCAAGTATAAAGGAAGTGATAGCTAACAATAAATTGTAGTTTAATGTCTCTTCATTACTATCTATTCCATCATTTTAAGCAAAGCACTAAAAAGATTGGAAATATTCCATTGCCCATGAATACTGAGAATCAATTTGTGTTTTATCTCATAAGACAAAAATAATTGAGTGAAATACTTGAACTAAAAAGAATGATTAAATTCCCCCCTCAAAAATTATTTAATTTCAGCAGGTATCATGTGGTTGTCAACCAATCTCTGTTAATTTTTTTTAAATATATGTCTTTTATTTTTTTATGTATTTATTTTTGGCTGCATTGGGTCTTTTTTGCTACCCGCAGGCTTTCTCTAGTTGCTGCGAGTGGGGGGCTACTCTTCATTGTGGTGCACGGGCTTTTCAGCGCAGTGGCTTCTCTTGTTGCAGAGCATGGGCTGTCCATGGGCTTCAGTAGTTGTGGCACATGGGCACAATAGTTATGGCTCGTGGGCTGTAGAGTGCAGGCTCAGTAGTTGTGGCTCACAGGCTTAGTTGCTCTGTGGCATGTGGGATCTTCCCGGACCAGGGCTCAAACCCATGTCCCCTGCATTGGCAGGCAGATTCTTAACCACTGCACCACCAGGGAAGTCCCCCAATCTCTGTTATAGATCTATGTAAGTATAGTCTAAGGGGTTCTGTCCCTGGACCTAAATGGTTTGCTAATAATAGGTAAAATATGAGAAAAGCTATGTTTATGGCAGGCCAGCAGACTGGAAGTACTGGCCAATCCTAACATCCTATGGGGTTGCACTCCTGAGTAGGACATGACACACAGAATGGATAGGATATACCATATATGGGATAAGACCTACAAAATAGTCTTGACAGTTCTTTAACTGTCATCTTTAGGAATTCTTATGATACCAGAGAACAATAGTAACACAAAAATAATAAGCAAAAATATAATTTTAATCATCATCTCCAACCAGTATTATTTTGAAAAATTGAAGTCATAGTAAAAAATGAAATATTATCTAAGTGACAGATATCTCAGTACAGACAAATATATATCTATAGATATATACTGGGTATCTACCACTGATTTTATGATCATCATTTGAACTTTTAATGCACACTCAGTAAACTGTTTGAAAAGAAAGATGAACATTTTTAACATTCAATATGTAGTATTATTTTTACCTGTTCTTAGGTCTGTTTGTATTCATTCACCTTTATTCCATTCTTGATTTAAATAAAACATAGAGCTTTTCATATAGAAGCTTTTATATACTTAAATGAAATGACATTTAACATACTAACTGCATCATTTTTTTACCTGGGAGGAAATCTGTTCAAATACATGTAGCATAAATCATTCAGGTGGCTTCCTTCTGACAATCACAGCTACCCCAAGAATGTCAGGGTGACAGTGGTGCCAGAACTAGTTGTTTGCTGTCAAAGTATGACAGCAGCACTATCTAATCTCCTATAACAGAGCAGACCATTTGTTCTCATGCTAATACAAAATCAAGTTCATATAGAATTTTCTATTGAGATGTAAAGATTTAAAGTTAGAGTAAATTATTCCATATCAGCATAGAATTATAACATTTCTCCCTAATTCATGTTATAAAATGATTCTTGGTATATGTCTAATGATAAGAAAATATGGCTAAAAAACGAGAAGAACTGATAACCTGAAAAAAATCAGTGTCAATATTGAGACATCATGCATTGCAATCCTTTATGTATCTTTAAATTTTCTCTATTTTTACCTTATTAACCTTTAAGCTTTTTCTCCTCATTTCTTTCATTTAACAGAACATTTTGAGAGCCTAGAACCTAGTTTTGGTATAAAGCCATGGTGCCTTAGATACAATTGCTGTGTAATATGTTGCTCCCAAACATGGCAGTTAACAAACATTTATCATCTCACATCTGTGGGTCAGGAATCTGGGCACAGCTAAGCTGAGTGTGTCTGTCCCAGGTCTCACACGGTGCAGTCAAGCTGTTGGTGGGGCTGCAGTTCCTTCTGAAGGTTAACTTCAGGGAGGATGGACCTCCAAGCTCACCATGTACCTGGCCCAGGTCTCTCCTGACAAGGCAGCTGAATTCCTCCAGGGAGAATGAAGAAAGAGTGAGAGTGCCCCAAACAGAGGCCACAGCTTACTTCCAACCTCACCTGTAAGTGCTTTCCCATTCCCTTTGCTATATTCTGTTCATGAGAAGCAAGTCAGTCCACCCATTGCAAGTAAGGACCAGGGATTACACAGGGCATGGCTATCAGGAGGTGGAGATCATTCAGGAGCATTCATTCTAGAGGCTGCCTTCTTTTAAGAAGCTTATCCTACAGATACTTTCAACTTTGGGTGTTTGGGTACTTAACTTACTATGCTCCTAGCATGATATTTCTTGATGAATGGATTAATGAATGAACAGATATTTTATATCGCTGTCATTTTTATGCTAAGCATCACATACATCTTAAGAAATCTAGTTCCTGCAATAACGCATGCAAGTTCCTTGTAATATTTCCATTTCCAAGGTTTTGTTTGGCTTTCAAAAGTCATCCCACACTAGTTACACAGGAAAGAGAAGAGGTGTGCTGCTCAGAGAGCTTTAGAGCAGTCTTGTCCTCTTTCACTTGTGTCTGAGTTTCCACTCCATGGTAGTGTATCTGGATAAGTTAGAGAAATATTAGTTTGTCTTTATTGTCCTGATATTTTTCCTCCTCCCATTAAAGACAATAATCGTATGATATCACTTATATGCAGAATCTAAAAATGATACAGATAAATTTATTTACAAAACAGAAATAGACTCACAGACTTAGAGAAAGAACTTAAGGTTACCAGGGAGGAAGGGTCGGGGGTAGGGATAGATTGGGAGTTTGGAATTGACGTGTACACACTGCTGTATTGAAAATGGATAACTGACAAGGACCTACTGTACAGCACAGGGAACTCTACTCAACACTCTATAATAACCTAAATGGGAAAAGAATTTGAAAAAGAATAGACACATATATATGTATAACTGAATCACTTTGTTGTACACCTGAAACTAACACAACATTGTTAATCAACTATACTCCAATATAAAATAAAAATTAAAAAACATAAAGATGACATTGAAGTTACAAGATAAAAAATGATTACTCCTGTTTTAGTTTATTATCTTGGTATTTGGGGGAAAATGAAATGTAAATGAAAGGCAATTGTGTAGGTGTGTTCAGAAGATGTCCTAGGAATTGTGACTGATACTAATTTCTCACCTGTGTGGAAGCTTGTGCACTTGGAGTAGGAAATATATTGGCTAAAAAAATGAAGGAATGTAATGATATTTTTTGCACATCTGAGCTTGTGGTTTCATGTTCACACCTACCATAGAGCTTTAAACCTGGACCTCACTCGGCTTTCCAAGGATGGGACGTGAACCCAAATGAGAAAACATTCTAGATGCTGTTTCTATAACATAAGCTACCTTGGTAGAAAGAGAAGTTTCAGCTCCAAGAAAAATTTAAAAACATGAAGTTACCCTCTCCAGTTTTTTTTTTTTAATCATCCTTCCATTGGATAAACATTTATTTCTTTACTGTGGCAAGTAGTATTTTAAGTGTGACTTGTGACTTGAGGACGATATTTTGTCTGAAAACCTATCAGAGTTTCCTTCCTGTGAAAATTAATAAAATACAAAGTCTTAAGCTGCCCTGGGAATTAGAGCGGAGATCACAATAACATTGTGTTCAGAGATTTTTACTTAAATATCACACATATTTTCCATATAATTATAGGAATTGTAAGTTTTATGGTTGCATGGCAATCCAACAATTTAAGATGCTAAATTTACTTAAAATTTATCCTACAGCTTGACTTTTTAGTTTAAAGAATTTATTTTGAAAACACCAATCAACACATTAAGAAAGTTTTAAATTTTTGAGAATAATTCAAATATAACATATTTCTGTAGGAAGATTTTTTTCCTCAAATAATTTTTCTATGATTGTGTGGATTTCATTTACCTGATCCATTTGTGTGTGTGTGTGAACTGAAAGAGTATAAATTAAGGAAAGGGGACGTTAAATCTCAAATAAAATGAAAATGAAAATAATATGTGGTTCTTCTTGATATAAAATCTAACTTTAGATGAAATTGGTCAGTGGGAGGTCAGAAAAAAGAATTGTTTATTGCAGGAAATATAGATACATATCAAAACCAAATTTGAACGTAGATCTCCACAATATATTCCAGAAAAAGCTATCTAAACTTGGTTAAATATAAAACAAATACTTTCCAAGGTAGAAATGGGTTCACTTTTACAAGATTTGTTCTGACCAAAGATTTCTGCAGTGAGGGTCTGTTTTGAAAGTACCGATTAAATGTACTCAAAGAAGTGATGAGTATTAGAAATTTTGTTGACTTTTTCCTAATCATTAATAATGTCAATGGCTAATTCAAAATACTAGGAAATATCATATAATGAAAATCAATAAAATTAAATCAAGTTATTAATACATAGTGTACTGTATAGTTCATACTTGCTCACCAGGTTGCCAAGAACCAGGCCCTTACAACTTTTTCTTTGTGTTCTCAGCCCAGAGAGAATATAGGGCACATAGCAGGCATCAGATAAATGTTTAGTAAAATCAGGGACCAAAACTGGCACCACAGGAGATCCAGAGTTGTGTAAATCTTAAGCCATTTATGAGACCTTTCCGATTACTGATATGGGGCTCTGCATTTTAGAGGCTTTCTCCCATTTAATTGTCTTCCCATGTGGAGTAGACCTCATTATTCCCATTGCTCTCTGCTCAATAAAAAATTATGAAATACTTGCTCTATGTAACTTTTAATAGTCCTTTAGAAGTTTATTAGGAGGCTGGAGACTGGACCATAAAATTATGCCATTGTAGTACATACACAAATCAAACATTGGATAAATTCAGAGTAAATAATGCTGAATAGGTGGCAGAAATAAATTACTTAACCTTGTACAAGAACTTTCACTGTTTAGAAATTACTTCTTTTCTCTTTAATTTGATTAAAATAAATGAGTGAAACTCTTTTAGGATCATGTGTTTGCTCTGTCCCGAAGAGTAGGTATGCATGTGGGTCAGGAACTATGCCTCAAGGTGCCTATTCCAAACATCAAATCCATTAACCTGAAAATGTCCACATGAAAGTGTGTTCCTTGTTTCTGTGTCTCAAATAAAAAATATAAATGGGGAAAGCTATAAAAGACATTCTAACACAAAGACATTAGTAATATCAGGATTTAATTTTTTTTTTGTTTTAAAATATTTGTTTTTAAGAACATGAGCCCCACACAGAAGTCCTAGCCCTGTATTATTAATATTACACTGCAAAAAGGCTACACACAGAGTGACAATATTATTTGCATGCACAGAAATAATGAAGATTTTTCCATGGGTCAATTATTTCTTTGAATATTTGTGGAAAAATCTCAAAAAAGATTTCTTTTTCAATGTAATATAAAATTGTGGGTCTCCCTCATTCTTTACAGGAGCTTTAGCTGAATTACTGAAAGTGCCCTACATGTGAACGAGTTCCATTCCAAGAGTACATTTGTAAGTTCAATTTGTTCATAAGTCCAACAAAGTTAGCCTAGATATCAAACTAACACAATTGGCTGTATGGTACTGTACTGTGATAGCTTTATAATACTTTCCACACAAACAATACATAAAAACAAACATAAAAGATAAAGAAAACATTTTTAATCTTATAGTACAGTACCTTGAAAAGTACAGTAGTGCAGTACAACAGCTGGCATACAGGGGCTGGCAACAAGTGAATAGGAAAGAAGGGTCACTGACTGGAGGAGGGAGGGGAGGTGGGAGGTTGTAGAGCTGAAGGGTCATCAGCAATAGAAGATGGAAGGCGAGCTACAATTTCACTCATGCCTGATGCTGATGGCACAGGTTCTGGTTCCTTGCTGGATTCAATTCTATCTACCCTCTTGAAAAAATGATCCAGTGATGTCTGGGTAGTAGCTCTTTTCTTCTTGTCATAGATGACATGGTAGCACTGCAATGCATTCTGAACAGCTCCTGCAACCTTCTTGCAACCATCATTCTATGTTTGGGTTCTGTGCCTCAAAAACTAACAGTGCCTCCTCAAATAAAGAAAATCTCCTTGCCATTTTCTGCATTGTGAATCTCTTTGGTTCTTCAGAAACTTCTTCTTCCTCTCGTCTCTCTTCATCCTTTCACTGGTGAAGTAAATTACACAAAAGCACAACCACCTGTAGAGGATGCATGCATGTAACAATGTGTGCCAGGTGCATGAACTAATTTGCATGATTGGACATGAGAAGGCACCTTCACATCTTTGAAAGTTCATAACTGAAAGTTTCGTATGGAGGGGACTTACTATAGTTGATGAACTCTCAGCTAACTGCAGGTGATTTAATGAATCAATTTATATCAGAAAACACTTAATTCAAACATGAATGAACTTCCCTGGTGGTGCAGTGGTTAAGAACCTGCCTGCCGATGCAGGGGACATGGGTTTGAGCCCTAATCTGGGAAGATCCCATGTGCCATGGAGCAATTAAGTCCATGTGCCACAACTACTGAGCCTGTGCTCTAGAGCCTGTTGTGAGCCACAACTACTGAGCCCATGTGCCACAACTACTGAAGCCTGTGCACCTAGAGCTCCACAACAAGAAACCACTGCAATGAGAAGCCTCAACACCACAACAAAAAGTGGCCCCCACTCACCACAACTGGAGAAAGCCCAAGTGCAGCGACAAAGACCAAACACAGCCATTAATTAATAATTAATTAATTAAAAAACATGATTATAACCATTGCAACACTACTACAAAGACAAAGGGGCAATCTTATAAATCTGTTTCTTGAATAATTCTTTGGATCCTAAAATGGGAATTCCTTTTAAACATTTTCATCTCAGACAGATTATCTAAATATAAACTCCCCCTTAATGAGGCATCAATGTGAGAAGATCATAAACCAAGTAAAAAATTCAAAAAGTATGTAAACCAATGTAGGTTTTGCCTTGATTTACATACTTTTTCTATCATGTTCCTTGTCCTCCATGTTAAAAGTGTAGAAGATGCCAGAAAGAGAGATGACATTCTTCCACATCATCTTAAAAACTCTTCTTCAAAGTAAACAGTTAGAGAACCAGAGTCAGGTTTATCCCGTTTCCTCTGCATTGGAAAAAAAATGTATTTTTCATAAATGCAAGAATTCCTTTCCCTGAATCTTCACATTTCTCAAGACCTTACTGGGTTTAACTTGAGGCTACAAAAATGGGCCTGTGGTACATTTGGCAGTATTTGCCTATACCCTATAAACCTTAAAATCTGCCTTCAGGTGCCAAGTACCTCCACCTTGCAAACATTCAGCAGTTCCCTACTGATGAGATATTGAAAAGAAGGTACTGAAGAAGAAATTTATAATAATGACCTGGAGACAAACAGATGCAGTAAGAGGCATTTTTATTTCATTTTTTATGCATAAATATATGTATACTTTCTGTTTAGTACACAGAAAAACAGTCTTAAGTAATTTTCAGGGTTTCCCTTCCCCTCATTGCATGTCTCAAATCTCAGCAATGAGGGGCTGATGTGGGTGGCACTAAGCATGGCCAAAGATGCGAAACATCAGCATGTACGTTTGTTCAAAAGTTCTTGCTATTTTTGAAGCACTTCCAGAATCTGCTTTCAACACAGATTTATTCTAAACATATCCTAAAAATTAGCTAGACTTTCACCATGTATTTACCTCAACCATTGATTGCTTGTGCGAATGGGGAGGAACATTGTTCAAAGAGCTCAACTACTAAGATGTAGGAAATACTTCCAGTGACCTGGAAATATCTGTAATTCAACTTGGATTCTATTCCAGCCATTCTGAACATGAGTGAACTTCTTCTGTGAAAGAAAATAAAAATTGTTTATGTTTAACTAAGGCAGAGAGATGCCAAAATGATCATTGGTTCTGCTCACTGCCCTGAGCAATAATTCAGGTTCACAGCCTAGACCCGGCATCCTTTTTTCCAAATCCCGGCTTTGCCATTTCTTTGTCTCTTTACCTTGGTGTCTCTATTTCTAATATGAATACTTAGTATGGATTTCTCCTGTTTCTGGGTATTGTTTAAACACTTTAATCTTAATTAAGTCATTTAATTTACTATACTAAAATGCCAGTAGGGTCTTTATGATAACTTTACAGACCAGGAATCTCAAACTCTGAAGTTGCAAGTAAGTTGTGGGTGTCGCATAACTATTAGTGGAAAAGCAGGAATTCCAACCCAAGCAGCTAGGCTGGGACAAAGCATGTGATCTTAACCTCTTCATTTGCTACTTCTCAAGGTCTTTGAGTGGATATGACATCAAATGAATCTCTAGTCAGCTTCCTACAGGGTAATCATTTTTTTTTCTTTTTGTACTGCATTCAATTATGTAAGAAATGCATTGGAAACTTTATGGGCCCTGATATTCTAAATTTTGTTACAAGTTAAAAACAGTTCACATTAACAGAATGAAAAAGTAGAATAAAATATCTAAAATACCAATCAAACTTAGCAGTTTTGTCACTAAGTGTATCTGGTATTTAAAATAAATGAGAATGGCAGGGAAAAAACTTTAAAGGAATATTCATGTATAAATCTGAGATTTGAAAGAGGAAGCAGTGTATGGTGGAAAAAACATGGGACCTGGCATCAAACGGATTTAGGCTCCAATCTTAATTTACTGGTTGTGTGTCCCGGGAAAATTATACAACCTATGTGAGACTTGGTTTCTTCATCTGTAAAGTTGGATTAATACTTAACTGATATATAAAACAGATAGATGGATTAAATGAACTAGTATTTAGCATAGAATGTAGAGAGTATAAAATTGATCTTAAATATGTTTTATTTAAATCACAAAATAAACACACTGACCATATGTATTTACATTTCAATAAACACAAAATGAATACTATGACCTGTGTGACAATACTTCATTTGTGAAAGACTAATGAAGAGAAAAACAGAAGAAATTATCATATTGAAGCCCTTCATATCTCTTCTTAAATCCTTTTTAGAGTTTCCCTTGTTCTCTTTTATCTTCTATGATTTTCCATCTTCCCAACTCTTTTATCTTCTGTTTGTGTGTAGTTGTGACACTGCAGAGGTTGAACTGGATCCCTACGGAGCTGATTTGATTGTAGCTCACATTAACCATCTGAATAGTTCACTCACTATTGCATGACTGGTAACAAAGTGCCCAGTGCAAGCTCAGAGGCTTGTAGCTGTTTCTGTGAAAGATAGGGATTTTCAATAATACGCTCCTTAATATGGCACAATTATGAAGACATTTCAATGGAAAAGTAGTCCTGCTTAATCTCACCTCACCTCTGCTGCACCTGAGACAACTTCTTTATTTACTTACCTTTCTGCCTACTTGTCTTTGACAAGTTATTAAGAGTTTTCAGTTGTTACATTAAACACCAGAGTGGGGGGGGAGCTATATAGCACCCTGAATATATTTGTATCAATGATATACTGTTAGTGAAATCGATTAAATGATCCAAAATAAAAGGTACTGCTAGTTTATATCAAATACTAAGTGCACACAAAATTGGGAAATTATCCTGATTTTTCTTCTGTTGCTTCATGTTTACCATTTCATCTAAAAGAGAAAGTCCCTCAAAGTACCATTTTGTGGTTGCACAAATAAAATATTTCTGGAAAAAAGCACCATGGAAGAGAGTGTTACATGCAATTCAGATATTCAATGAAAATATTCACTTGTGAAAGAGCAAGCTCTAATAAAAGGGATCTTAGGATGACTGTGAACAGGAAGTCAGCCATGTGTGTACTTTCTGCCAGAAAAAAATCATTTATGTGGAGCTGCAAAGAAAGAAAAGAATGTCCTTTGCTATCATTATTTACAGCATATCTGAAAGAGGGGAGAGTTGACAGGTAGAAAGCCACTTAGGGATACATTCCACATTTTTATGGTGGAAAAGAGGATACATCTCTCTCCCTGCCCCCATTCCTATCTTGTACTCTATCATCTAACTTTTCCTCTTCCTCCCACTGTGGAGAAGCACTTCAGAGATGTTGTATAGACAAGTCTGGTGCTTTTTCTTTGCTACCAACACATAGCACCAAAAAGTGTGTGAGCAGACACCACATCCCTGTAAAGTTGTTTTTCTGTCATTCACTGAATGCTCTCGACTCTCTGAGTTGGAGCTCAGACCTAACACCTGTAAAGCCTGTACAAGAGAGTCCATCTGTCAGTGTCCACATGGGCTCCTGCAGCACTGAGTCTGTCCAGTTCTTTTCATCCAGCAGTAAAAAAATGGATAGAGAACTATATCATCAGTCTTCAGGGCTACCATCAATATAATGAACAGGAGAGAACCTGGAATAATTTCACACATGAATATGACAATTTTATTAAAAGAGATGTTATGTTTTAACCAAAAGTAGATTTTAAAGAAATCTTTAAATTAAACTCTATTGAAACTGTATTATTTTAATTATGGGGAAATCTAATTTAGCTCATGCCAGGCATGCATTATTCCACTAAAAGGAAACATATAATGTAAAAATCATTTTTGGAATGTTAAAGCAATAGGGAGAACAAAATAATTGTAATAATACCACTGGAAGGGATGGAGCATTTTTTAATCTCAATGTATTTTGTTAGACTAAATGTATGAGTTTAATTACCTATTAAAATTACAAGCTATATGATTACATAAGTCTCTAGTTACCTGTAAATCACAAAATTATATCTTATAAAGCCTCCCAAGCATAAGATCATCCTTCAGTTTAATTCATGAATAATTATCTGGGACTCAAGAGTGAAAATAAAATGCCATTCACATTCATAGCAAGAAAAACCATTTCTTTTACTTAAAGTATAAGTTTTGTTTACTCTCACAAGTGAGAACTGAAATGCATACACAACTAAGAATAGATTTTTTAATTAAATAAATCTATTTATTTGGTTATATTGCCCAAGTATTACACTGTTATTACAAGTTTCATTGTATTATTTCCCCAGCTTTATTTAAGTATAATTGACAAATAAAAATCATATATATTCAAGTATAAAATGTGATGTTTTGATATACTTACATATTGTGTAATGATTACCACAAGCTAATTATCATATACATCACCTTGCATAGTTGCCTTCTTTTTTTTTTGGTAGTTAGAACACTTAAGATCTACTCTCTCAGTAAGTTTCAATCATACAGTACTATATTATTAACTATGGTTACCATGCTGTGCATTAGATATTTAGAATACATTTATTCTGCATAATTGAAACTGCACAATTTGACAAAAATCTCATTCATCCTATCTCCCAGCCCCTGGCAATCACCATTCTACTATAATTTTTTATGTGTTTGAAAATTTAAGATTCCACATATAAATGAGATTGTGCAGCTTTTGTCTTTCTGTTCCTGCCTTATTTCACTTGGAATAATGTCCTCCAGTTTCATCCAAGTTGTTACTAATGGCAAGATTTCCTTCTTTTTAAAAGCTAAATAATATCCATTGTATATATACCACATTTTTTTTATCCATTCATCCAATGACAGACAAGTTGGTTGTTTCCATATCTTTGCTATTGTGAATAATACTGCAATAAACACGGAGTGTATATATGTTTTGGAAGAATTAACAGGTGAAGCTATCTGGTCCAGGGATTTTCTCTGTTGGGAGGCTTTTGACTTCTGATTCAGTCTCCTTACTCATTATGATCTATTCACATTTTCTCTTCCTTCATAATTCAGTCTTGGGAGTTTGTATGTTTCCAGGAAGTTATTTCTTCCAGATTTTCCAATTTTTTGGCATATAATTGTCGATAGTAGTCTCATGATCCTTTGTATCTCTGTGGTATCAGTTGTGATGTCTCCTCTTTCATTTCTGGTGTCATTTATCTGAAACTTCTCCCTCTTTCTCTTGGTTAGTCTAGTTAAAGGTTTGCCAGTTTTGTTTATCTTTGTGAAAAGCCAACTGATTGTCATTGATCTTTTCTATTGTTTTTTAGTCTCTATTTTATTTATTTCTGCTCTAATATTTATTATTTCTTTCATCCTGCTAACTTTGTGCTTAATTTGTTCTTCTTTTTCTAAGTTCCTTGATGTGTAAAGTTAGGTTATATATTACATATATTTCTTTTTTCATAAGGCATTCATAACTATAAACAGAGGCATTTATAACAGAGGTGTTTATAAACTTTCCTCTTAGAACTGCTTTTGTTGCACCCCATAAATTTCAGTATGCTGTATTTCCATTTTTGTTTCTCTCAAGATACTTTTGATTTTCCTTTTGATTTCTTCTCAGATCCATTGATTGTGTAGAACTGTGCAATTTAATTGCCACATATTTGTCAATTTTCCAATTTTCCTCCTACTATTAATTTCATTTCATACTATTGTGGTATGATTTCAATACTCTTAAATTTGTTAAGACTCATTTTGTAGCTTAACATATGATCTACCCTGGAGAATATTTTGTATGAACTTTAGACGAATGTATATTCTTCTGCTCATGGGTGGAATGTTCTGTATACATCTTTTAGGTACATATGGTCTGTGGTGTTATTCAAGTCTAAACTTTCCTTGTTGATTTTCTCTCTGGATGATCGATCCATTATTGAAAGTTGGTGTTGAAGTTCCCTTCTATTGCTGTCTATTTCTTCTTTTAGTTCTGTTAACATTTGCTTTACATATTTAGGTGCTGCAATGTTAGGTGCATATACATTTATAGTTGTTAAAATATTCTTTCAATGAATTGACCCCTTTATCATTTTATAGTGACTTTCTTTGTCTCTTATAAAAGATCTTGACTGAAAGTCTATTTTGTGTGATATAAGTATAGTGACCCCTGCTGCCTTTTGGTTACCATTAAGTGAAATGTAGTTTTCCATTCCTTCACTTTCAGTCTTTGTGTCCTTAAAGTAGGAAGTGAGTCACTTGTAGGCAGCATATTGTTGGATCCTGACTTTTTATCCATTAAGCCACTCTGCATATTTTGATTGGAGAATTCAATCCATTTACATTTAAAGTGATGTTAAGTAAAACAGGCAATTATAGGTAATGATTTACTATTGCCATTTTGTTGTTTTTTGATGCTTTGTAGTTTCTTCTTCCTTTCTTCCTCTCTTGCTATCTTCCTTTATGATTTGTTGATTGTTTTTTAAGTGGTATATTTGTATCTCTTTCCCTTTCTCTTTTTTGTATCTACAAGAGATTTCTTCTTTGTGGTTACCGTGAGGTTTACACAAAACATCTTATAACAGTCCATTTTAAACTAAAAACAGCTTAACCTCAACCACATTAAAAAACTATATGTTTTCCTTCTCCCTCCCAACATTTTAGGCTATTGATGTCACAA
Source organism: Hippopotamus amphibius kiboko (assembly GCF_030028045.1). NCBI lineage: Eukaryota > Metazoa > Chordata > Mammalia > Artiodactyla > Hippopotamidae > Hippopotamus > Hippopotamus amphibius. Next base: position 47,810,587 of record NC_080196.1, read on the forward strand.
CTTACAGCTTTTCATATTCTGCAAACTTTAACAAATTAGTATAGCTATCATTATTTTTAATACTTTTGTCTTTAACTTCTGTACTAGAGTTAAAAGTAATTTACACACCATCATTAGAGCATTAAAGTATTCCAAATTTGACTGTACATTTACTTTTAGCAGTGAGTTTGATACTTTTACATGTTTTCATGTTGTTGCCTTCATTTTACCTTGAAAGACTACCATTAGTATTTCTTGTAAGGTAGGTCTAGTGGTGACGAAATCTATCAACTTTTGTTTGTCTGGGAAAGTCTTTTTCTCCCTTTCATTTTTGAAGGACAGATTTGCCAGGTATAATATTATTGTTTGCCAGGTTTTTTTTTCTTTCAGCCATTTGAATATATCAAACCAAAGGAGATAGTCCTAACTAACATGCTCTGTGCCTATAATAACATACAGAAAAGAGGAAGATCACACTGAACTAAAAAGCTAGGTTTTAAATTAGGGATACCAAGGAGGAATGAAAGGTAAGGTATCTGTATTAGGAACCCTGACCAAAGTAAATAATGCAGGCAATAAATAAAATGGTGAGTTTTTCATAAAACATTACAGTGAAAATTCTGTCAAAAGAATCCCCACTTCCTTTGTTTTCTATATTCTTTTCAGAATTATAAAAATAGACAACAAAAGGAAATATTGGAATTATGAAAATTACTTAGCCTTGTTATAGACTTTTATAGCGTAATAGGTAGGGAGAGTGAGAATAAAATATGGACATGACCCTGACCATGCTATATAACAGGTTTCAAGATTGTCAGACAGGGGCTATAGTGCTTTAATCAGCTAATTTCTGGAAAGATGGTATCTTTGTGTAGTTCTAAACAGTATCATTTGGACAGAGTGTTAGCAAGTACTGAACATTTTTACATATAATATATTATTTGGTCTCACAATAAGCTTAAAGATTCAATATTGTTATCTGCATTTCACAAATGGATACACTTAGGTTCAGAGAATTTTTGCAATAACTATATATCTAATAAGTTTCAAAGTTAGTATTTAAACCAGAATTTCACCTTTTTATTGCCTAGGACTTTAGAAGTTAGTGATGCATATATTCTTTAAGCAGGAAACTACTCTTGTCTTCTATATTGTGTTGTATTCACTGTTTAAATAACATGCATGATAAATCATATAATTACAATTAGCCTGATTCTCTGCTATATCCCCTAAGAGAGGATTACCTTTCCTAATATTCCCATCCTGTTTGACATTAAACTAGCCCTAGTCTTACTGATTTGGACATACATTTTAGGTTATCTGATCTAATGTGTACCTATAATAAGACAACAATCAATACCAACTCAGGCCAGTAGAAATGTCACCAAGATTTTATGCATCATAATGATTAGTCTTTCTCTTGTAGCCTACATATTACCTGAAAGCCACCTATCAATAATGCAGTTGTGCAGATTTTTATAAATCAACAGAAACATGTGTTGCACATATTAATTAGTAATGAAATGTATATAGCCTGGCTATATATCAGCATATAATTGAATATCAAGATTAATGTTCTTTTTTGAATAGATATAAAACATTTTCTGCCACCACTGCATTTTTTAAAATAAATTTATTTATTTACTTATTTACTTATTTATTGGCTGTGTTGGGTCTTCATTGCTGCATGCAGGTTTTCTCTAGTTGCGGTGAGCAGGGGCCACTCTTCACTGGGGTGTGCAGGTTCCTCACTGCAGTGGCTTCTCATTGCAGAGCACAGGCTCTAGGTGCACGGGTTTCAGTCGTTATGGCACATGGGCTCAATAGTTGTGGCTCATGGGCTCTAGGGCACAGGCTCAATAGTTGTGGTACATGGGCTTTGTTGCTCCACAGCATGTGGGATCTTCTGGGAGCAGGGATTGAACCCCTGTCCCCTGCATTGGAAGGCAGATTCCTAACCACTGTGCCACCAGGGAAGTCCTATCACTGCATTTTAATTACTTCAGATAGTGTGGACTGGTAATTCCTTCAGAAAATGTGGACTGGATAAGAGAGAAGATGAGAGACTTTTCAAATAGAAAAGGGCATTTCTTCAGTTATAATTTTTTAAGTAACTCTAACTTCTCATGTGAGTTTTATACCTCAGTGCCTTTCACTAACTATGAAGGAAAATTGTACCCTTAATCTGTGCATTTCCATCACAGTGAAAATCATTAAACTGGTTAAGATTGAACAACACTAAAAATATCAAGAAATGAAAAGAGACTTCAAGTTCTGAAACCCTAATCCCAGATGACACTCTATAAAACTTTATTTCCTGAGCTTATAAAAATAGGCTATTCTAAAAAATATATAGACTCTTGTGGAAGATTCTGTCTTCATCTTCTCTAGTATACATTTATTCCCCCAAATACTCTCTGTATGCTTCCCTTTATAACAAATACATGGCAATCTGTCCTCAGAGAAGGAAATAAGGAAATAATATTATATGCTTTCATTCAAAATAAGTTAAACATTTTTAAATAAGGTATAAAAACAAATTCTAAAAATAAAGAAAATTAAATTATTCCAAAGGAGCAGAAAGAACCATGTATTAAATATCCGGTTGCTTTTTTTTTTTTTTTTTTTTTAATTACTGTCTTATCCCAAATGGAGAAGTAATACCAACCATAAATTTTTCCTAACAAAACACAATGTTGATTTTTTTAAACTGTGAGTAACAGAATTGACTCCAGGTAGGTTGGGAAAAATTATCTTTTACTAACATACACATACAAAATAGATTTTTTATGGAAAGAGGATATTCCACAAGTTTGTATCTAAACATTGTCTTGCAAATTAATCTCAATAATTAAAGCTACTTTACCACTTAACAGGCAAATAACAAAAATAATTACTGTGATTATATGTGTGCCTTTAAAGAGAAATAGAGGATTCAAGTAATTCATATGGAAGTAATTATCCAAGTTCTTCAATTTTTGAAAATTCCACACATGTGACATCAATGAGACGTCAGAATAGGAGTTTTCAGGCTTCATCCCACTCAGAGAAACACTAATTTTTGCAACCACTCACAGATGAGAATAACTTTGTGGGAACCTGTGGGTCCAGCAGAGGTTCTAGCATGCTGTTAGAGCAAAAAAATCCAAGAACAGATGCATTAAAGAGGATAGGAGGAAGAGTTTCACTTTACCAGAATCATCCCTTCTCTGAGGCAGCAGATTTCGATATCAAGAGAGATGCCCTTGGCCTGTGATTTCTTCCACAGGAGAGGATGAGCATGTAGTGAGCACCCAGGTTTCCTACCCAAGTAGATGCAGCCCAAGAGGCCCAGTTCTTTCCTTTTCCACCCAGAACACTGAGGAGATCAGCAAGGCTGAATAGTCTGGGGAGCTAGGAGCATGGAAAAGAGATTTTAAGAAAAAAGAAAGGTTTGAAATATATAACTTAACTTTACACCTCAAAGAACCAGAAAAGAGAAGAAAGAACTCAGCACAAATTTAGCAGAGGAAAGAAATAAATCTTAGAGCAAGGATAAATGAAATACAAAACAATAACAACAACAGCAACAAAACAATAAAAAAGGTGAACAGCAATATTAACAGCAATAAATAAGCAGCAATTTTGTTTATTTCTTTGAAAAAATAAACAAAATTGGCAAGCATTTAACAAAACTAACCAAGAGAAAAAGAGAGGAGACTCAGATAAATGAAATCAGGAATAAAATCAGGAATGAACAGATGCCGAGACCAGCTCGGCGACTCGAGGTGAGTGACGGGTGCCGCAAGCTTGAAGAAGACACAGACACAGACTGAAGAGAAAAGTGGGACCGGGGGGCTCAAGACCTCTCGGATCAAGAGCCCTGCTGACTCATCCCAGGTTGCTTTGAGTTCTTCGGCTAACATTCTCAGGTTACACCCATAAACAATCAAAGGCCTCACATGACTGAGGCAATTATCTTTGTTTGCTTCCTGGGTCCGAGTTGAGCAGGTGTGGATTTGAGCTGGGCCTGGAGAGCAAAACAGCCCTGGGGGCAGGAGACCTCTCTCAGATATTGGGGGTCTGTGCCCCACCCCTGTTGGCCCCTCTGCGGCTGTGCCTGTCTTAGGTTGTTCCTCCTCTGAGGAATCTTACCCGTCTTTGGCTAACCAGTCATCCTCCAGGGCCAAACAGGGTGATATAAGGAAGGCTGTATGCACCACCCCTGTTGGCCCCTCTGTGGCTGTGCCTGTCTTAGGTTGTTCCTCCTCTGAGGAATCTTACCCGTCTTTGGCTAACCAGCCATCCTTCAGGGCCAAACAGGGTGATATTAGTCTCCACGCCCTGCACCCTCAGTTCCTCCAATGCTCAAGCAGGACATTCTGAATCCCATTGCTCGGCCCACATACTTTAACATTTTCAAAGTTTCAGAAAGGTTCCCGAATGTCTTCCCACAAACAGATACCACAGAAATACAAAGAATCATAAGAGACTATTATCAACAATTATATGCCAACAAATTGGAAAATTTATTGTAGAAGAAACAATTTTCTGGAAACATACAATCTCCCAAGACAATTATGAAGAAAGAGAAAGTGTGAACAGATCAATAGCCTGTAAGGGAATTGAATCAGTAAACAAAATCATCTCAACAAAGTAAGCCCAATACCAGATGACTTCATAAATAAAATTTACCAAATATTTAAAGAATTAATACCAACCCTTCTTAAACTATTCCAAAAAATTGAAGAAGAAAGAATGCTTCCAAACTCATTTTACAAAATAAATATTTGTAAAAGGCCAGTTAAGGACACTATGAGAAAACAAAGTTACAAGCCAATATCCCTGATGAACATAGATTCAAATATCATCAACAAAACACTAGCAAATCAAATTCAACAGTACATGAAGAGGATAGTACACCATGATCACTTGCAATTGATCCCTGTGATACAAAAATGGTTCAAAAACCCAAATCAATAAATGTCATATCACATTAACAGAATGAAATATAAAAACCATATGACCATCTCAATAGATGTAGAAAAAATATTTGACAACATTTTCAAAATGTCTATACTACCCAAAGCAATCTGCAGAATGAATGCAATCCTTATCAAAATTAAGATGGTGTTTTTCAAAGTAATAGAAAAAACTATCATAAAATTCATGAAGCCACAAAAGACCCTAAAAAGGCAAAGAAACTTTGAGCAGAAAGATCAAAGCTGGAGGCATCACACTGCCTGATTTTAAACTATAAAAGCTATAGTAATCAGCACAGTGTGGTTCTGGCATAAAAACAGACACAAAGAACAATGGAGCATAACAGAGAGCCCAGAAATAAACCCAGGCACATAAGGTCAACTAATCTTTGACACAGGCACTAAGAGTACACAGTGTGGAAAGGATAATCTCAATAAAAGTGTTGGGAAAACTGGATATCCACATACAAAAGAGTAAAACTGGACTTTCATTTTACACCATATGCAAAAAGTCAACACAATAGGGATTAAGGACTAAAATACAAGACCTGAGACCATTAAATTCCTAGGTTTTGGATACACCTAAAGCACAGGCAACAAAAGCAAAATGAACAAGTGGGACTACATGAGACTACAAAGCTTCTGTACAGCAAAGGTAACAATAAAAAAATGAAAAAACAACCTCTATGATGGGAGAAAATATTTCTAAACCACACGTCTGATAAGTGGTTAATGTCCAAAATATTTAAGGAATGCCTTTAACTCAATGGCAAAACATACTGCTACTACTACTACTACTACAACTGACCTGATTAAAAATGCACAAAGGACCTGAAAAGACATTTTTCCAAAAAAGATATACAAATGACCAACAAATGGTATATCAGGTGGTCAAAAGGCACCAACTTTCAGTTATAAGATTAATAAGTTCTAGAGATGTAATGTAAGGTATGATGACTGTTTAATAACACTATCGTATACTTGAAAGTTGCTAAGGGAATAAATTATAAAGTTCTCATTACAATAAAAATATTTATAAGTACGTGAGGTGATGGATGTCAACTAGACTTATTATGGTAGTCATTTTGCAATATATACATGTATCCAATCATTATTTGTACACCTTAAACTAACCCATTGTTATGTGTCAATTATATCTCAATAAAACTGGAAAGAATCATGTGAAATAAAAATGGAAATATTGATACACAGATAGGGGTATGGGATTTCCCCCAGGCCTCCTTGCATTCTGGAGGCAGAAACAGTAAATCGTATAATCATTATATAGTCCATCTAAAAGAAAGAGGACATAGCACATAACATGGTAAATGCAGGTATATTTACTGATTCTAATTTGAGGGTAAACATAATGAAAATAAACATAAATGTTTGCTAGCTACTATTCATCCTCAAACAAGCAAGAGCAAAAATAAACTATGAGGAACTTGTGACAAATAAAATATTCTTGGAAATATGAGAATATCTTACTAGTTGAAGGATAGGTAGGAAAAGATAGTTGCATTCTGCACACCTCATAAGAGTTTACATTTTTGCAAGTCTTTACATTGATTTAATTATAGAATAAAACATAATTTCTGGTAATTTCTAAAGAGATAGTATTTCATCCGTGTGGGTCTAACAGAAATCTTAACAATATGTAACACATTAGTTTACAAAAAGACAAGTGAGACATGACCCTGCTCTAAATCAGCCTGCAATTCATGATGGAGACTCAGGCAAATACAAACAGAAAAATAAACAACAAAGAACACCTACAATGAGATATCACCTCACACCTATTAAGATGGCTATTATAAAAAGGAGAAGAAGAACAAAGCTGGAGTTATCATGCTCCCTTCAGACAATACTGCAAAGCTACAGTAATAAAAACAGCATGGTACTGGCACAAAAACAGATGCATAGATCATTGGAACAGAAAATAATATAATAGAGAGCCCATAAATAAACCTACATAATTATGGGCAATTAATCTACAGCAGAAGAGACAAGAACATACAATGGAAAAAAGACAGTATCTTCAATAAATGGTGCTTGGGAAACTGGAGAGCTACATGTAAAAGAATAAAATTAGAATATTCCCACATACCATACACAGAAATAAACTCAAAATGGATTAAAGACCTAAATGTAAGATCTGAAACTATAAACCTCTTAGATGGGAACATAGGCAGAACACTCTTTGACATAAATCATAATTTTTTTTTGGATCTGTTTTCTAAGGTGAAAGAAAAAAAAGTAAAAATAAACAGATGGAACATAATTAAACTTAAAAGCTTTTGCACAGAAAAGGAAATCACGGACAAAATGAAAAGACTGAATGGAAGACAATATTTGTAAACAATATGACCTATAAAGGATTAATACCCAAAATATATGAACAACTCATAGTAGTCAACATAAAAAAAAACCAATTTTTAAAAGGGCAGAGGACTTGAATAGACGTTTTGAAAGACGACATACCAATGGCCAAGAGACACATGAAAAGATGTTCGAGATCACTAATCATCAAAAAAATGCAAATCAAAACCACCATGAGATATCACCTCACATCTATCAAAATGGCTCTAAATGGGGACTTCCCTGGTGATTCAGTGGTAAAGAATCCACCCTGCAATGCAGAGGACGCAGATTTGATCCCTGGTTGGGGAATCACATGCCATGGGGCAACTAAGCCCAAGCGCCACAACTACTGAGCCTGTGCACCTCAACTAGACAGTCTGTGTGCCACAAACTACAGAGCCCACGTGCCCTGGAGCCCACCCACCACACTAGAGAGAAGCCTGTGCACCGCAACAAAAGATCCCGCATGCTGCAAGAAAGATCCAGTGTGCCACAACTAAGACCTGAGGCAGCCAAAAAAAAAAAAAAAAGTCTACAAATAACAAATGTTGGTGAGGATATGGAGAAAAGGTAACCCTTGTACACTGGTACACTGCTGGTGGGAATGTAAATTGGTGTAGCCACTATGGAAAACAGTATGGAGGTTCCTTAAAAAACTAAAAATAGAATTACCCTATGATCCAGCAATTCCACTCTTGAGCATATACCCAAAGAAAATGAAAACACTAATTTGAAAAGAAACATGCACTCCAATGTTCATAGCAGCATTATTTACCATAGCTAAGATATGGAAGAAACCTAAATGCCCACTGACAGATGAATGGATAAATAGGATGTGGCGTGCACACACACACACACACACACACACACACACACACAATGGAATATTACTCAGCCATAAAAAAATGAAATTCTGCCATTTGTAATAATGTGCATGGACCTAGAGGCTATTATACTTAGTGAAGTAAGACAGAGAAAGACAAATATTCCACATTTTAACTTGTATGTGGAATCTAAAAACTAAAAGAAACAAATTTATATAACAGAACAGAAACAGACTCACAGGTGTAGAAAACAAAGTAGTGGTTACCAGTAGGGAGAGGAAAGAGGAAGGGGCAAGATAGGGGTATGAGATTAAGAGATACAAACTACAATGTGTAAAACAGATAAGCGACAAGGATAAGTATATGCACAGGGAAACACAGCCATTATTTTGTATTAACTTTAAATGGAGTATAATCTGTAAAAATACACAATCACTATGTTGTATATCTGAAACAAATATAACATTGTAAATCAAATATACTTCAATAAAAAAGAAAACTTGGTAAAGGATGGAATATTTTTCAATCATAAAAAGCAGGAAATCCTGACATTTGTGACAATAGGGATGACCCTAGATGATTCTATGCTCAATGAAATAAGCCAGAGCCAATAAAAAAAGAACCCAGTGACAGGGCAAGAATAAAGATGCAGATGTAGAGAACAGATTTGCAGACACGGGGTGGGGGCAAAGGGGAAGCTGGGACGAAGTGAAAGAGTAGCATTGACATATATACACTGCCAAATGTAAAACAGATAGCTAGTGGGAAGCTGCTGCATAACACAGGGAGATCAACTCGATGATGGGTGATGACTTAGAGGGGTGGGATTCGGAGGGTGGGAAGGAGTCACAGGAGGGAGGGGAGATAGGGATATATGTATAAATGCAGCTAATTCACTTTGTTGTACAGCAGAAACTGGCACAACAGTATGAAGCAATTATACTCCAATAAAGAGCTAAAAAAAAAAAAAAAAGAAAAGAAAAATACCGCATGACCTCACTTATATGTGGTATCTTAAAAAATCAAACTCATAGAGCCAAAGAATAGAATGATCATTTCGAAGGGCCAGTTGGCGAGGAGTGCAAGGGAAGATGTAGGTCTAAGGGTATAAACTTTCAGTTACAAGATGAATAAATTTTGAAGATCTAAGTACAGTGTAGTGATTTTAATTTAGTGATACTGGATTATATATCTGAAATTTGCCAAGAGGGTAGATCTTAAAGTGTTCTCAACACAAAATAAAATGGTAAATATGTGAGGTGATGGATGTGTTCATTAACTTGATTATGATAATCACTTCACAGTGTATAGGTGCATTAAACCATCATGTTGTACCCCTTAGAAAATCAAAATAAACATTCGACATCTGTTTATAGTCTTTGCTTTTCTCTCATCAAATGCAATTCTCCCCCACACTTCCACCCTCATACTCTTTGGCAAGCAAACAGAGGCATTTAAATAAAATTCAACTTCAATTTTTTGTTTAAACATTAAATTGTTTTTAACTTAGGTCTCCTGATCTAGCATTCAATAGTAAAAAAGAGGTTTGTAAAAGTACTTAGGGAACAGAAAATATATTTAATTTAAAGGGAAAATTAATATAGGGAAGAAAGAATATGAGAACTCTATCCCCTTCAAGCTTTCATTTTTACTATATATATTTTGAAGTTTTAGGTGATTTCACTTTTTCACTCTCAGCCATTGAACCATTATTTACAAATGAAAGTGGTTGTTATAAAGAAGCACAAAAAGAAAAAGTGTGATGGGAAATTTAAAAAGATTGAGAAAAAATAGGAAATGGAAGCAAAAGAGTGAAATCAGATGATTGGCCAACAGAAAAATATGTATGGAAATGTAGTGATGATTCGGAAACAAAATTTGAAGGAAAAGTGAGATGAAAATGTATTCCTATTTGAGGACAGATGAAGGCGTAATAAGAGGTTATGAAAGACACTTTCCAGAGTCTTTTATTAGTTCATTCATTCATTCTTTTATGCTTCTACCCATCGTTTTTTTTTCATTAGTATACTCAACTATCACTTATATTATGAAACAACTATTCTTAAAAAAGTATTAGTGTAGGGAGAAATTGTACTTCATTGGAAAATTGTGTGTCCTCTGGTGTATTATCTGTTTCTGTTTCTATGGAAGTTATTTTATTACTTAAAGTTTTAGATAGCTGCTAATGAAGCAAAACATTTCTTGCCTGAAGACATATAATTCTGTCCAGTGGAGGTAAAATTGACTTCCATCTCCAACTGTGGACATTCACCCATTCATTTCAATATTCTAGATTTATAATGTCTATTGTTTGGATTCTCCTTTGAATTGGTTGTAACACATTACCAGTTTAGTCATTACAGAGTTAAATAAAAAATTTTAACATGTTCATTTTTATGTGTATGATAATTATGATTTACCTATTTTTGAAAATTTTCTTTTCATAACCCTCTTATTCTGTAAATATTTTACTCAACATTTTCTTCTGAGGAACAAAGGAGTTGGTGATAGTGATTATTTCACCATAATACTATGTGAATACCATGGGAATGTAATATTTCAATTTTTTTGAGATATAATTGACATACAACATACAGTTTCAGATATACAACATAAGATTAGGTATTTGTATATAATTGAAAAATTATCACCACAGTAATCTGTCACCATATACAGTGGTGTATATGGTGTATTTTTTCTTATGATGAGAACTTTAAAATTTACTTAGTATTTCAATTCTAAACTCATACCTTATTGTTAACAGGATGGTTTATTGAATTTAGCAGTTGACAGTTTCTTGATTGTTTCAGATTTAAAGTAATAAATTAATATTCATTTTACCAGGCATTACCATATGTATGTGGGGATAATTGGACTTCACGGTACAGAGATTTCATACTTTATTTCCTAAAGCCAGGAAACATCTTCCAACAAAGAGGCCTGTGGTTCTTAGTCTCTTCCGTTCTTTCTGATTCTCCAATGTGGCTGTAATTAACCAGCCGACAGAACCACTGAGGTCCATCCATCTATACACTAGGGAATTGTCTGATTTTCCCCAGCCCTCTTCCTACTGAGGTAGAATAGTGTTATCCACGCCCCTCCCCACTCAGTTTTACCTTTTATCCCTTATTAAAACTTGCTTAGTATTAAAAGCAACTCTTAGAGATATCTACATTTTCCAAAAATACTCAGAATTCATATTTACATTTTAACAGAGGAATCATAGGCCCTCGCTTCATCATATTGAAGTGTGTGATGTCAACCATAACTTTATATTTGGGAAAAATGGGTATTTTGGCAATATCACTTCTGTGCTGATTCCATTATAAAATTAAATTTGTCATGATATCAGTAGAGTTACAGGAGATGGGAAATAAAAGAGAGGAAGAGGAAGAGAAGGAGGAGGAAGATAAGGAAGAGGTGGAGAAAGAAGAACAGGAAGGAGAGGAGGAAAGAAGGACTGAGGAAGGAAGGGAGGGAAGGAGGGAGGCAAGGAGGGTGAGAGGGGAAAGAAAAAACCTCTCCCTTTGCTGCTCTGTGAGTAAATGAAGGTGGATCTTCTCATCATTTTAAATCCAAAGGGAATTCCTGCTGGTGGTTTATAATTGAGTCAAAGATCCTGCTATCATTAAAAAAATTACTTTAGGCAGGGAGATATAATGTCCTAAATTAATATCATTGAAGTTACTATAATCACAATATTTTAGAACAATCTTTATCAGTTCATGATAAATACATTGGTAATTCATGACCCACAGAATTGAACACTAGTTCCTGATTTAAAAGTACTATTATATTGTTAAACTTCCATACTGCTGAAAAAAGAAAGAAAGAAGTACATTCTGAATGTTGTATTATTGATTTAGTTCATAGACAACCTTATATCTAACCGGCTTTCATCTTGCTTAATGATCCCTGAGCATCCTAGTCACGTTTTTCTAAGCAGTTCTGTAGGAATCCTAATTTATCAGTTAAGATGAAAGACAGCGAATGTCATTCTTAACACAAAGGGATTAGGGTCTTTGGATGTGGCATCACAACCCTCTGGGTAAGCACAGGAGGCTGACATGCAGTGACAGATGACCCAGCGTCTGTTGTAAGCGGTAACAGAATCTGCAACCTCTGAGTCACAGCTTGAGGTAACTTTCAACTGCACATGTGAATTTTCTTAATGAGACTACTCCTCAGTGTGTCCCTTTCAAAAGGAGGTTCCTGCACTCTTCTTTCAGTACTCAGACTCCTACTTACGCAAAATACAGAACTTTGATATTATTAAAAGGCAAATACAGATTCAAGAGGTGGGAGGAGGTCAATCAAAAAGCGAGTGTGAAAGTAAAAGCCTTGCTGGAAAAGTGCTTCAGTAAATCTGTGGGGTTTTTGTTTAACTTGTTCATATCTTAAATAGCGTAAAATCTCATATTTAATGATCTGAACACACATGTGCAGGCGCCTGCACGCGCATACACCCCCGACCCAAAATAAACAAACACAGACCAAAGGGACAGGAGGAACTTTTGGAGGTGACCTCTGTGTCTGCCATTTGACAGTGGTGATGATTTCACAGTTTCATGTCCACACTCATCCAAATGTATACATTAAATATGTTCAATTTTATGTTTAACAATGACACCTCAGTAAAGCTGTTAAAAACATGTTAGTCTTAAAAGTTAAAATACTTTAGACAGACTCATTTCTTAAACGGCCAGTAATTTGATATTAGTCTTTTCTTCCCTAATTAGCAGGCTTGTAACTTATGTTACTAAACTGTGTTCGAGATTCTTTTTAAAGTAAATTACAAAAAAAAAAAAAAAAAAGCAACCAAGAAAGAATATCATAAACCATTTCTTCCATAGTTTGACTGAAAAGTCAGCCCATTCTGACATCTTGAACTTTGATTAGTCGTTGCTCAGTGGCTCAGGTCTCAGAAAATTAATGAGACCTTTAACTTGAAAAGACTAGTCAAATTATATTTTTTAAAAAATGTATTTTTAAGAAAATGGCATCATAATGCAACTAGTAGAAGTAGCAATTTGAAAGACTGTTTTGGAAGGATTGGTATTTTCTGATTTGGTTGACTGACAATATACTATATTGATTTTTTGGTTAATTTGTATGCCTTGACCTAGGACAGAAGGACAGGAAATTTTAAAGGCTTAGTAAAGTAGAGATAGTAACCTAGGAAATTGTTTGGAAGCAGGAATTATGATGATAGTAAACTATGTGAACTATAAGTCACCTATATGCATTGAAACCATGTATTTAAGATAAAGACATTGTATATAAAAAGGTGTATAATTTACATTCATCATAGTATCACAAGCTATTGAAATGAACTAATATCTATGTAATTTGTAGCTTGTATTTAAAAGAAATCAAACACTGTTTCACTGCTAAAGACAGACATTATTTTGCTAATATGTGAAAACCACTAATGTAATTACATTCATGCATCATTATGACCCATAAAAATAATACACTTCTGTGCTGAGGCAATTAGTTCAAACTTCATGAATAAGAAATTTGGTAATGTAATGAACTGATCTTCTGGGAGATACTGAATTTTCTTTGTATGCTTTATGGTGTCAGTCTGTGTCTCAGGAATGTTTTCATACCCCTCCTGAGATAGAGCCGAATGCCAATGAGAGGGATTAAAAAATAAAGAAAACATGACCTATTACACTGGCACTCTGTTTTGCATTTGGTGCTTGGCTGTATTTGGGTACTATTATATGGTTTTGATACTTTTCTGCATTTATGTATTTATTTTGCACTACAGGATATGTGGAGACCAAGTTATGCATCTTGTAATTTAATATTGAGATTATCAATTACAAAAGTGATTACCAGATGTTTTCTTTAATCACTGTCTTAGCTTTGCTAATGCAGGCAATTATAAAAGTATTTTCATCAAATGTCAGTACAGACATTGCAACAATATCTTACAATGATCTCAGAAAAGACTACCAAACACAGAGTACCAATTAAAGTGTCAACTCTTTGGTTTCCAATTTAAATGTATAACTTATTTGTGTATAAAGTAAGAATACAAATTCTGAATACATAGATACGTGTGAGTATGAAAGACATAATTTTTGTGCCTCAGCGGTAGGTTCCATGGCAGGGTAGAAATGGACACTGGCTTTGTGAGTGTCTGTCCATATGTGGGCCCGATGATTGCTCGTAAGTCATTTACTCCTTGTAAAGGCCCTGGGCTGCTGAGCACCAGGCCTAACCTTCTGTTTGGCTCTTATTTCTGCATACTTATTGATAGCCAAACTAAAGATCATTTATTTTTATTATCAATTAGATTGGGTTTAACACCTGAATAATATGTTATTTTAAAGAATAACTAAAATTTATAAAAGTTAAACAACATAACCAAAGTTTATTTAATATAGTCACTCCAGAGATTTATACTGTTTAAATATTAAAATGCCACAGATGTAAACAAGGAGTAGCAGCCAATTATACAGTGTTGCATTTTAATTAGACATAAAGGGGAACACTAGTTTTAGAAATCTGGAGATGGGTTAGGAGTTTAAAAATTTACAATACTTTTATGCCTGGAAAACTTCAATTTCCACAGCTCTGACTTCCTCCTTTGATGCTTATTTCATTTCAATAACATTCTAACTGCTCTACATGCATATAAGATCTTAGCCCTGTATCCTTAGACTGCCACTATAGTTTTTCCATGAAAATCCAAGTCTTGTCTTATTTCTAGTCCTCACTAAAAGTTCACTGGCTTGGAAACATGCATACTGTGAAAGTTTTACAGGTTTCCTATCTTGGCTTCAGAGGCTTCCACAAATTGGTCCCAATCTAGCTATTTATCTGCTGGGATTCTCAGTAAAGCATAAACCACATCAGACTCTTTGCCTTTGCTAACAGGTCATCAGGCTCTTAGGCACCCTCATGTGGGCAATTCCTCTGTGTGGATGTCCTTGCCCAGTCTTTGCTTGCTCTGACTCAACTCATCCTCCCTGGTCCAACTCAAATATGCTTCCACCTCAACAGCTTCATCTTCTTTCCAAG
Organism: Hippopotamus amphibius kiboko; assembly: GCF_030028045.1. Classification (NCBI taxonomy): domain Eukaryota; kingdom Metazoa; phylum Chordata; class Mammalia; order Artiodactyla; family Hippopotamidae; genus Hippopotamus; species Hippopotamus amphibius. The sequence goes on from NC_080196.1 coordinate 47,825,747, forward strand.
GTGGAATAATTCTCTCCTATGGATGTCCAGGAGCATGTGTCATTCACTTTAATTATTGTATCTAATTTAGTGATAGATAATAATGATGAGTGGTCACTAGAAGCATAAACTCTGAAGCCTGAGAGAATTATTGTGAATTCATGTCTGCTCCTAAGAGGATGACCTTGAGAAATTTACTTAATCTATAGGTTAAAATGTCCTGATCAGAAAAACATGAATAATAATTGGATCCAATTTGTTGGTTAAATCTGAGCCTTAATTTAGATCTTGCATATAAAATATTTTGCATACTTCCTGGTAAATGTATCAATTCTTATTTCTTTACAATTATTATCATTTTAGGAAAAAACTAAGCCCTTGATGTGCCTGTATCCTGAATCATACCATAAGCATTCTTGGCTCCAACAACATTCAATGATTCCACATACCATGAAGTATAATCTTACAAATTCTGGCTCAAAAAATATTTATTGAGTGAATTAATTAATCAACCAAAACTTCATTAGGCAAAACTTTTCTCATCTCTTCCCAATTAATACTTCTATATAAACCTCTTTATATCATATAAACTATTTTATTAAAATAAGTAATAATTTGTGAGCACCTTGTATTTTTGAAATTCTATTAATATTTCTTAGATTTTTACATGTAATATGTTATAACATTCTAGTAGGATACATATAAAACACCTATATTGCATTTGATCAATAAAAATAACAAAAACTCTTGGAAACATTGAATATTATCAGAGAAGCTCAGAGTTTTAATGGTAGACATCATATAATATGAATAATGTGTGATATTAATATCAACACTAGTAATGATAGTAATTAGTGTGTGTGAAATTTTTTTTAGTGGAATATACTTGCTTTACACACTTGTACCAGTTTTTGAGGTACACCAAGGTCAATCATCTGTATTTATACACATATCCCTGTATCCCCTCCCTCCCTCCACTCCACCCCACCCTCCCCATCCCAGTCCTCCAAGGCATCATCCATCATCGAGCTGAACTCCCTTTGTTATACAGCAACTTTCCACTGGCTATCTATTTTACAGTTGGTGGTATATATATGTCTATGCTACTCTCTCACTTCATCTCAGCTTCCCCTTCACCCCCCCTCAAACCTCGAGATCTCTAGTCCATTCTCTGCATCTGCGTCCTTATTTTTGACTTTTCACTGAGTTCATCAGTACCATTTTTAGATTCCGTATATGTGAGTTAGCATACAATATTTGTCTTTCTCTTTCTGACTTACTTCACTCTGCATAACAGACTCTACGTCTATCCACCTCATTACATATAGCTCCATCTCATTCCTTTTTATAACTGAGTAATATTCCATTGTATATATATGCCACATCTTCTTTATCCATTCATTTGTTGATGGGCATTTAGGTTGCTTCCATGTCCTGGCTATTGTAAATAATGCTGTAATAAACATTATGGTACATGTTTCTTTTGGGATTACGGTTTTCTCTGGGTAAATGCCCAGGAGTGGGATGACTGGATCATATGGTAGTTCTATTTGTAGTTTTTTAAGGAACCTCCAAATTGTTTTCCATAGTGGCTGGACCAACTTACAGTGCCACCAACAGTGCAGGAGAGTTCCCCCTTCTCCACACCCTCTCCAACATTTGTTGTTTCCAGATTTTGTGATGATGGCCATTCTGATTGGTGTGAGGTGATACCTCATTGTGGCTTTGACTTGCATTTCTCTGATGATTAGTGACGTTGAACATCTTTCCATGTGTTTATTGGCCATCTGTATGTCTTCTTTGGAGAAATGTCTATTTAGGTCTTCTGCCCATATGTGGATTGGGTTATTTGCTCTTTTGGTATTAAGCTGCATGAGCTGCGTGTATATTTTGGAGGTTAATCCTCTGTCTGTTGTTTCATTCGCAAGTATTTTTTCCCATTCTGAGGGTTGCCTTCTTGTCTTGATTATGGTTTCTTTTGCTGTGTAAAAGCTTTTAAGTTTCATGAGGTCCCATTTGTTTATTCTTGATTTAATTTCCATTATTCTAGGAGGTGGGTTAAAAAGGATCTTGCTTTGATGTATATCATAGAGTGTTCTGCCTATGTTTTCCTCTAGGAGTTTTATAGTGTCTGGCCTTACATGTAGGTCTTTAATCCATTTTGAGTGTATTTTTCTGTATGGTTTCAGGAGGTGTTCTAATTTCATTCTTTTTACATGTAGCTGTCCAATTTCCTCAGCACCACTTATTGAAGAGGCTGTCTTTTTTCCATTGTATATTCTGCCTCCTTTGTCAAAGATAAGGTGCCCATATGTGCTTGGGCTTACCTCTGAGTTCTGTATTCTATTCCATTGATCTTCCTTTCTGTTTTTGTGCCAGTACCATACTGTCTTGGTCACTGTGGCCTTATAGTATAGTTTGAAGTCAGGAAACCTGATTCCACCAACTCCATGTTTCCTTCTCAAGATTGCTTTGGCTATTCAGGGTCTTTTGCGTTTCCATACAAATCATAAGATTTCTTGCTCTAGTTCTGTGAAAAATGCCATTGGTAATTTGATCAGGATTGCATTGAATCTGTAAATTGCTTTGGGTAGTACAGTCATTTTCACGATGTGGATTCTTCCAATCCAGGAACATGGTATGTCCCTCCATCTGCTTGTGTCGTCTTTGATTTCTTTCATCAATGTCTTAAAGTTTTCTGCATACAGATCTTTTGCCTCCTTAGGCAGGTTTACTCCTAGGTATTTTATTCTTTTTTTTGTATGGTGAATGGGAGAGTTTCCTTAATTTCTCTTTCTGCTCTTCCGTTGTTAGTGTATAGGAATGCAAGAGATTTCTGTGCATTAATTGGGTATCCTGCTACTTTACTAAATTCATCAATTAGTGCTAGCATTTTTCTGGTAGAATCTTTAGGGTTTTCTATATATAATATCATGTCATCTGTAAAGAGTGACAATTTTACTTCTTTTCCAATTTGGATTTCTTTTATTTCTTTTTCTTCTCTGATTGCTGTGGCTAAAACTTCCAAAACTATGTTGAATAATAATGGTGAGAGTGGACACCCTTGTCTTGTTCCTGTTCTAAGAGGGAATTCTTAAAGTATTTCCCCATTTAGAATGATGTTGCCTTTTGGTTTCTCATATATGGCCTTTATTATGTTGAAGTAATTTCCTTCTATGCCCATTTTCTGGAGAGTTTGATCATAAATGGATGGCGAATTTTGTCAAAAGATTTTTCTGCATCTATTGAGATGATCATATGGTTTTTATCCTTCAAGTTGTTGATATGATGTATCACATTGATTGATTTGCGTATATTGAAGAATCCTTGCATCCCAGGGATAAACCCCACTTGATCATGGTGTATGATTTTTTTAATGTGCTGTTGCAGTCTGTTAGCTAGTATTTTGTTGAGGATTTTTGCATCTATATTCATCAGGGATATTGGTCTGTAGTTTTCTTTTTTTGTGACATCCTTGCCTGGTTTTGGTATCAGGGTGATGGTGGCCTCATAGAATGAGTTTGGAAGTGTTCCTTCTTCTGCTATATCTTGGAAGAGTTTGAGAAGGATAGGTGTTAGCTTTTCTCTAAATGTTTGATAGAATTCACCTGTGAATCCATCTGGCCCTGGGCTTTTGTGTGTTGGGAGATTTTTAATCAGTCTCAATTTCCATACTTGTGATTGGTCTGTTCATGGTTTCTATTTCTTCCTGGTTCAGTCTTGGAAGATTGTATTTTTCTAAGAATGTATCCATTTCTTCCAAGTTATCCAATTGATTGGCATATAGTTGCTTGTAGTAGTCTCTCATTATCTTTTGTATTTCTGTGGTGTCCGTTGTTACTTCTCCTTTTTCATTTCTAATTCCATTGATTTGCATCTTCTCCCTTTTTTTTCTTGATGAGTCTGGCTAATGGTTTATCAATTTTGTTAATCTTCTCAAAGAACCAGCTTTTAGTTTTATTTATTTTTCTTATGGTTTCTTTCCTTTCTTTTTCATTTATTTCTGCTCTGATCTTTATGATTTCTTTCCTTCTGCTCACTTTGGGGTTTCTTTGTTCTTCTTTCTCTAGTTGTTTGAGGTGTAAGGTTAGGTTGTTTATTCGATCATTTTCTTGTTTCTTAAGGTAGGACTGTATTGCTATAAACTCCCCTCTTAGAACTGATTTTGCTGCATCTCATAGGTTTTGGGTTGTTGTGTTTTCATTGTTGTTTTTTTCTAGATTTTTTTTTGATATCCTCTTTAATTTCTTTAATGACTTCTTGGTTGTTTAATAGTGAATTCTATAGCCTCCATGTGTTTGTATTTTTTGCAGTTTTTTTCCTGTAATTGATATCTAGTCTCATGGTGTTGTGGTCTGAGAAGATGCTTGATATCATTTCAATTTTCTTGAATTTGCTGAGGTTTGATTTGTAACCCAAGATGTGATCTATCCTGGAGAATGTTCTGTGTTCACTTGAGAAGCAAGTGTATTCTGTCGTTTTTGGATGGAATGCCCTATAAATATCAATTAAGTCGAGATGGTCTAATGTGTCATTTAAAGCTTGTGTGTCTTTATTTATTTTCTGTTTGGATGATCTGTCCATTGATTAAGTGGGGTGTTCAAGTCTCCCACTATTATTGTGTTCCTGTCAATGTCCCCTTTTATGGCTGTTAGCATTTGCATTATGTATTGAGGTGCTTCTATATTGGGGGCATAGATATTTACCATTGTGATATGTTCTTCTTGGATGGATCCCTTGATCATTATGTAGTGCCCTTCCTTGTCTCTTTTCATAGTCTTTACTTTCAAGTCTAATTTGTCTGATATGAGTATTGCTACTCCAGATTTCTTTTGACTTCCATTTGCATGGAATAGCTTTTTCCATCCCTTTACTTTCAGTCTATATGTATCCCTTGGTCTGAAGTGGGTTTCTTGTAGGCAGCATATAGAAGGGTCTTGTTTTTGTATCCATTCAGCCAGTCTGTGTCTTTTGGTTGGAGCATTTAACCATTTACATTTAAGGTGAGTATTGACATGTGTGTTCTGATTACCATTTTCTTAATTGTTTTGAGTTTGTATTTGTAGGTGTTTTCCTTTTCTTGTGTTTCCTACTTAGAGAAGTTCCTTTAGCACTTGTTGTAAGGCTGGTTTGGTGGTGCTGAATTCTCTTAACTTTTGCTTGTCTGGAAAGCTTTTGATTTCTCCATCGAATCTGAATGAGATTCTTGCTGGGTATTCTTGGCTGTAGGTTTTTCTCCTTCAGGACTTTCAGTATATCCTGCCATTCCCTTCTGGCCTGCAGAGTTTCTGTAGAAAGGTCAGCTGTTATCCTTATGGGTTTTCCCTTATATTTTATTTGTGGCTTTTCTCTTGCTGCTTTTAATATTTTTTCTTTGTGTTTAATTGTCATTAGTTTGATTAATATGTGCCTTGGCATATTTCTCCTTGGGTTTATTCTGTATGGGACTCTCTGAACTTCTTGGACTTGGTGAATTATTTCCTTTCCCATGTTGGGGAAGTTTTCCACTATAACCTCTTCAAATATTTTCTCAGACCCTTTCTTGTTTTCTTCTTCTTCTAGGATGCCTATGATTCGATATTTGGTACACTTAATGTTATCACTGAGGTCTCTGAGACTGTCTTCCATTCTTTTCATTCTTTTTACTTTTTCCTGCTCTGTGGCACTTATTTTCCCCATTCTATCTTCCAACTCACTTATTCGTCCCTCTGCCTCAGTCATTCTGCTGGTTATAGCATCTAGAGTATTTTTAATTTCAGTTATTTTGTTATCCATTGTTGTTCGTTTGTTCTTTAGTTCTTGAGTTCTTATGAACTGTTTCTTGTACTTTATTCTATTATTGAGATTTTGTATCATTTTTAATATCATTACTTTGAATTTTTTTTAAGGCATTTTTCCTATTTCTTCCTCATTTATTTGGTCTTGTGGGTTTTTTTTCCTTCTCCTTTGCCTGCATGGTGTTTCTTTGTTTCCTCATGGTAGTCCAAACTTCTGGGGTTGCTTGTCCTGGCAATAAAGGTGTTTATAGAAGACTGTCCAAGCCCCAGACTAATGTCCAAGTGTTGGCTTAAACAAATACTAAGTCTACGAAACACATACATGTAAAAGACACACAATTACTGAATCCATTGGGACAAAAGTCTCTGGAAAGACCTGACAGAAGAACCCCAGTATTCTATCAGATACTCAAAGAGAAATCCTACAGAAATTGAAAACCAAAACAGAACAAATCATAAACAAAAGCAAAAACAAACAAACAAACAAATAACACCTTATACTTACAAACACAAATCCAGGGAGATATTGAAAGCTAGGATCAAATGTAAAAAAGAGCTAGAGTATCACCAGACAGAATGGAGATTCTCAGATGAAATTAAACAATTGTACTAAGAACTATGATAAAGACAAAAACCTAATATTAAATACCAAGGCAGTGTGTCATCTGGAGAATAGAGCACGGAGTCTGAGCAGATCGATAGTGTTGCTTATATGTTAAGATAAAATAAACTAAAAAAGGATGGAAGACAGGGGAACAGAAGAGCGTAGTGTGCCTGGAAATATGTAAATAAAAAGAAGGGAATAGAAATGTATAAAGGATAGAGATGAAAGGAAGGTAGGAGAGATATATAGTCCGCACTACCAAAAACTTAGCTAGAAATAGAATTATATAAAAAGCCTAGAAATAAAAATAGAATAAAAAATAGAATAAAAAATAAAAAAATATGTTATAAAACTTGTAGATCCCTTAGGACTAAGATCATAATTAAAAAAAAAAAGAAAGAAAGAAAAAAAACTCGAACTGATCCCAGAATGGACCAGTTCAATGGAATTGATACTCATATTTCTGTTTCCTTAGAGTCTTAGCTGTAAGTGTCCTTCTACTTGCCTTGAGTTTTTTGTATTATTCTGTGACCAGCAAAGCTTCCTTTATTGTTCTTCTGTAAGTGTTGGTATGTGGGGAGGGAGAGGGTGCAATAGTGGCTCCTTCCCCTGGGAGTGAGTGAGCAGTGGTGCTCTGTTGTTTCAGTTTGGCTTGGAGGTGCCTGTTGCAGAGGGGTGCCGGTGTCTCAGGTGTAAACAGAATGTCTCAGAATTGGGCCTCTCTCCTGGCTTCTTTATTCTTGGCAGCCTCCCTACTGCAAGCATTCCAAGGGGTTTTAAGCTAGCCCGGCCTGAGGGCCTGAGGGTCCCTGTTATCCCTGAGTGCCTCAGGTGGCCCACAGGGATCCTTCCACTGCCCACTGCAGGCACCAAAAGAGAGAAAGAGGCTATTCCCACAGCTCCTGCCCCCCACCCATGAGCCTGCAGCATCTAGCTGCCATCATGGCTGGGCAGCTCTCAGGGGCAGGCACTCCTCATTGCAGACCTCTTCCCTCCTCTCCTCTTGGTCCGTCACCTTACTGGCAACAATTTTTCTCACCCTGAACCAGCTCTCTGGTTCCCATGCTCCTGCTCCAGGACCCCCTGTTCAGCTGTGAATTGACATCTCAGTCTGGGAATGCTGAGCTGTGGTGTGGACCCTCCGTGTGTTTCTCACTCCTTCCCGTCTGCCACAGCTAAGCCACTTCACCCTCTTTGAGCCATCATAGATGCCTCCCTACAGGTTATGTCGGGATCCTTGCAGTCCTTTCTGGTGTCTGAGGTCGTCTGCTGGTATTCAGTTGGTTCTCTGTGTGATTTATTGCGTCTTTTGGTGCATTCCCAATGATTCTGTGGAGAGGGATGCATTCCACGTCCCTCTACTTCGCCACCATCTTTTCCCTTCCCTGTGAAATACTTTTTATCTGTCAAGCAGATAACTTTCATAATATTTGGACACTATTGTTATTCTAATTTTGTGGATGAATAAATCTATCTTAAGTTCGTTAAAAAACATAAAATTAATTAAAAAAATATAACAGTGCATGCTTTTGTCAGTTTGACAAATGAGACACTAGGAAAAGGCCTCTTGTGCAAAACAACTGAATTTTAGATAAAAGATATTTTAAAGACATTTCTGGGCAGGGAACAACAAGACCTCTCCTGTTCAAACAAATAACTAAATAAAGCTGAAGCAAAAGTCTTGAGCACTAAGAGACTGCTAATAACAGCTCGATCTGTGAGCAAACACCAATATCTTCAGTCTTTGGATCCTTAGGTCTGAGTCAGAGCTCACCCAATACTATTGCTTTAAGTCTGAACTCCTATAAACGATGAAACTTCCCAAGGTCGGTCACATCCCCAGGCTCTGTCACATCCCCAGGCTCCTAACAAAGGCCATTGCATAGTCTCTCTGAAGTAAGGGCCTCAGGATTGACACTCATGAAAACTAATGACAGTTGAGGTTAGAGCCAAAGACCACCAAGCACAGAAGAAAACTTCCACCAGGAGTGTGAATCATCAGGGAGACACCTGAATCCCTCAGAGAACTTCAGATATTACAAAGTCAGAAGCAGAATATTAAATAACTAAATATGAATGTTTAATGGAGAGACCATTGGGATCACAAAAATGACCAATAAGAGACTATCAAAAGTGATTTGGAAGATTTTAAAGAGAAACAAATGAAACCTTTAGGAATAAAAAAAAGAGAGAGGTAGCAGGTAAGAAGACACAACATAAAGAAAACTAGTGAGTGGAAGATCTGAAAAAGTTATCTGTAATATATCATTTAGAGAGATGAGATGGAATATATTTTTTAAATATTAAAAGCTATGGAGGAAAACTGAGAATATGTCACATTTTTCTAATGAGTGTCTTCAAAGGATAAGAGACAGAGAATGAAGTTGAGGTTACATTTATAACACTAAGAATTTTCGAGAACTGAATGAAGATAAGAATTCATAGGTACTAAGTCCAATTTACACCAAACAGGGTAAACTAAAGCAAAAATAAATGGAAATGGTATAATAAAATTATGGAAATGAAAAAAGTGGTTTGAAATTTTAAAAAAAAGTTTACCTACAAGGGAATAAGTATTAAACTGACAGAAGATTTCTCAACAGCACCAAAAACATTTGAAAAGAGTGAAATACCTTCAAATTCATTAGAGAAAATAAATGTAAACCTATAATTCTGTACCTATAAAATTCTGTACCTATAAAAAATTTTCAATTTGGGAAGTATTGACATTTTCACAATATTAAGTTGTCTGATCCCTGAATATGAAATGGCTTTCCTATTTGTTTTCTTTAATTTATTTTAACAAATTTTTTGTGGTTTCAGAGTATAAGTTTTACATTTACTCTTTAAAATTTATCTCTGCATATATTATCCTTTTTGATGCAATTATAAATGAAATTTTCTTATTTTCATTTTGTTTCTTCGTTGTTAGTGCACAGAAATACTGTACTTCCCAAAACTGAACTACATATTCAAGGCAATTCTTATCAAGTTCCCAGATGATATTTCTTTTTGCAGCAATGGTCAAGCTGACACTAAAATTTATTTGAAAATACAAGATAACCAGAATAACCAAAGCAATCTTTAAAAATCAAAGTTGGAAGATTCACACATCCCAATTTCAAAAGTTACTACAAAGTTCAGCAATCAAGAAGGAATAGTATTGGCGTAAGGCTAGAGACACAGGTCACTGGAACAGAAATAAGAGCCCAAAAATTTCATAAGCTTGGATTATATAGTGGTTCTTTAATCACTTAACCACAAAACCACAACAACAAAAGGAAAAAAAAACTGATAAATTAGACATTATTAAAAGTAAAAATTTTATTCTTCAAAAGACCCCAGCAAGCAGTTAAAAAAAACTCCACAAAATGAGAAGTAATATTTGCAAATCATATATCTAGTGTGAGACTTAGAGTCAAGATATAGAAAGAACTTTTAGAACTCAATAATAGAAAGATGAATAACCCAATTTAAAAAGTAGGAAAGTCTTAGAATAGTCATTTTTCCAATGAAGGTATGCAGATGGCCAATAAACACATGAAAGCTACTCAATATCCTAGTCATTAGGGAAGTACAAAGCAAAATCACAATGAGCTACCACTTCATACCCACCATATCAGCTAGAATCAAAAAGACAGACGATAGTATGTGTTGGTGAAGATGTAGATAAATTGAAACTCTCATACACTGGTAGTGGGGATGTAACATGGCTCAGATAATTTGGAAGACATTTTGGCTGTTCCTCATAATATTAAATAGTCTTATGACCTAGAAAGTCCACTCTTAGGTACACCCAAGTGAGTTTAAATGTGTCCATTGCATGTGAAATTCATATAATAGCCAAAAAAATGGAAATAACCCAACTGTCCATCATATGGTGAATGGCTAAACAAAATATGATACATCCATAAAGTGGAATAATATTTGGCTATAAAATGAAATGAAGCATTGATATATGTTACCAGGTGAATGCAGTTTGAAAATATGTGCTGAGTCAAAGAAGCTAGATACAAAAGATTTACATATTTTATGATTTTATTTATATAATATCTCCAGAAGAGGCAAATCCATAAAGACATAAAGAAGTTTGGTTACTAGGGACAGGGGGAAATAAATATGAGCTTTGTTTTGAAATTAATGAAAATATTCTAAAATTAGATGGTGGTTATGCTTGCACAACTCCATGAAAAACAGCTGAACTGTATGCTTTAAAATAGTGGGTTTTATTGCATGTGAATTGTATCTCAATAAAGCTGTTATAAAAATACAAATGTATTTGTGACAGCTGAGGACATTTAAACACTGATTGAATAGTTGATGATAATGAGAAATCACTTTAGGTGTGATAATGGTATTGTGATATTCTTTAAAATAAGACCCTCTCTGAGTTATTGAACATGATTTATAGGTACATACGAGTTTTTTATTCTATTTTCTATTTTGGAAGAAGGTAGATATTTGAAATTTTCCAAGAGTAACATTTATTGATAATACAATTATCAGCATGAAAAAGACTAAATAATTCCCAGATAATTTGGTAGAAATAATGAAAAGCATAAGTTGGCTGCATATAAGATCAGCATACAGAATATCATTTGTATTTCAATATAGAGGCTAAAATACACTGTGAAATTTAGGACAGTAATTTAGGTTTAATATTTTCTCCAAAAAGATTTTTAAAAGATATGTAGCCTCTTGATTTGGGCACAAAGCTGCATTAGAACTTCAACACTGACTAATACAGTTATCACACTATGACATAAAATTCATTACAGAAAGTGAAAAATTGTCTGAAATAATGCCACCCTTTGTGAGAGAGCTGGCAAGAATGTCAAATAATGCATAGGGTTCTAGTCCCAGAAGTATTTACAACATTAGATATTCAAACATTTATCCTTCTGGACAAAATAACCTGAACAAATAGAAAATCTCAGATAAGAGTATTTACTTTTCTCATATAATATCAGTAGTCTTGTGTAAGTTAATTAGCACTTTATCTCTTTTATGACTTAGTTGTTCTGGTTAAAAATGCTTTCTGTAAATCTACACTGCATTATAATACTTTACGTTTTTCAGTTCTACTCTGGGATGAGGTTTTTATTTTACTTAAGAGATGAAAGTCAGCAGAAAAACTGTAAAATATCTCTTAAGGAACATTGATTAAAATGAAATTATTTTCTTATTCCACACATAGGAATTTATATTTTAATTATGTAAAAATTATTGGGTGTTGACGATTTAGAGTAATATAGAACAAGCCCACATTCTATACAATAATCTTTGCCACCATAACTTATGGAACAAATGCTAGACTAACAGAGCATAATATTGAACTAAAAATAATAACTATATGCTGGCATTTGTTTTTCCAGATGATTTCTAGATGATTCTTGTAAATTCTAGATTTTAATGGAGAATTATCATGATTTTCCATGGGAGAGATACTTGAATGATTGTATCAATATTTCAATTCTAACTAGTCTCTATATAGCCTTTGAAAAAAGTAATTATAGTTTCTGCCATTTAAAGAATGAACATTTAATAGAATTGTATTATCTCCTTAACTCTGAAATATTTCCATCTCTTACTGAGGGAATTAAATTTGTTTTCTATGGAAAAGATATCTATAAGTAGAGAAATTGTCTTCCTCAGACTAAAACATCAAGGGCAATATAGGATTATTTATATAACTTATAAATACAAAAGTGTTGATAAAAACTTTATATGAATTATACAGAGTCTTAAGTAAGTCATAGATATAAACCATGATGAATCTGATGACAGTGATCTGTCATTTGAGAAATATTTAAAATCATGGAAATCTTCATCTCAATGGTAAAATGTATAGTGTGTCCTGAGTACATTACTTACTGTTAATGAATTTATTACTAACATGGTGAACTTGAGTTTCCTGATCTTTGTTGAAGCAAGGGTGTGAAAGGCATCACAGCAAAGTTATTATTTGTTTACATGTGCTGCTTTGTAAAGAGCAGCATGTCGGTCACCTGCATCAGAACAGATGCTTTGTCCCAGACTCGACTTTCTGACTCAGAATATTTGGCCATACTATCCAGGAAAACTGCATTTTAAACAACTTCCTTGGTGCTTATTATACACCATTATCTTTGGTGTATACCAAAAGATATGGTTATACACCATCATCTGAAAGGGTAATGGCCATAAGGAATTTGAAATTCCTCCATTGCTTTAAGGAATCTTTATGTCTGGCTAGTTATCAAACCATGAAAACCAGTGTCTCATGATACAAGGAGAAAGCAATGAAAGTTTTTATTCTAGCCCCATTACTAACTGACCATATGACCTTGGGTAAATCATCTCACTTCTCTAGGCTTTAGTTTCCTGAAGCATAGCATGAGAGATTGAGCTAAATTACTTCTGTTGTCTTCTGCTTTTACAATTTTATTGAAACACAATGTAAAGAAACATGAGTTTGTCACTATGTCAGTTTCAAGGTCAGGATTGCATCATATATGTGGACATATTCACTTCCTATTCTCAAGTTAAAACTTACTGTGTATAGACATGTATAGACATTAGAAAGAAGATATGTATAAAGATGTGTTAAGAGAAGCAGCACTGTCATTAAATAGTACAGAAACTTCACTTCTGTTGCATCTGAAATAAGGCTGAGATATAGTTCTGGAGTCTGGTTGCTTCTCCAGAAATGTGGAACCTGAACTTTGGAGCAGTCATTAAGAAATGGTGAAAGGTCTTTTTTTAAAGAGCAGAGCTTACCATGGGCTTTCCTTCCAGAGAAACTGGAGAAAAACTGACGACACTGGATGTGAGAACACTGTAAAAAAAAAAGTATGTGGGAGATTTTCTTTTTAAATACTTAATTTTAAATATTTTCATTTTTAGTCCTAATCTATGGAAAATAAATTTATGTTAAAATATCCACTTGAAATTCATTGCATGCTGTAAACAGGATGATTTGGAAATAAAAATACACAAATATTTAAAAAGAAAAAAACTCCCACATACTTTTTATCACTGTCCTCTCAGAGCCTTAGATTTCATCTTGAGTTATAGACAAAGAAAATAACCCTCTATGGAGTTACAAAAGGGAATCTCTCAAAAACACTGAACAGCTGGAATGGCCCAGGCACTAAATGATCAGAGTGGCACTTACATTATCACATGGTTTGTAATCAAATGTTGTTCTATACCTATTGGGAAAACTTTCTTCTATAGCTGAGATCTATAATAACTCAAATCTCTCTCTGGTTGCAGAAGCCTGTTGAACTTTATACACATAGGAACGAGGCTCTACTGAAATAACTTTCTAACCCACATAAAGGATGCTAGACCAGTCACTCATTGTATCTTCTTGCCTTTCTAGAAAGAGGCCTCTGGAAGTCTTTTTTTGTAATTTGCTGGAGACCAACTGCACTTCCTGCCATTTCAGCTATTTTTCTTTAGATGATGAAATTAAATTTTCACTTTTAGCCTTCTAAGAGTGTCTTCTGAATTCCAATGTGTTGATTCAGGTGTACGAATTTCCGAATAGTCTTTGTAGAGCTCTGGAAATATTCCACTCACATCTCTGAGCCTTGTATTTTTACATTTGTTTCTTTTATTGGATTTCAACCTTACTTTGCTGTGCCAAGAAAAAAAATAGTGCCTAATATCTATTTTTATTTTGACAACTCTTCTTCAAGATAAACTTGGTGTACTTTTTTCCCTGTTTGATTGTGAATCTTTAAATTTTCATTTTGAATGTTAAATTGATTATTGTCAAGCAGGTGTGTCATTTGGAAGGTTCTGATCTTTCATTGCATGCATTTCTCACTGACTCATTGGAAGTACTCTATCAAATTCCTAGCTTTCTTTTTTATTTGTTTTGGTTTTTCTAGGATTATTTACCCTTTTCTTCTCTTATGTTGAATAATTTTTCAGTTACTCTTAGCTTAACTCTAAACAATAACTAATAAAAATGAACTAATAACTCAATAACATACATTGAAGGTCAAAAGCGACAAAGGGCTTGCAATGGAAGTAAATGGAATTAGGTAAGTCAACAATAGCTCTTATAGATAACATGTTGGAAATGTCAGAGGCTTTTTACAATAAAAATTTATTTCTTGGTTCATACAACTGTGTAGTGAAAGTGTTCTTCATTAAGGGTTGGAGAAGTTTTCTGTACTAGGAGATTAATCCAGGAGACACTGTCACTTTTTGCCAGTCAGCACACAGGGGAAGAGATGTCAGAGAAAGCACATTTGCTTCTTATTCATTTTGACTTGGAGGTGATATATGTCCCTTCTTGTATTCTGTTGGTGAAGACTAGTCACATGACTCCATCTAGCTGCAAAGGAATCTGGGAACTGTAGCTCTTATTTGTAAAGATGACTCAGCAGCAACTAACAACTTTATGGAAAAGGATCATGAATCTTTGTTAGGCTACTAACTGTTTCTCTTACTTAGCAGAAGTGAATGAGAGATTCACATTGAATATGCATTCACCCTGTCTCCATTAGTCTCAGCTATACTTTCATCATAGGCATCCTTTTGTAGCCAAAGGCTTTTTCCCCATTGTAAGGAGGACTGTGCTATCCAAAATGCATAGAGCTCAGAGCATTACTGTTTATGTTTCTCAAAATTTGGAAATATTGTAATACATATTTAGATATTAAGGAAAAACTGAATGCTGCAGACCTTTATTATATCTCTAAGAAGCATTTATTAATTGTCTAACCTGATATTACACTGGATGGTCCTTTCAACATGGTGTAGTGAAAGTAATAAAACATTTCATTTGCTGTGTGGGAGTTTTTGTGTTACTTCTCTCTTTAAGTCTCATTTACTCCTCTCTTTGGGTCTCATTTACTCAATTGTAAAATTGAGTACTTGAGAACTAAGTATATCTCCTCCAGCATGCTTGTACGGAGACCACCATAACAAACAGCTTAAAAGTTTATTTTATATTTTATTGCATAAATAAAAAAATTCCCCATAAATGTTTGTCCTTTTTAAAGGTTTATATTTTCAAAAAAGAAAGAGAGAGAGAGAGAGAGAGAGAGAGAGACAAAGGAAGTGAGGGAGGGAAGGAGGAAAGAAGGAAGGAAGGAGGGGGGAGGGAAACAAACAAGCTGATACCATCTGGAGCAGGAGACTCTGCTGAACACTGGCCCTGAGATCAGGAGCTCTGTCATCTTGGAGTTTCTTTAGTGCCCAAAGAGTGCCTTACAGTTAATAGTGAATTCTCTAATGCTTTATTTGAATTGAATTACCTATGTTATATCCATAATCAGGAAGTGTGTATTAACGATGATGGGCAGGTATATAATTTTGATGTATTATATATTCACATGACATGGTAGGAAAGCAGTAGCTCTACTCTGACCAAAGAAATCTTCTGAGAAGATTGTACTTCAGGAATTCTTAAAATTACACAAATA
The DNA here is from genome assembly GCF_030028045.1 of Hippopotamus amphibius kiboko. Taxonomy (NCBI): domain Eukaryota; kingdom Metazoa; phylum Chordata; class Mammalia; order Artiodactyla; family Hippopotamidae; genus Hippopotamus; species Hippopotamus amphibius. The sequence continues at coordinate 47,841,532 of NC_080196.1, forward strand.
ATTCCACAAATGTACATTTAAATTAACAAATAAACATTAGTATGAAAACAATGCAGCAGAGGAAAGAAGCAATTAAGTTTAAAGAAAACTGGTTTTTCCACTCCCTGAGCATTCTAGGCAAATTTGATCTTAAAGTTAAAATTAAATATAAAGTTCACTTTGTATTGAGGAAAGAATCCAATCATCATAGACCCTTTGAGTTATGCAATTAAATATTGCAATCTTATGCATGATTAAATATCCTTAAAAATTCATAATTTAAAAAGTTGTTAATATGTAAAGTCTACTGAGCTGATGAAATCATGAGGATATTCTTGTGTGATTATTACTGTTTCTCTCCTAAAAAGAGGAAGATGTTCTTACACAGGGTAAAATGAGTGTAACTTAAAAGATATCTCTCTAAATTATAATGGACAGAAGCATTAGGTATTTTGCATCAAAGGTATCATCTTAAGGATGTATTTGAAATATATTCAAAATGTTTCAGTTTTGGGGAATACCATGTTCATTTAAATTTTCCTTTTGAATATTAGAAATATTATCATTCTTTTCATTGCAACCACTTTCTGTTTTAGAAATAAACTTGCTGGACTTCCCTGGTGGCTCAGTGGTTAAGAATCCTCCTGTCAGCACAGGGGACATGGATTCAAGCCCTGGTCTGGGAAGATCCCACATGCTGCAGAGCAACTAAGCCCATGTGCCACAACTTCTGAGCCTGCACTCTAGAACCCGTGAGCCACAACTACTGAGCCCATGCACCTCAATTACTGAAGCCCGTGTGCCTAGAGCCTGTGCTCCACCACGAAGAGAAGCCTCCACTTGCCACAACTAGAGAAAGCCCTCACGCAGCAACAAAGACCCAACACAGCCCAAAATTAATAAATTAATTAAAAAAGAAATAAACTTGCTGTCATTTTGTAAGAAAACAAATGAATACAATTTTTTTCAGTTAATTAAAAATTCTCTCTCTATCATGCTTTCTCTTCTACACACAAACACACGAGCTCATTTATCATTTTATACAAAATAATTACAAGATTAATGAAATAGATAAAACTTATCCACCTTCTCCCTACAATTCTTACTCAATTACTTTTGCATAGAAACACAGAAACTGTGTAACATATGTAAGCAGAGCAGTGCATGTTTTAACATCCTCGTTACTTATTTTTTCTCTTCAGATTTCCAAGGATGTTTGATTCACTAGCTATAGTTTTTAGGACAACATACACTGCCTTAAAGTTTTCCTGGGAAAGATATTGGATCTCCAAATTTGAATGCAACACAATAAATGAAGTATTTCCCTTAAAAAAGTTAAAAAATCCATTTAAACAAATCATCTGCCTTTATTGTTGTAAGATTCTGACATGTAATTGTTATAAGTTACTATAATGCTCATGGTGTATTAGGTAAGTAATTTAATAATCACCAGTTATTCAATGGTAAAGAAGTTACCTTTTTACTATTACTCTAAATTATAGCTCTATTAATTTAAATGACAGATACAAATGTGTCATTTAAAATTAATAGCCTAGTCAGTGTTTCTCAATTATTCTGAGATTAATGCTCCCCAAGGTACTAGTAGCAGAAGAAAAATATATCTTGACACATTTTATGAGTAGAGTTGAAAGCAAATTATGTCAAAAAAGATTCAGATAGACATTTAGTATCTCCTTTCTATATTAAGAACATATTGTCTCCAGTTATTCAGTTTTAAGATAAATTAATAAAAAATTACACATACTTTTAGGGAAGAAAAATATATCAAAATTATCATCAAATAGTTTGAAATTGAAGTTGGGAATTGAAACAAGAAATATGGCAATTGCAAATTAAATAGTTTTAATAATATTATATATATTCTATTTAATTTTTTTCATGCAAGAAAATCTGCCTAGCACAAAATTGATATGTAAGAAAATAAATGCTTGGAGAATTCTTATTTAAGATGGTGAAACAGGAAGTGCTCCTGATTTCCTTCACTGAACACAATCTAGAGATGCCAGAGGATCAGTATATAGTTTATGTATTACAATATGTAAAACAAAACTGTAAGATAGGCTTGTGGAGACAGAAATGATTTAAAAAAGGGAGAGAAATGGCAAAGAAAAGAGCTGAGTGCCATTGATGAAGGACAGGCATTGATGAAATTTTCACATATGACATTCTGAGTATCATGCCTGCACTATTACCATTTTAGAGCAAGAAGCTGGAAAATCAAACCAATGAACTCTGCCAATAAAATTGGGCAGATAAAGAAATATAAAGAATGAGAAATACATTCAGGGGATGGGTGGCAAAAGTACAAGTAATATCTATACAATAAAAGCACTAGAAGAAGAGAAAGCAATGTGGAGAAAATAATAATTTTTAAAATAAGAATTTTTCAAGTTAATGTCAATTTGAATAGTGTCAAATTGAATGATGCCAAACAGAATAGGGAGGACCAAAAAAACCCCAAAACCAATACACATTTTAGAAAACTTAGCACATCAAAGTGGAAGGAAAAATCTCAACATTCCCAGGTGGAAAAAATAGATCACTCAAAAAGGAAGGGAAATTTAGTATGACAACAGACTTTTCAACAGCTACTCTGGATGTAAGAAGACAATGGATTTTTTGCTATAGGGTTGAAGAAAGAGAACTTCAATGTCAAACTTGGAATTTTACATGTAGCTAAAACATTATATATATTTTTTCTTCTGGTTTTATTGACATATAGTTGAGATAGAACACTGTACAAGTTTAAGTTGTACAGCATAACCATTTGACTTACACACACATCATGAAATTATTATCACAAGTTTACAACATCCATCAACTCATATAGATACAAAATTAAAGAGAGAGAAAAAAGTTTTTCTGTGATGAGACCTCTTAGTATTTTCTCACTTAACTTTCATTGATAACATACAGCAGTGTTAATTATACTATCATATTGTAGATTACATCCCTCATACTTATCTTTCTTATAGCTGGAAATTTGTGCCTTTTGACTTCCTTTATCCAATTCTTCCTTCTCTAGCCACCTGCCTCTGGTAACCACAAATCTGATCTCTTTATGTATTAGTTTGTTTACTTATTTCTTTGTATGTTTTTGAAGAATAATTGACCTACAACACTATGTTAGTTCTTGGTATACAATGTAATGACTATATTTCTATACATTTCATAAGGATCACCACAATAAATCCAGTTAAGATGTGTTACCATACTGAGATATTACAAAGTTATTGACTATATTCTCCACACTGTAAATGTCACACACTTGACTCATTTATTTTGCAAATGGAAGTTCATACCTCCTAATTTCCCTCACCTATTTCTCTCCTTTCCAATACAACTTCCCCTGTGGCCTGTTCTCTGTATCTATAACTATGTTTCTGTTTTGTTATGTTTCTTTGTTTTGTTTTTAAAATCCCACATGTAAGTGAAAGCATACAGTATTTTTCTTCCTCTGTGATTAAACTAGAATAATATCCTCTAGACCCATCCTTATTGTTGCATGTCAAATTTCATTTTTTTATGGCTAAGTAATAGTACACTGTGTGTGTGTGTGTATGTACATCTCACAACCTCTTTATCCATTCATCTATTTATGGACATTATGGTTGTTTCCATATCTTGGCTATTGTAAATAATGCTGCAGTGAACATAGAGGTGCATATATCTTTTTGAATTAGTGTTTACATTATCTTCAGATAAATACCCAGGAATGGATTTGTTGAGTAGCTCTATTTTAAATTTTTAAGGAATCTGCATCCTATTTTCCAAAATGGCTGCACCAATATACATTCCCACCAACAGGGCATGGGGTTCCCTTTTCTCCACATCATCCCAAACACTTATTTATCTTTTTGACATTAGCCATGCTGACAGGAGTGAGTTGATATCTCTTTATGGATTTGATTTGCATTTTCCTGATGATGAGTGATGTTGAGCATCTTTTTGTGCTTCTTTACGTTTGTAAATCTTATTTGGAAAAATGACTATTCAGATTATCTGCCCATTTTTAATTGTTATTAGGTTTTTGATGTTTAGCTATGTGAGTTTTTTGTATATTTTGCATTTAACCCCTTATTGAATATATCATTTGCAAATATCTTCTCCCATTCAGTAGGTGGCTTTTATATTTTGTTGATGGGTTACTTCACTGTGCACAGCTCTTTAAATTGATGTGGTCCTATTTGCTTTTGCTTTTGCTTCTCTTGCCTGAGCAGACATATCCAAAAAAATATTGCAAAGGCTGACATAAAGTAGCACTATTTATGTTATTTTCCAGAAATTTTATAGGTTCAGAACTTACATTTAGGTTTTTAATCCATTTTGAATTTATTTTTGTCCATGGTGTGGGAGAGTAGTCCAGTATAATTCTTTTGCATGTAGATGTTCAGTTTCTTAACGTTATTTATTGAAGAGCCAGTATTTTCCCCATTGTATATTCTTATTTTCATTGTCATAGACTAATTGACTGTATAGGTGTTGATTCATTTCTGGGCCTCTATTTTGTCCCAAAGGCCTCTGTGTCTGTTTTTGTGTCAGTACCATACTGTTTTGATTACTGCAGCTTGGTAATATAGTTTGCCTTCAAGTAACATAATACTCCCAGCTCTATTCTTCTTTCTCAAGATTGTTTTGGCTATTTGGGGTCTTTTGTGTTTCTATACACATTTTAGAATTATTTTTCTAGTTCTTTGAAAAATGTGATTGGTATCTTGATAGGGATTTCACTGAAACTGCCTTGGGCAGTATGGTCATTTTTAGCAACACTAATTCTTCAAATTCATAAACACACTATATTTTTCTATCTATTTGTGTCATCTTTGATTTCTTTCATCAGTGTCATAGTTTTCTGAGTACATAATTTTGACCTCTTTATTTCAATTTATTCCTAGGTATTTTATTTTTTTGATGTGATTGTAAATGGTATTGTTTTCTAATTTCTCTTTTAGATACATCATTGTTAGTGCATAGACATGCAAAAGATATCTGGATATTAATTTTGGATGCTGCAACTTTACTAAATTCATTGATGAGTTCTGGTAGTTTTTTTATGGCATCTTTAGGATTTTCTATATATAGTATTATGTCATCTGCAAACCGTGAGTTTTGCTTCATCCCTTCCAATTTGGGTGCCTTTTATTTCTTTTTCTTGTCTGACTGCTGTGGCTAGGACATCCTATACTATGTTGAATAAAAGTAGTGAAAGTGGGCATTCTTGTCTTCTTCCTGATCTTAGATGAAATGATTTCAACTTTTTACTGTTGAGTATGATGTTAGTTGTGGACTTATCCTATATAACCATTATTACATTCAGGTATGCTCCCTTTATACCTATTTTATTGAGAGTTTTTGTCATAAGCAGGAACTGAATTTTGACAAAAGATTTTTCCACATTTATTAAGATGATCAAATAATTTTTATTGTTCAACTTGTTAATGTGATGTATCACATTGATTGATTTGTAGATACTGAACCATTTTTGCATCCATGTGATAAACCCTACTTGATCATGGTGTATGATTCTTTTAAAGTATTGTTCAATTTGGTTTGCTAATATTTTGTTAAGGATTTTTGTATCTATGTTCATTAGTGATGTTGGCCTATAATTTTTTTGGTCATACCTTGGTCTGCTTTTGGTATCAGGGTGATGCTGGTCTCATAGAATGAGTTTGGATGCATTCCTTCCTTAGTAATTTTTTGGAAGAGTTTGAGAAGTATAAATGTTAACTATTCTCTAAGAGTTTGGTAGAGCCCACATGTGAAGCTATCTGACACTAGACTTTTCAATTTCATTTATGGTAATTGGTCTTCTCATTGTTCATATTTTCTATTTCTTCCTGGTTCAGAATTGGGAGATAGTAAACTTCTAGGAATTTTTCCATTTCTTCTTGGTTGGCCATTTTAATGGTGTGGAATATTTCATAGTAATCTCTTATGATCCTCTTTATTTCTACGGTGTCAGTTATAACTTCTATTCATTTCTGACTTTATTGATTTGTACCCTCTTTTTTTCATGATTATTTTGTGAAGAATTATCAAATTTGTTTATATTTTCAAAGATGGCTCTTAGTTTCATTCATCTTTTCTATTGTTTTTTTATTCTCTATTTCTTTAATTTAAATTATGGCTTTAATATTTCTATCCTTCCACTAACTTTGGGTTTTGTTTATTCTTTTTCTAGTTTTTTTGGGTGTGCAGTTAGGTGGTCTGAGATTTTTCTTTTTTCTTGAGATAGGCTTGTATTGCTACATGCTTCCCTCTTAAAACTGCTTTGCTGTATCCCATACATTTTGGATCACTGCATTTTCATTTTCATCTGTCTCTAAGTATTTTTTAAAAATTTCTTCTCTGATTTCTTCAGTTATCCATAATTTGTTTAGCAGCATACTTTTTAGTCTGCAGATATTTTTAGTTTTTTGAAGTTTTTTCTTGTTGTTTATGTCTCTTCTCATACTATTGTGGTTAGAAAAGATGCTAGATATGATTTCAATTTTCTCAAAATTACTGAGTGTTGTTTTGTGGTCTAGCACGTGACCTATCCAGGAGAATGTTCCAAGTGCCCTTGGAAAGAAAGCATATTCTACTTTTGCAGGGACTGTTCTGCATATATATCTATTAAGTCCACTTGCTGTAATATGTCCCTTAAGGACATTGTTTCCTTTCTGATTTTCTGTCTGGGTAACCTGGCCATTGATATATGCAGAGTGTTAAAGTCCCCTACTACTTTATTTTATTACTCTCAATTTCTCCCTTATGTCTGTTAATATTTACTTTATATACTTAGGTGTTATTATATTGAGTGCATATATATTTACAATATGTATCTTCTTTTTGGATTGATCCCTTGATCATTATATAATGTCTTTCTTTGTCTCTTGGTTTAATGTCTATTTTGTCTGAAATAAGTATTGCTACTCCAACTTTCTTTTCATTTCCATTTGCATGAGATTTCCATTTTTCTACCCTCTCTCTTTCAGTTTGTGTGTGTCTATAGATCTGAAGTGAGTCTCTTGTAGGCAGCATGTATAACGTTCTTGGTTTTGTTTTAGTCCATTTAGCCACTTTATGTCTTTTGATTGAAACATTTGGTTCATTTATATTTAAAGTAATTATTGTTAAATATGTCCCTATTGCCACTTTATTAATTGTTTGGGACTGTTTTTATATTTCTCTTTCATTCCTTTCTTCTTCTTTTGTTCTCTTTCCTTGTGATTTGATAATTATCTTTAGTGTTATGTCTGGATTCTTTTCTCTTTTGTGCGTGTGTGTATATATTATAGATTTTTGGTTTGTGATACCATGAAGTTTGTATATAAAAATGTGTATACTTTTTAAATTTAATTTATTTTAAATTGCTTATCTCTTAAGTTCAAATGCATTTGAACAACTCTGCATTTTTAATATCCTCCCAACATTTACTGGTTTTGACAAAATGCGGGGAGCCGCCCTGGAAAAGGGGTCCTGCTCTCAGGACATGGCCCTGGGAGCTGCCTTAATTCAAGGGTTTGTGTAAAACAAACATAGCTCTCTGTCCCGCCACCCCTGACCTTGAGTATGTGCTTGAACAAAGAGCATGTGCTTGAACAAAGAGCATGTGATTCCTTGGGCTGCAGTATGTGTTCCCACAGACTCCTTATCGTATAAGTACATCCTGAGACCATTGACAGGATGTACGGTACAAGCTACTATGCAAGTTCCTGGTGCCCTTGAAGAGATAGAACAAGTTGTAACAAAGAAGGAGTCATTTTGTTTAATGTCCCCCTTTGTTCTGAGAGTGTATAAAAAGCCGCCGCATAATAAAGAAGTTTGTCAGTGGCTCTGGAATGCTTCTGCATTCTGGGCTTCTGATCCTCTCGACGCCATTCTTTATGTGTCTGTCTTTCTCTCTTTCTAAGCTGCGTCGTGTTTGCCTAAGGACCTGATCGATTTTGCCGGCAGGCTCCGGCAACAAAATATTTTACATCTTCCTGTTTTGTGTATCCCTTACTACTTATTGTGGATATAGATGATATTACTACTTTTGTCTTTTAAACATTTTGTCTTCCTACTAGCTTTGTACATGGCTGATTTACTACCTTAACTCTATATTTGCCTTTACCAATGAGATTTTTCCAGTCATAATTTTCATGTTTCTCATTGTGGCCTTTTCTTTTTTGCTTAAAGAAGTCCTTTTAACATTTTTCATAAAGCTGGTTTGGTGGTGCTGGACTCTTTTAGCTTATGCTTGTCTGTAAAACTTTTGATCTCTCCATTAAGTCTGAATGAAAGCCTTGCCAGGTAGAGTATTCTTGGTTGTAGGTTTTTCCCTTTCACCACTTTAACTATATCATGTTTCTGGCCTATAGATTTTCTGCTGAAAAGTCAGCTGATAGCCTTATGAGAGTTGTCTTGTATATAAATTGCTGATTTTTCCTTGCTTTTTAAAAAAAATTCTCTCTTTATCTTTAGTTTTTGCCATTTTAATTATAATGTATCTTGGCATGATTCTTTGTGGGTTAATCCTGTCTGGGGCTCTTTATGCTTCATGGATTGGATGTCAGTTTCATTTCCCAGGTTAGGACAATTTTCAGCTGTTATGTCTTCAAATATGTTCTCTGCCTCTTTGTCCTGAGTTCATTGAGCATCTCCGCCCCCTCCTCCTCCTCCTTCTTCTCCTTCTTCTGGGACATTTATAATGTGATTGTTAGTATACTTTCTCCCAGAGTCTCTTAAACTGTCCTCATTTATTTTTATTCTTCTTTTCTTTTTTCTGTTCAGCTTCAGTTATTTCCAGTACTGTGTCTTCCAGCTCACTGATCTGTTCCTCTGTATCATCTAATCTGCTTTTTATTTCTTCTAGTGTATTTTTCATTTCAGTTATATTCTTCACCTCTGTTTCATTCTAATTTATGCTTCCTAACACTTAGTTAAATACTCCTAACTTCTCACTCTTCATCCATTCTTCTCCTGAGTTCACAGAGCACCTTTATAATCATTACCTTCATCTCTTTATCAGGTAGATTGCCTATCTCCATTTCACTTAGTTTTTCTTCTGGTGTTTATCCTGTTTCTTTCTTTGGAACATATTCCTCTGTTGCCTCATTTTGCCTAATTTAATGTTTTTATTTCTATGTATTTAGTAAGTTGATTATGTTTCCTGATCTTGGAAACATGGTCTTTTGTAGGAGACATCCTATGTATCTCCCATCTGGTCACCAGTGTTATATGTTTTAGGATTTCCCCCTATCTGGGCTGCATGGGTCCTTCTGTTGTGGCAGGCTGACTACTGTGGGTGGTCTGGTAGGTGTTGCTGGCCTTTGGTCTGATTGGTTGCCAGGAGTTGCCTCATGTAGATGTCTCTGGCCACTGTTGGATGAAGCCAGGTCATTAGATGGCTGCCAGTAGTACTCTGGTGGGTCCTGGATCTAGTGTCAGCTGGCTAGTAGGCAGGGTCATTTCCTAATACTGATGGCTGCTGCATCTGGGGTAGACTAAAGCTGGTTTTGGCCCACTGGTGAGTGGGGCTAAATCCCAGATCAGTTGGCTGAGGGTGTCTATGGTTTCTCATAGTTGGTGTGGGCTTGCTGATGGCCAGGGCTGAGGCTGGACTGTCCTTGTGCTGGTTCTGGCCTGCTGGTGGGTGGAGCCAGGCCCTCTCACTTCAGGGCCCTGGGTGTCCAGGAGCTAGTACTGGCCCTCTAATAGGTGGGGCTGCTTCCTAATGTGGTTGTCTGTGAATTCTGGCAGGTCCTGAAGCTGGTGTCAGCCCACCGGTGGGTGGGGCCAAATCCCAGCGAGGCTGGCTGTGGGACCCAGTGTGTTCCAGAGCTGGTGTTGGCCTGCTGCTGAATAGGTTTGGGGCCCAATGGTGTCCTGGGGCTGTTGTCTGTCCACTGGTGGGCAAGGCTGAGGCCCAAGGGATCTGAAGGCTAATTCTCAATCACTGGTAGGCTGAGCCAGGTCCTGGGGTCTCTGGCTAGATTTCCCATGGATCTGGAATTGTTGTGGACCTGCTGGTGGGTGGGACTGAGACCCAGAGTATCCTAGAGCTATTGCCAGCTCACTGGTGGGTGGAGTCAGATCCTGGGGTCTTTGACTGTAAGGCTTTGGGAGTCCCAGATTTGGTAGGGTCAACCTGCTGTCATGAAAGTTCCAGTCCTAGGAGTAATGATATGTGACTAAATATAGAATATATAGCTCACAAATCAATAGAAGAATATTTGATTGATCTAATGAAAGGTAAGCATGTAGGTGGTGATCCACTGTCACTGGTGGAGGCAGGGGAAACATGGAGAGATTAGTCAAAGGGTGCAAAGTTTCAGTTGTATAAGATTAATTAAACCTAGAGATCTATATACAGACCTACAGATATATGTACAACATAGAGCCTGTAGTTAACAATACTGTAATCATATGTAAACATGATGGAATCATAATCTAATGCAAGACCTGGCAACTACACAATTAGAATGGAATTGGGGATACATTTTTACCAGGACAGCTTTGAATTAAATTTTATTGTTACAAAATATAGCTAAATAATTGTAACATGTATATCCATATAACAATAGCTAGTCAAAAACTAAGATATATTTACTAGTACTAACCCAGGAAAAATTTTACATATTTATAGGAACAATTAGGTATCAGGCATGGTGCTATTTATGGAGCGTAAAGGATGGTGTAAATTGGTTGCTCATATTATAATTAGAAAAGTTGAAATTTGGTTAGTGCAGGTTGGAACTGTTAAAAAAAATACCAATATTGACAAAAGGATGTAAGTTTTCTTTTATACAGATATGGAGCAAATATGTTAGATGAGTACCTGTTATTTAAGGAGATTTAAATAATTTTAACTTAAATGTTACCATTAACATTATGAAATATGAAAAATGGTCATCTGGATGGGGTTGTCTCCAAGGTTTGGGACAAAATGAACACTATTCCTTATAACTGAACAGTTCTACATGTACCTTATAATGAGTATTCCATCATTAAATTTTAATAATGGTTAATGGTCTTGCTGTTACATGTGTGTCTTATATTAGAAACATTATGTGGAACGACGGCACTGGCCCTGGTTTAAACTGTAAGAATAATATAACACATAGTAATGGTTATTCATAAGAGCTATATTGAGCTATGAAGAAAAAATTCAACTCAAAGCTTTAGACTACAAAATCCTTAATGTTAATTATACTTTAGGCGCTTCCACTTCCGGCAGCGTTGGGCCCCCTGCGCCCATGGCGGCCGCGAGCGCCTGGCCGGCCGAACTGGGCTTCATGGAGGCGGTGCCGGCTTGGCGGCTGCGCAACGAGCAGTTCTCCAGCAAGGTGGGCGGCCGCCGGCGTGGCTGGGTGCTGCCGGGCTGCCGGGGCCCGCGGAGCTGGTATGCGCGCTGTGCGGCCGCCCGCTGGCCTTCCTGCTGCAGCTGTACGCGCCCCTGCCCGGCCGCGCCGACGCCTTCCACCTCAGCCTCTTCCTCTTCTGCTGCCGGACGCCACCATGCTGCGCCGGCCTGCGCGTTTTTAGAAATCAGCTGCCCAGGAGAAATGACTTCTACTCCTATGAGCTGCCTCCTGAGGACCCTCCACCAGAGACAGGAGAATCCGTGTGCCTCTAGCTCAAGTCTGGGCCTCATCTCTGCAGAGTTTGTGGCTGTTTAGGCCCCAAAACATGCTCCAGGTGTCACAAGGCACGTTACTGCAGTAAGGACCATCAGACTCTGGACTGGAGGTTGGGACATAAGCAGGCTTGTACCCAAGCAGATAATTTGGACAGTACAGTTCCAGACCACAACTTTCTTTTTCCAGAATTTGAAATTGTAATAGAAACAGAAGATGAGATTATGTCTGATGTTGTGGATAAAGATGATGAATCAGAGATTATAGGGAGCATGGGTGAAACACCTGAGGAAGAATTGGATTCCATGGCAAAACATGAATCTAGGGAAGATAGAATTTTCCAGAAGTTTAAAAGTAAACTATCCCTTGAACCAGAACAGATCCTCAGATATGGCAGAGCAATTGCCCCCATCTGGATCTCAGGTGAAAACATCCCTCAAGAAAAGGATATTCCAGATTGTTCCTGTGGTGCCAAGAGAATATTTGAATTCCAGGTCATGCCTCAGCTGCTCAACTACCTGAAGGCCGGCAGACTGGGCAGGAGTATCGACTGGGGCGTCTTGGCCATCTTCACCTGTGCGGAAAGCTGTGGACTGGGCACTGGCTACACCGAGGAATTTGTTTGGAAGCAAGATATAACAGATGCAGCCTAAAGACAAAGGTGTAAAGCCTTAAAATAATCATCATTTCTTAGACCTTGCAATTCCATTTCTAGGACTTTATCCTAAGGAAATAATTATGCCAGAGATATAAAAAAAAAAAAAACTATACATTAGGTATTAATTGGGAAAAAGAAAAAGAGCTGAAGAAGATCTATCAAATTGTAAAGCATGTGGAAAAAATAAACTACTAAAACTTATCAATCATTTATAAAGCTTTTGTGTAATAAAGAAGAAGCCTTACACATAGCTAACCAAGAATCTGCTTTAACTATATATCACTGGAATATATTCAAAAGCTGTTAACTTAAAGCGAATATGCTTCTTAATTTTGGAATTCATCCTATTGTAATAGTAATCATTGCCTGTTTTTGTATACTACTTGTATATATAGAAAATTAAGAACATAATATCCTATATGGAAGTACATGTGTATTTTTAAATTAAATATAGTAATTTCTTATATTTAATATAAGAAAGTTGAGAATTCTTAGATGTATACAAAATTAGGAACAGCTCAAAGAGGAAGCAACACTGCAATGCCAGTTGTACAGAAAATCTGATACTACAAATAGTATCAAAAATTGGAATGCTTGTGGGAAACTGAACTTAATCTTACTGAGAAATGCTGAAGACTGTTACTAACCATATTTACTGTCAAGTAGAAGTTCTGTCAGGGGTGCCTGTAGGAGGTACTGATAAAGAACTAAGAAAATCAGGATGTCAGAGTAAACAATGTAACTGCTGATGCAAATTGAATAAGTACAGACTGTTTAGTAGCAGTAGGATGAAATTTCACAACTATAGCCTTAATTTCATAAAATAGAATTGGAAATTCACTATAGCTTTGTATCCATTGTGGGCTACCTTCATGCATTCTGTTTTTCCTTTCCTTTTTTTCCCTCCTTAGTAATAAACTTAGATAGTTCAATATTTTTGAATTGACATGTTCTTTGGGTCATAATTTTTTATTTTCCTAATATCTGCAAAGGGCGGTCACCATATAATTTTTCAAAAATATAAAATCCCTCTTCAAAAGCAAAATCCTTACAGATATCATGATCCCAAAGCACAGATGTTGGTCTCTAGAATGTTCAAAACGGGGAAAAGGAAAAGGTTTGTTATTGAGCTGGTCAAATAGCTTGAGCAATTGAAATTCAGTCTTGCCCGAAACCATTAGAAGAGTTGTGTAGAATTTCCACTGGAATCATTCTACTGAGAGACAGAAGAGTATATTGGTTCCTGTAAACCCCATTTTGTCAAATTTTATTAACAAAATTTGACAAAATGTTAATAGACAAAAAGTTAATAAACAGTTACCTTTATTGTGTGTCCCTCTCTGCACATGTGTCTGAATGGGCCTCCCATTCTGACAGTAGGGAAACCCTGGGCAGAAAGCAGAAAACCAGAGATGGTGGTGCAGCTGAGGCAAGATCTGTTCAGTTTTAACCAACACACAGCTGGTTCCCACATTTGGAGTAAGAAGATAGGCAGACAGGAGGGTTACAATAAGTTTCTTGTACAATGCCTTTTCACTATCCATAAAATTATCATATAGTTTACCACCTTTATTGCATTAATACAATGAAGTCCACCAATAAATTATCTCACATGCAGTCATAATTGCATTTCTCTCTTTCTCTTTTTGGCCGCACCACATGGCTTGCTGGATCTTAATTCCCTGACCAGGGATCAAACCTGTGCCCCCTGCAGTGGAAGCACAGGGTCCTAAACACTTCAGGTAATTTCCAATTGCATTTCTTAAACAAAATTTTGGGTATAATATACTAATAATACATAGTTAGATATGGATAAATAAGAATTCATTTAAGATATTCATATCTATAACTAATAAAAGATATTTGTCTCTAGTTTATTTTTACTTTTTCCAGATGTTGGAATTAGTCACTTTCTTAAAAAGAAGAGCATGCATTTTTATTTATACTCTGAAACAAATTCAATAACATAGACTTTACCTATCTACTACTCATTTTTTAAAATATTTGTTTGCTACTTAATGGAGTTTAGTTCTTTGGGAAACTTAATTTTGGCCCATAATTATTCATCTAGCCACATTTGTTATCTCTTCTTGAATGAGCTTTCAAAATTTGTATTATTATTTTAAAATGTGTCCATTTTATTAAAATGGTAAAATTTTAAATGAGTTATATAGAGCATTCTAATTTTAAAATCTTTTAATCAGTAAATATAATCTTAATAATTTCTTATGCTATGCATATATTTTTCTTTTGATCCATTTTTTCCCTTGATTAGAATTGCCAGAGGTTTACTTCAATTATTAGAACTTTCAAAAAACTCATGGTTTTTATTTATTAATTTCACTGTGTATTTTTTTTACTGTGTAATTTAATAAATAGCTGCTTTTATTAATAACATCTGCCTACTTTTCTTTGGAAATCAATATACTTTGCAACCAACTCACAAAGCTATAAAAATCAATATTTAATAAATATGAACATTTACTACCATAAATTTCCAGAAATGCAGCTTTTGGCCACATTTTATAAATTTTGATATATAGCAGAGTTCTGTTAATTTACAATCATTTGTATTAGCAGTTTTTAATCTCCTTTTTGAAACGAAGATTATTTGAAGGAGCAATGTTTGTCTATATACAGGAATCATTGTCATTGAACTTGTGAGAGCCATTGACACTCCTCTGCAAAAAGGCCGCACATAAGCACAATCACTCAAAGGTTTACAAATGATGTTAGAAGCCCTGTCAATCGCGGGAAACCTGAACCACAAGTTAGGAACCACAACTAAAATAGTTTTTAATAGTTTCTAAACAATTATAATTTAATTATATCTATTCACATATACCTGATTTTTGTTACAGGGTTTGGATTGTAAATATATCTTTGGGGATTAATCAGTGGTCATTTGAAAAGAGGTATACATTTTTCATTGTATTTCAACATAGACATTAAGTATATGGTACATAAGCATATATCTAAGTCATTGAAACTTTATGAATTATATTATTTAGATTTACTGTATAGTTTTTATCTTTTTATACTTGAAAATATCTTATTCTAAAAAGTACATATTAAAATCTACTGTGTTAATTATACAGTCAATTTCTTAGGTTTCTAAGCGTTTCTATTCTATGTGTTTTGCTATGTAAATGTATGATTTCATACTTTCGTTTGTATTCTGGCATCAATGAAGAATAACTGCTTTTTGTTTGTAATGTTTTTTGTCTTCATTTCTTTTCTTCTGATACTACTATCTCTCTCCCTGCCTTCTTTCAAGTTGAATTGTTTAATTCTTTGTTCTTGGATCTTAGGTGTCATATTGTTTTGTGTCCCTCAGTGTAACTAGTTTATACCTGATAAATAGGGCACTTTAACCCATTCTTTTTCTTCTTCCTTTTTTTCCCCATATATTCCATTTATTTAAATGTTGGGTTATGGTTTTTAAAATTTTTTATTGGGGTATAGTTGATTTAGAATGTTGTGTTAGTTTCGGGTGTGTTGCAAAGTGATTAAGTTATAAATACATATACGTAGGGACTTCCCTGGTGGCACAGTTGGTTAAGAATCTACCTGGCAATGCAGGGGACACGGGTTCGATCCCTGGTCCGAGAAGATCCCACATGCTGCAGAGCAACTAAGCCCATGTGCCACAACTACTGAGCCTGTGCTCTAGAGCCTGTGAGCTACAACTGTTGAGCCCACATGCCACAACTACTGAAGCCCATGCACCTAGAGCCTGTGCTCCACAAGAGAAGCCACTGCTATGAGAAGCCTGTGCACCACAACAAAGAGTGGCCCCCGCTCACTGCAACTAGAGAAAGCCCGTGTGCAGCGATGAAGATCCAATCACAGCAATGAAGACCCAACATAGACAATAAATAAATACATACATATACACATAAATACATATACATATATCCAATCTGTTTTTTTAAGATCATTTTTCCATATAAGCCATTGCAAAATATTGAGTGGAGTTCCCTATGTTGTACAGCATGTTCTTACCAATTATCTACTTTATATATAATAATTAAATGTCAGTCCCACTCTTCCATTTTATCCTTCTCCCCAACCCATTCTTATTTATCAGGTTAACCAAAAGTTTTGGTTTCTCTATTCAAGCTGTAAAGTTTTATAAGTTGTGTATTTTTACTTATCCCCAAGTTATTTTTGTGCTTTATGTTATTTGTGACATTAATCAAGTTGTTTCTGGTTCCCTTTTTTGTTCTTTTGGAATTGATTGGTATTTTTGTTCTAGTGGAGATTATCTCAATAAAAATAGAAAAAAACTGAACTAGAAAAGTTAGAAAAATTTGAACCTATGTGCCACTAACATTAAAAATGAAGTAATGTATAGATATTGAAATATCTCTGCAACATAATTTTCTATATCTTGCCTTATCCCACTTCCCAGATTTGTTAAAACAATCTAAACTTTAAGTCCAGATTGTTACCATTATTTACAATAGGATTAATCTTCTTTTTAAATACTACTTTCTTGATATTTATATTAATCCTCATATCCACATTAATCACTTAGATTAACTTTGAAAGCAGGGTTTCATTGATAACAGTTTTGAAAAGGTTATCTTGTTGGCATCTTTTGTAAATCTTTGAATATTAAAAAATGTCTTTCTTTTGATCTTATTTTGAAAAAATTTGACTGTGTATAGAACTTTCCTTCCTAATAATGTTTCTTCAAAACTCAACTATCGTAACTAATTGTATTCTATCATCTCTTTTCTTGTGGGAAAGTTGTCTGAGCAGGAATTATTTTCTTTCCTTTGAATGTTTAGATTCTTCTTTTTTTTTAACAGATGCTTGTAGGATTATTTCCCCAAAAGGCTTTTTTAATTAATTAATTAATTAATTTTGGCTGTATTGAGTCTTCATTGCTGCACGTGGGTTTTCTCCAGTTGCAGCAAGCGGGGGCTACTCTTTGTTGTGGTGCATGGGCTTCTCAGTGTGGTGGATTCTCTTTTTGCAGAGCATGAGCTCTAGGCGCTCAGGCTTCAGTAGTTGTGGCACATGGGCTTAGTTGCTTCACAGTATATGGAATCTTCCTGGACCAGGAATCGAAACCCTTTCCCCTGCATTGGCAGGTGGATTTTTTGTTTGTTTTATTCCTTTGTTTTGTTTATTTTAAGAGATATAATTGACATATAATAAATTGCATGTATTTAAAGTGTACAATTTGATATTTTTTTCTTATTAGTAATTTATATGTGGCAATCCCAATCTCCCAGTTTATCCCACACCAACCCCTCCCCTGCCCCCTGCTTTCCCCACTTGGTGTCCATGTGTTTGTTCTCTACATCTGTAGCTCTGTTTCTGCCTTGCAAACCATTGATCTGTACCATTTTTCTATATTCTGCATAAATGCATTAACATATGATATTTGTTTTTCTTTTTCTGACTTACTTCACTTTGTATGACAGTCTCCAGGACCCTCCATGTCTCTACAAATGTCCCAATTTCATTCCTTTTAACATCTGGGTAATATTCCATTGTATATATGTACCACTTCTTTTTTATCCATTCATCTGTTGATGGACATTTAGGTTGCTTCCATGACCTGGCTATTGTAAACAGTGCTGCAGTGAACATTCGGGTACATGTCTTTTTGAATTATGGTTTTCTCAGGGTATATACCCAGTAGTGGGATTGCTGGGTCATATGGTAATTCTATTTAAGTTTTTCAAGGAACCTCCATACTGTTCTCCATAGTGGCTATATCAATTTACATTCCTAGCAACAGTGCAAGAGAGTTCCCTTTTCTCGACACCCTCTCCAGCATTTATTGTTTGTAGATTTTCTGATAATGCCCATTCTAATCAGTGTGAGGTGATACCTCATTGTAGTTTTGATTTCCATTTCTCTAATAATTAGTGATGTCGAGCGGCTTTTCATGTGCCTCTTGGCCATCTGTATGTCTTCTTTGGAGAAATGCCTATTTAGGTCTTCTGCCCATGTTTTAATTGGGTTGTTTGTTTTTTTAATATTGAGGTACATGAACTATTTATATATTTTGAAGATTAACCCTTTGTCTGTTGATTCGTTTGCAATTATTTTCTCTCACTCTGAGGGTTGTCTTTTCATCTTGCTTAGTTTCCTTTGCTGTGCAAAAGGCTTTTGTTTCATCAGGTCCCACTTACTTATTTTTGTTTTTATTTCCATTACTGTAGGAGGTGGGTCAAAAAAGATTTTGCTATGATTTATGTCAAAGAGTGTTCTTCCTATGTTTTCCTCTGAGAGTTTTATAGTGTCTGGCCTTACATTTAGGTCTTTAATCCATTTTGAGTTTATTTTTGTGTATGGTGTTAGGGAGTGTTCTAATTTCATTCTTTTACATGTAGCTGTCCAGTTTTCCCAGCACCACTTATTGAAGAGTCTGCCTTTTCTCCATTGTATATCCTTGGCTCCTTTGTCATAGATTAGTTGACCATAGTTTACCTCTGGGCTTTCTATCCTGTTGCATTGATCTATATTTCTATTTTTGTACCAGTACCTTATTGTCTTCATTACTGTAGCTTTGTAGTGTAGTCTGAAGCCAGGGAGTCTGATTCCTCCAGCTCCATTTTCCCCCTCCAGATTGATTTGGCTATTTGGGGTCTTTTGTGTCTCCATACAAATTTTAGGATTTTTTGTTCTAGTTCTGTAAAAAAAAAAAAATGCCATTGGTAATTTGATAGGGATTGCATTGAATAGATTGCTTTGGGTAGTATAGTCATTTTCACAATGTTGATTCTTTCAATCCAAGAACATGGTATATCTCTCCATCTGTTTGTGTTGTCTTTGACTTCTTTCATTAGTGCCCATAGTTTTCTGAGTACAGGTCTTTTACCTCCTTAGTTAGATTTATTCTTAGGTATTTTATTCTTTTTGTTGCAATGGTGATTGGAATTGTTTTCTTAATTTCTCTTTCTGATCTTTCATTGTTAGTATATAGAATTACAAGCGATTTCTGTGTGTTAATTTTATATCCTTCAACTTTATATCAAATTCATTGATTAGCTCAAGTTGTTTTCTGATGACATCTTTAGGATTTTCTATGTATAGTATCATGTCATCTGAGAACAGTGACAGTTTTACTTCTTCTTTTCCAATTTGGATTCCTTTCATTTCTTTTTTTTTATCTGATTGCTGTGGCAATGACTTCCAGAACTATGTTGAATAATAGTGGGAAGAGTGGACATTCTTGTCTTGTTTCTGATCTTAGGGGAAATGTTTTCAGTTTTTCACCATGATATTTGAGAATGATGTTTGCTGTGGGTTTGTCATATATTGCCTTTATTATGTTGAGGTAGGTTCCCTCTATGTGGCAAGAGGATTGTTAACCACTGTGCCACTAGGAAAGTCCTAGGATTATATCTTAATCATTCAAATTCAGATTTTCTTCTAGAATAAATTCATTTTTCTTGCTATGAAAGAATGAATGCCTTTGTGATAGAGGAAAAATAAGCACAGAATATTCGTTACTGCCTCCATTAGAAATTGTTTGTCTAATTATCTTTGAATCTATTTTCGCCTAGTTATTTATTGATGAAGAGAACATGCAGCAATGATGGTATTTCTGAGGCTAGGTCATAAGAAACTTTGACGCTTCCATGCAGGCCTTTTGTAAAAGCTCCTTCTAAGAAAGGCCAAACTTCCACATAAGAAGTCCAGCTACCCTGAGAGCACAGGCTGTGATAAAGCCAAGCAGAGGTCATGGAGAGAGATGGAGAAACCCTACCCCACCTTCCAGGCCTCCCAGCCCAAGACCAGACATGTGAAAGAAACTACTGTGTTGCACACACCAACCCCCATAGGTGCAAAGTGAAGAAGAGCAGAAACCTTACAGTATCCAAATTGAGGGGCTCACACATACAGTCCCAGTCAAGCTTTCAAAACCACCTCTAACCTTCAACCTGTCATAGCTGAGGACTTCATCAACATGGGTAAAGATTAAATGATGCCTGAATTCCAAACCCACAGAATTGTGAGTATGACAAAATAGTTTTGTTTTATGCAACTTAGTTTTAAGGTAGTTTATTAGCAACAATGGAAAACTGGAACAATTTAAAATATGAAAGCTAAAGGTGTATTTTTTTTGATAATTGCTTTCTCTGCCTTACTTTTTTTTTCTCTTTTGGTACTGCTAAAGACTGGAGAACTTAGATTTACTTGCCATATCTATATATATGTCTATCTATTTCATATATTTTTTCTGTCTATTTTTTTACTTTTTTTCCCTGGGAAAAATCCTCTTCTTGACATTTAATTTTGGGATCTGGCTTTTTGCCATATTCAATTGTTGCTTTCAAGTTATTAGTTTAATAATTATATTTTACCTCCTCAATAACTCTTTTCTTTCCCAAATTGTTCCTTTTCTGTGGAAGCATGATCATTGTATATCAATGCAATATACTCTTAGGTTTCATAGTAAATACTTCCTGGATTGTTTTATATTACATTCTCCTTCTTTTAGGAACTTTGTTTCACCAGTTGTATGAACACTTACATTAATTTTTCTGAAAGAAAATTGCTACAGTTTCTTTATTAAGTAAACTCCTTATTAAATAAAATCCTTAAAATTTTATTCAGACTTTTCTCTGTTTCTTCCAGTAAAATAGAACTCTTTAGAAAGATTGTTTTCTTATAATGCTAAATAATAAAACTTCAGACCCTTCCCGTAAAACCTTGGGTTTGCATAACTAACAAAAAGAGTCTAGGGGCTTCCTTAGTGGCCCAGTGATTAAGACTCTGCGCTTCCAATGCAGGGATGTGGGTTCTATCCCGGGTCAGGGAACTAAGACCCCACATACCTTGCAGGGTGGCCAAAAAAATAAAATAGAATAGAATAAATAAATAAATGACTCTAACCCTGCAGATTGGGGGAGAGATACTCTTTTGCATGGTAAAACTTGTATAAATAATCTCATTTGGTAAGGCATTAAAATGAGAACTTTTCCAAGCGTATCAATTTCATTCTTTTGTGTAAAATGGATATGTATGCGGATATTCATAACTATTACTAACTTGTTCTGTTCTTCATTAAATACATGTGCCCATGACAATATCCTTTGAACAAAGGGGTATTATGGTCTTTTAAGTCTTCCAAGACTTTAGAAATTCTTGCTACAATCTACAAAAAAATGTTGGGAAGATTGATTCTAATCTGTGTTTTTCTACCTATTATCAGCATTGAAATTGACATCTCAAATGGCTAAATTGTTTGAATACTTATTTTTCTCTGTCAGATAGGAGGGGTATCATTGGCACTTTCATCTTCACCCACAGGCACAGTGGAAAAACAAAAGGCTTTAGGTCTTTGAAATGTATTGTTTAGTAAATAATGACTAAATTTACATCCTCTTTAATTCCTCTCTTTTGACCTAATGATCTTCATGTATTTCTTTTGACTTTCTTCTACTTTCATATGTTTACAAAAGAAGATATTTATTGGTAACCGAAGAGTACTATACCAGAGATTTCAGATCTTTATAAAATTCTTCCTCCAGAAACAGTCTCACTTTCATGTGTTTTTGTCACAGTTAGAGCCATGCTTCAATGGCCCGGCCACCTCAATGAGAACTAATCTTTGTGTTCTTGTTTCTCTGCGTGAGTTATCCACGAGGATCCTGGCAGAGTATACAAATTGCAAGCAGCCTACTCTTGCACAATTGACTCTAAACTCAGTCAGATGTTTAGTAGGGCCAACTCCAGCATTGATTCCTGATTAGAGGATGCTAATTGAGTTCTGCAAGGTTGGGGAAAGGCAAAGAAGAAATAGAATTTTCTTCATTCGCTATCTCTTCAAGGAGGGCTGAATGAAAACTAATTGGTACTACAGTCAAGTTTCACCTCACAAATGTTCCCTACCAGAGTTGCAGGGGATTCCTTCCTTAACATCCACAGTCATATTAAAATTTCTGAATTGTACTGATGAATCATTTGGGCAGAAAATTGGTAGAGAGGGCCCAATATGTGAGCTTTGAAGCAACTTCTGTTTTGACATTGTTCTTTTAATATTTCAATTTGTTCTTAAAAGCAGAAGTATGAAAAAATTGATAATGTGAGAACATACATTCGTTTGATGTTGAGAGAAAACAGCAAGTTTAAAAAGTGTGTCTATGTTGTGCCTACACACACAAGTTAAGTAAGTTTTATACACTAAAAAAAACCTTGAAAGACCTGGAAGAAAAGAAAATTTTTTTGTAAAAAGATTAGGATTTCTCATGATCCCTTTTCATATATTAAAAGAAAAAACTATGGAAGACAAAAATGAGAGTAGAATCTACTATAAATCTAACATCTTTCCTAATTATTATACTTTTATATTTCAAAGGGTATTTATTAAAAGAGAATTATTATTTTTGTATTTATTTGTTCAAATAAAATAATTGTGAATTGTACAAATATGTGGAGTGCTATGAAATCAAGAATTTACATTGTGTCATATGAAGTGGATCCCAAATCTCTTGTAAGGCAAAATGAACAAATAATGTGTGAAGTAAAAGACGTTTGGGCTCATCTTGACGCAAGGGCTATAAAGATGACAAATTGCCTTCAGAAATTATATTTACAAAAAAGACTGCTTAATCCTTAAAACTATATGGCTCACTTACTTTTTTTTAAATATTATGATATTCTAGGGAAGACATTTTACAAAGGTTGAATCACTTTATCTCGGAAAATAATTATCAGCTCAAAACACAATGAAACTTTAAAATATTAATGTTATCGATCTTCACCTATGCAAAACAGCTTAAGCTAACTTGAAATGGGTAATAGAAAATGAATAATGACCACATAATTGATGAAAAGCTAATGAAATTCTGTATAAGGCAGACACATGTATCAGTCATGTTCTGTTAGTCCAGAGTGTGGAGGGGCTGACCCAGTGGGTGAATACTGCCTCCCCTGGGACTGTGAGTTCTACACTCTACACCTACCACTCAGGGTGAAGTCCGGTCCTTCCTTCTCTCGGTTTCTCAGACAATGCATTAACAGCAAGGATTTTTCATTTCGGACCCAATGATTAGTTTTGTAATTCAAATACTCAAATATATTATTAGAATCACCATATTGTTCAATGTGAGGGTTTAATGTTTTACGGTTGAAAATATTTATGCTCTTCAAATACTCTTTGAGGAATATGATGCTTGGGACAAACTGTAAATAGGTAGAGTACAAGACTGATTTAAGAATATAACTAAAATAAAATCTGTGTTTAATCATTTTTTCCAGTGCCAACCTATACAATATTGTATGTGTGGTTGACATTGTCAAATGTAATCTGACTAAATCATATACTGAAACCCTCCTTTAAGGAAATATAGCCTCAAAAACCATTTCACTATTTTCTTGACTAATTTGGTGTATAATATATAGAGCTATTTATCTTCTTTTGTCAGGATTTTTTTTTCATTATAAATTTTAACTGCTGTGGGTAATATATCTTGCTTGCACTTTCTAAAACTTTCAAACAAGAACTCTTGTACTATTGAATTCCCTCTGAGAACAATACATTGCAGTGTTATGACACATTGCAGTATTCTAATAGCCTTTTTAAACAATTCACACTCCTAATGTTTTCTTATTTGAACTTACATATACACATACACACATATGTGTGTATGTATAATGTGTGTATAGATGCATATATGTGTGTGTACATAGGTACATATATAATTTCGAATCACATATATGTGATAGGAATTGTATCACTAAAAATCAAGCATTATTTTCCCAATGCTATAGGACTAATTAAGGATGCACAGTTCACAGTTTTCTGATAAGTGTTATTAATCTTAAGTTCAAATACTGAATAGAAGAAACATATGCCCATTTTGTGTTTTCTTCATTTCACTTGACAATAGCTCTTTCAATGCCTGCTGGATAGTGTCATTATTTCTCTTGTTTTTTTTATCAGGTGGTCTTTAGAGAGTGAGGAATTGAAGTATGCTTGCTTTCTTTACGGTCTGTATTAGTATTAGTCAGGGTTCTCTAGAGAAAGAAAACCAACAGTATAAATGTATCTATATCTATATATAATTTATTGTAAGGAATTGGTTCACAGGATCATGGAGGCTGAGACCCCAGGACCTGCAGTGGGCCCACAGAAATGCAGGCTACCTGATAGCGTACGTCTACTCTGAAAACTGGCAGGCTTAAGACCCAAGAAGAGCCAGCATTTCAAATTGAGTCTGAAAGCAGAAAAAAAGTGATGTTCCTGCCTGTGCCAGGAAGAGTACCCCCTTACCTGCGGGAGGGTCAGCCTTTTTGTTCTACTCAGGCCTTTCACTTATTGAATGAGGCCCACCTGCATCAAGAAGGGCAATCCTCTTTACTCAGTCTACTGATTCAAATGTTAATCTCCTCCAAAAACACCTTCACAAACACACTCAGAGTAAGACTGACCAAATACATGGTCCAAATATCTGGTCTATACCTGGCCACCCCATGGCCCATTCAAGTGGACATGTGAAACTAACCATCACATTGTCCTCACCTAAATGAAACAACATCGTGAAGAATGCCATAACAACAATTTCAAAACTACTTGCTTTGTAGTTCTAGACATTTGTAATTTGGGTTTTATCTTTTGGCTAATTTAGGAGGAGTAAAGTTGGCCTTAAATTTAAGACAAATAGTGCAGGAAATCGTAGAGCATTTCAAACTTTCTCCATTAACAATTTGACTATTTTTACTTTATTAATTTAAGAAAACTTTGAGGGTCTTCTGGAACTGGTGATGCTTTTGTGTGTTCCTGTCTTGGTTTTTTTTCTCTTTAAATACATGGCACAGCATTTTCAAACGTTGTCCCCTAACACAAAAGGAAAACTATGGTCAGCTTATTTTCCCAATTTAGTTGCATCACAGGACTTTTGGCTTTAAGGCTTACTGATGTTGCATCTCTCCCTTTATTTACTGAAGAAACCTCAAGACATCTTCATAGACAGTTAAACTTTTCTCTACAGAAAGTTAATCTTGTGGTTAAAAGAAACAGACTAGCTAACTCTAACAATGAACCTACAAAGAATGTATGAAAATTTTGAGGATGTAGGTTTTTAATCTGAGTCTAAAAACTATCAACAGCTACTGACTTAATCTTCTAAGAATATATGATTTAAATTTTTAAGGTAAAAACTTTGGTTGATCTAAGTTGTGTCCTCCAATCAAAAGGAAGGACTACTTTGCTCAATTCTAAAATCTCACCAAAATAAAAAATCTCAACAAGTGGTTTAGAGAGATTGCTCTGACCTGTTCATGAACTTATTATTTCTTGTCTCACAATATATGCATGTTCTTCCAAACATGTGTCAGGTCCTGATGCTTAGAGATCACTGATATTCTCTATGTAGACAGGGAACGCCCAGCCTATGCTGATTCTCATCCTCCTCGTTTGTTCCTTCCGACATCTCTGCCTTTCTCCTTCCTGGTCCCTGTAATGCCTCTTTATGCTTTGAGACTCTGCTCAAGTGTCACTCTCTCCCATAGGAAACCTTGCATAGTCTTTATCCAACAGCAAGATATGTGAGGGGCTGTCCATCCTGTCTCAGAGTTCCTATACAAGCTCTTGCAATTCTTTTGCCTTACGTGGTAGCATGGTAGAAATAATGACTGGGATCATTTTCTGCCCCAAGTGATTACTAACTGTTGCAGGAACTACTAGAGAAATAGATTCCAGTGAGAAACTTAATATAGTCTCCTGAGACAATTTCAAAGATGGTGTAGTTCTTGGCAGGAAATTACATTACTCTTAGAAGTAGGAGGACAGGCTGAACTCTTTGTCTACTTTCTTTTAAGAGATAAAAGAATCTCTTCACAAGGAGAGATTATTGTTGAAGGTGAGGGAAAAGCTACTTGATTGGTCCCCCCTCCTCAAAGCTAAGATAAGGAGTTCTTCTGCACAAGCCAGAGACTAGCATGTGGTTCCTGAGTGGGCTCCCAGCTTATTGCCCCCCTCAGGATTACTGGAGGCAGGGGAAGGAGAATATGGGAGACATATGCTGAATGACAGGGTCAGGCAGAGCATGGATAAGAATGATCCACTGGCTTCCCAGGTCTGGAGAAGCACAGAAGGTGGATTTCACCCATTTTGACCAGCCTTAGATTAGCTGCTTCAAGCAGGATGGGGAGTCAAGATGTGTGAATCAGAGGTAAGCAGCTCACAGTTGGCCACAAAGAACAGCAGAAGATGGACTTGTTTTCCAAAGGATCATTACTGCCTAGGGAATCTACCTGGGGTGGAGTCCTCATGAGTAGGACCTGGGGGGCTTCCACAATGCACCCCAAATCATAGACCATGAGCTGGAACAGTGGTGAAGACAAACAGAAAAAGGATAGCAACCTTGCCCGGGAAAGTCATGCAGGAGCCACTTTCTCCTCTGCTTTCTTGTGATCTCAAGCCTAGATGGTAAGTACAAGAAATACTAAAGTTAAATGGAGTGCAGAAGATAGTACAGAACACCCCTTTCTCTATTCCAGGATTAAGGAAAGCTGAAGAGAGAGGGAGAGTGCTTTGAATTAATATGATGACTTTCAAAAACACGTTTTTTGTTTTAATTCAATAATATAAATCACACATATAGCTTGGATTAAAATATTGTAGACAGGATTAAAAAAGAATAAAACCAGGAAGGAGATAAGTGGATTGTTTTACCCACAGCTACTGCTATATAGAGGAGACTATTTGGTCATTCCTGTATATGGTAAAGAAAATACCTATAGATCAACTTTTTAAAGCAGAAACTAGCCCAGAACTTGGTTTTTCCTCACTGGAAGAAGGGAACTCTATATCATCACATCCATTAGCGCTGTAGCAGAAACTGCTTTCAGTATGCTAAAGTGGCAGGTGATTTTAAAGGCAAATATTAGAGAATGAAATATAAATCTCCTGATTTCTCAAATGTCTACATATTTTTGCAATGACAGTAGAAATAGATATATTAGAACTATAAAAATGATTATTTAAATGTAACTCTAAGGTGACTTTAAATTTATAACTATCATAAGTACAGACAACAAAGCTAAATGTGTTTCTTGGCAGTCGACCTGCCTACTCAGATCCCAGGAGCAAATGAGTGAATGTGAATTGGCACAGTCCCCAGAAGAGTACGGCAGGTCAATGCTTAATAAGGACAACAAGAAAGAGCTAAAGCCAGAACTGAGAGATTTCTATTTGAGATTCCTAGACTAAGGTCTTCTCCTGTCAGTGGAGACTGGCATTTCATTAAGAAAGTGTAGAAATTGGTATGTGTACATAGTATTTGTAAATAGTTTGTGTCTGTTTAAACTGACTTTTTGGAAAGCCACATGGCTTATTTTACTGTTTTTTCTGTGAGAAATTCTTTGGTTTTATTCATGTATAACTAAAAGAGTTGCTTCATAAAGAAGATGTGGTACATATATACAATGGAATATTACTCAGCTGTGAAAAGGAATGGAATTGGGACATTTGTAGAGACATGGAGGGACCTGGAGACTGTTGTACAGATTGAAGTGAGTCCGAGAGAAAAAAACAAATATTGTATATTAACACATGTATGCAGAATATAGAAAAATGGTACAAATCAACCGGTTTGCAAGGCAGAGAAAGAGACACAGATGTGGAGGACAAACATATGGACACCAAGTGAGGAAAGTGGGGGGGTTTGGGAGGGAATGAATTGGGAGATTGGGGTTGCCATATATACATTACTGATAAGAAAAAAATATCAAATTGTACACTTTAAATATATGCAGTTTATTGTATGTCAGAAAAAAAAAAAGAGTTGCTTGAATAATTGTGAAAGAAACTATGTGTACCAAATGGGTACTTACCGTCCAGATTACAGCATTCGTGGTGGGCAAGCAATGCACTGCAGCTCCAAGCACTGTGAGAACAAGCACCAGAAACTGACCGCCTTCCCGTTCAGAATATGACAAGTTTTGGAAGAACTTTAAAACAATTTTCCCCCTCTCTGCCAAAACGATGTACACTATAACTTTTAGAAGGCAGGGCTTTGGTGCTTCTGCAGGGAACTGAGAGGCATGAATTGAACTGTGTTCCAGAAACCCAAATGGAAACTCTTTATGGAATTGTATCAATTGATGGGCACCTAGAAAAAAGGTAGGGCTTTAATAGACAATGATAAAATAAAATGAAAGGGAAGGCCTCCATTCAAATCTTCCTCCTGGATTGTGGTATCTCTTTCCTAGGGATGTATACACACACACACACACACACACACACACACACACACATCTATTAACACACAAAAAAGTTTTGAAATATTAGAGAATTTATCAATCATTCAACTTTTTAAATTATTCCCGAATCAGATCTGTAGTCAAGTTGGTAGGTAGCTTTTTTAGTTGCATTCAAGTTAAGTAACATGTAGTTGGGTCTTCTTTTTTTTAATCTAATCTGAAAACTCTTTTTAAATAAGGGTGTTTAGTTAATTTATATACATATATTTTAAAATTTTTATCAAAGTATAGTTGATTTACAGTGTTGTGCAGTTAATTTATATTTGATGTGATTATTGATACTGATGAGTTTAAAACTGCCATGTAATTATTTATTTTCTGCTTGCCCAATCTATTGTTTCCCTTTTCTTCATCTTCTGCCTTCTTTGGGGTTGAATATTTTTTTATGATTCTATTCATCTGCTTTTTTGACTTATTAGCTTCATAATGTTAGTTGCTTTCCAGTGTGTTGTATATACATTTAACTTATGGCAGCCTAACTTGACGTAAAATTAAAGCATCTTGTGCTATGATAGGAAACGTACAGCAGTGCTCTCTGTTTCCTCTCTTCCTGGTCTTCGGGGATACTGTTGTCATATGTTGTTAATAACATCTTAACACCATTTTTGTTTGTTTTAAACAGCTAATTATCATTTGGGGTATTTAAAAGTACTAAAAATTACTTTATATGTACTCACATATTCACCATGTTTGGTGCTTTTTATTCCTTTGTGTAAATCTGGGTTTCCAATTGATATTTTTTCTTTGGCCTGAAGATCTTTTAATAGTTCTTCAGTCACAGGTTCTGATGAAGAATAGTTTCAGCTTCAGTATGTTTGAAAAGTATTTCCTTTGTTTTTGAAACATATGTTTGATGGATGTAGAATTATAGTTTATAGCTTTTTTCTTTCAGTACTTTAGAGATGTTGCTCCTGTGTCTTTTGGGTTACTTTTTTTTTTTTTTTTTTTAATGAGAATCTGTTGTCATTCTTATATTTTTTCCTCAGTATGTGATGTGTCTTTTTTTTTCTCTGATTGATCTAAATTTTTTCTCTTTATCACTGGTATCACACAATTTGATTATCATGTGTTTAAAGTTTGTTGTGCTTCTTAAATTTGTGAATATATAGTTTTCACTAAATATGGATAATTTTTATTTCTTCCTCTCTCAGGGATCAACAGTTATAACTTATGCCTATTGCCCAATGGCTGACATTTATTATTTAATATACTTTATCTGGGTTTTTTTGTTGTTTAATTCAGAGCAAGTTTGGTTCCTGTTTTTCCCTCTTGTTTGACTATGGGAGTGGAGCTAAGCAGTATTTTTTAGGTAATTTAGGTTAAAACTATCTTAAGCTTACAGAAAAATTGGTAGGACAGTACATAGAACCCCAATATTCCTTTTACCCAGGAAAAGGAATTTGTTAGAAATATATAGCTTTTCTGCCCTCTCTACACACACACACACACACACACACACATATTAGTCTGTTTCTGAATCTTTTTAAAGTAAATTGCAGACATGATGTCTCTTCACCACAAACACACCAGGGTGTATTTCATCATGAATGTTTCACCAAAACATGCACACTCTTCTACACAACCCTGATACATCCTCCAAATCAGGCAATCAACATTGATACTTCACTACTATTCCATACACAGACCTCATGAACAATTTTCCAACTGTACCGACACTGTTTCCTTTCAATTTCTTGTCTAGGATCTAATCCAGTTGTATGTGTTACCATTCATTGTCATTTCTCTTCAGAGTCCGTTAACCTGAAACAGTCTTTTCCTGTGCTTCTCATGAGAGCTTTAAAGAGTACAACCTTTATATTCTGTATGAGGCTGGATGGCCCATCTGTTTTCTCGTGGCCACATTCCTTTCATGAAGTCTTAGCATCACTCTCACTAAAATGATGCTGTGAATTTCTCCATGTACTATTTGCAGCACGTTGCTATCCAATCATTCGTTCACTTTGTCATGTTGACATTTGCTACGTTTCCCCATCCTATTTTCACTATTTTTTCCGTTTCAATTGACTAGTAATTTGTGGGAGGTGTTTCATGATTACTCCTCAAATTTTTACCCATCAGCGTTATTGTACTTGAATCTCACCTAAAACAACCCTATGCATAATGGTTGACTAGGAGAGGAAGATGAGAGGGAAGGAAAGATGTCTTGGGATAGAGCAGAGAGAGGCAGACAGAAGAAGATGGGAGAAAAGTGAAGTTAGGGAGAGAAGGGAAGATGAGAAGGCAAGGCAGAATGTTGCTTCTACTTCATCTTAAAGAAAGTATAATCACATTGGCTGTGAAATACTTCTCTTGGGTTTATATCTCACTGAACTTTAGATTAGGCATTTGTTGTTTAAAATACTGTCTGGATAATTGCTGTGTAGACTTAGAGGTTGAAAAAAAAAATAGCAAGACAATTTTCTATTAATTGTGACCAAAAATCTAGTCATCATTTTGAGAGATATTTGAATGTGAGAAGGTTGAAGGTTTGCTGAGCCGTTCAGCATATTATATGTGCTGATTATTCCATACGAGTCCCTAGCTAATATGGTCAAAGAAGCTTTTATAGCTTAGGGTTTAGGTTACAAATTGTAGGCATTAGGGAAAAAGCAGTGTGTGGCTGGGTGACACAATTGAGTGATGCTAAGCAAAAGGGTGAGAGTTAAAAAAATACTCTTTTTTTGTTCTACAGCAACTCACACAAGCCTTAATCACAGCCTCTCTTTATTGGACTTCTGGACTATGCCTTTGCATATCTGCCCTGTGATTGCTTTGTGGGTAAAAGCCTTGTCTCATTCATCTTTATATGCCTTGCAGTTAGCACAGTGTCAAGCCCATAGCAGGAGCTTCACTCATAATTTTTGACACGATAAAGAATAACAAATTCGGTGGTATAGAGCTTGATGAATTAACAGCACCGTGTCTGGGGCTGAACAAGGCATAATCACATGGAGCCTCCTGGATGTGTGGAACGGCTGGTAGGAGTGGTTCTTGGCAGAAACCACTCTAACAACTGCCAGAGTAATATTGTTACCTTTCAACTTGGGGAAGCTTGGTCTGCCTGCTCAACAGCCTTCTGCATGGCTAGATCTTCAGGATTTGGGCTGCTTTTCATGGGCTGTGGTCAGGGCCCATGGACATCAGTGTCTTCAATGTTAGGCACCTCTTCCAGGTAATGAATAAACCCTGAAAATGAATGAAAGTGACCTTAGGGGCTAAGACACATTCCATTCTCTTCTCTATGGTGATTAATCTGTCAGTAAACAGCGGTGGCATCAAACAAACCTGAGTTAAACTCCAGCTCTGCCAAGTCCTAATCAAGAAACCCTCAGGCAATTTAGTTAACCTTTTTATGTAAGTGGAGGTCTCAGCAGTCAACCATCCACACGATCCAAAGGGTGTAATTGAAGAGCACCTAACAAGAGTATGAGAGTTACCTAAGGAAAAAATGGCAACGAAGAGCCAGAACTGGCAACAGCAGGAAGCTGTGTGACAAAGAAAAGAGAGGGAAGAAGGTTACCAAGTCACAGAGACCATGGTGGGTACACAGTGGGACCACCAATCTGAGCCTGATCACAGAGAATGCCCGCCTCTGCCAGAACCTTAGCCTGGTGAGCAAATATTCTGATCTCTTCTCTCATATTTGATCCCTCTTCATTCTTCCAAACTCTGAACCGAACCGGAAGCCAAGGGGCCACAGAGCCCAGGAAAAGAAGTCCTGAAAGGTCAGACTCAGGGTTTAGACCAGGGCAGAAAAGTGCAGAGAACAGATCTGGAGAGAATAGAGATATTCCCTAATCATCAATTTCCCTTTCTGTAAACTGGGGATTATAATAATATCCTCCTCATATATAAAAGCTGAATGAGCTCGTGGATGCAACACATGTAGCATGAAGCTCAGCACACTGTTAATATTGATTCAGTATTAAAGTATCCTCTCAACGTTGCCCAAGGCTCTGATCATGGAGATCGTGACTTGTGAAAACAATTATTTTCTAATGAATCATTTATTTCAAAACAGACAAATTAGAACACAAAAATGTGCCTTCCATTTTTAGAATGACATACACACAAGTTTATATACTTGCAAACATTCCTGCCACGAGGTTTGGATTCAGAAAGACTGGTCTCCAGTTTCTTTACTAACCATTTCATGTGACTTTGGCAACTGTGTAGTTTATATGTGCCAATGTTTCTTTTGACTATAAAAACAAAGGAATAATGATCACTACCACCTTACAGATCTGTTTCAAAAACAAGACAGGGTCTAAAATATGATAGAGGCTCAGAAGTTAGCGATATTATGCTTTAATATGACTATAGAAGCTAAGTATGGTCTTAGATATTATAGAGCATAAATAGATGTAAGACACCTTTATTCTGTCACTCAGAGTGTTTTCTTTTTAATATTAAAATTATTTCTATTCCATGGATACTTTAAAAGCTACCTGCAGATTATCCTACATTAGTAAATCAATATCCATGTATTTGAAATTTTAAGGCAGATATTTCAAAACCAGAGACTGAGGTTAATGTTAATATACAACCAACAAAAGGCAGCAAATCTCAATAATCCTCAAATGTATTTTAATGTTTTCTATTACCAACTAGTAAAGACTGACAGCAGGTTGACACCAGATGTTCTCAGTAAAATGCTTCCTTGTTCGACCTGACTTTATTTTCCTTTGAATAAGCTATATGGAATCATTTTGGACAATTACACAATTTTCCTGGACTTGCTTGACCAAGAGACACTAAAGGAAAAATGTTTGGGGAAAAATAGAATCACTCCACCTTTTCTTAGAGGGAAGCTGCAAATGTCACTAAATGAGAAATGTTCTTGATGCAGAAGAATGCACCAGCGATGAGCGTATTCACCATTCTTAATGACCGCATCAAGCCCACACCACCATCAGCATGCAGTGCAGCACCAAGACCTGCAGGAAACCATTCCATTTGTAAAAGGTCAAACATTGGTAGCCCTCAGCTTTTGAAATGAAGCAGAGAAAACAATTTCAGAGCTATTTACTACCCTGTTCTCTGACAGCTTTTGCCCCAGCTTCCAGTAAAAGAGATTTGCTTTTATAGTCACAATCCTTTAAGTAAATACGATGCTTGTGGCTACAAAAATGCATTTGATTGCTTTCTTTGAGTCGTAAGGCTTTTATCTTGTTTCTAAAATCATAAAGCCCACCAGGCATTGCATTTTTCCAGGAGTATTGACTGATGTCCATCCTATACATTTAGGTAATCAGATAAGGGTATAGATGATAGAGTAACTTTGGTAATGCAGGAAGGAATTTATAATACATGAGGGCTCTTTTACAGTGGAAGCAATGTGCATTTTGGAGGCTAGAAAAGATATTATCATTTGGCTGTAACATTTTGCATTTCTAATATACTTCCTAGCTTTTGTATCAACAAGAATATATTCAGGGGTCTTTCAACACTGTTTAACAGAAAGAAACACACATATAGATTGTGAAACTTGCTGTCATACCTCTAAAATACTGTCAAAAGTAGAAGAGTAGTAAATATAATGTAGATAGAAGCTTATACAAAATCAAGTGTAGTTCTTATTAGGAACTGATGGTTAGAATGCATTCTATGTATACTTTTAATAGAAGAAAAGCACAATGGAAAAATATTTTAAGAAAATGGGTTATATCAATTTTAAAATTCTTATATTTAAAGTGAATATCTTAATACATTTATTTCACAACCTTTTTAGAAAGTTAAGCAATTTATAGAGCCATTATTTTTTTTAAAGCATTATTACTACTCTCATTTTATAGTGAGGAATTTAAATAATTATGTGGCTTTCAGAGGTCACATCTGGGTAGGAAAAAAGTTTGCCCTTAGATAATATGAAATAAGAAAATAAAGTAAAATAGAATGTGTGTTCTCAAACTTCTTTAGACCTGTTTAAGTTTTCATATTGCTGTATATATAATATAGATCTTTCTGAAATCCACTCAGCAGCTCAGAGCTATTTTAGGCCAACAATTATGATCTGTTCCAAAATAGCTTTGTTCAACATGTATTTCTGTACCTTTTATGTAACACGCATCGTTAAGCTATGGAATAGAATGGTAACTAAGACAAGAGTCTTTCTTTCATGAAGTTCAAAGACTTACAGGTAATTATAAGTCAACGTTACACTTTACTATGTGTTAATAACATATAGAAAGGAGTCAGAAAGCACTCAATGAAGAAATTGTATTAAACTGAAAATTAAAGAAAAACTAGGGATTAACAAAGGGAGTAAGTGACTGTGGTTGCAGAAGAGAGTAAAGATGAAGGGGTGAGTGAGAAGAATAACATTCCAGGTAAGAAAACAGCTTATTCAAAAACTCAATGAAACAGAGAGAAACAAGAATACACTCAAGGGACCAAAATAGGTCCAAGAAGTCCAGTAAGGCTGGAGTATAGGGTTTGTGACGAATAAAAGATGAGACTCAAGGACTTAAAATAGACTAATTTGTATTCACACTTATTTGAATTTACTCAAAGGATCATATTGTCAAATAAGACTCATAAGCATCAGCAGTCTTAAGTGGTGCTGGGAAATCTGGACAGCTGCATGTAAATCGATGAAGTTAGAACACTCCCTCACACCATACACAAAAATAAATTCAAAATGGTTTAAAGACTTAAATATGACATGTCTTAAATATAACACAATATAAAATTCCTAAAAAAGAACTCAGGCAAAACATTCTTGGACATAAATCATAGCAATATTTTCTTAGGTCAGTCTCTCAAGGCTATAGAAATAAAAGTAAAAATAAACAAATGGGACCTAATCAAATTTAAAAGCTTTTGCACACCAGAGGAAACCATAAACAAAACCAAAAGACAACCTACAGAGTAGGAGAAAATATTTGCAAATGATGCAATCAACAAGGGCTTAATTTCCAAAATATACAAAAAGCTCACATGGCTCAATATCAAATAAACAAACAACCCAATCAAAAAATGGGCAGAAGACCTAAATAGACATTTCTCCAAAGAAGACATACAGATGGCCAACAGGCACATGAAAACATGTTCAACCTTGCTAATTATTAGTGAAATAAAAATCAAAACTACAATAAGGTACCACCTCACACCAGTAAGAAGGGCCATCATTAAAAAGTCTACAAATCATAAATTCTAGAAACGGTGTGGAGAAAAGGGAACCCTCATACACTGTTGGTGGGAATGTAAATTGGTTCAGCAACTATGGAAAGCAGCAAGGAGGTTCCTTAAAAAACTAAAAATAGAGTTGCCATATGATCCAGCAACCCACTCCTAGGCATATACCCAGGTAAAACTCTAATTCAAAAAGATACATTGACCCCTATGTTCATAGCAGCACTATTCACAACAGCCAAAACATGGAAACAACCTATCAATAGATGAATGAATAAAGAAGATGTGGTATATATATGTACAGTGGAATACTATTCAGCCATAAAAAGGAATGAAATAATGCCACTTGCAGCAACATGGATGGACATAAAGATTATCATACTAAGTGAAGTCAGACAGAGAAAGACAAATATCATATTATCATATTATATGTGGAATCTAATATATGACACAAATGAACTTATTTACAAAACAGAAACAGACTCACAGACGTAGAAAACAAACAATGGCTACCAAACAGGAAAGGGGGCAAAAATTAGGAGGTTTAGATTAACGGATACAAACTACTATATATAAAATAAACAATGAGCTCCTACTGTACAGCACAGGGAATTATATTCAGTATCCTGTGATAGACAATAACAGAAAAGAATATCTGAATCACTTTGCTGTACACCAGAAACTAACACAACATTGTAAATCACCTATACTTCAATTAAAAAAAAAAAGAATCAGCAATCTTTTCTGTCAGGCTTTACTAATAATATTAAGAATAGAAGTAATCTCAAGAACTAGCTAAAACAGAAAAGAGTTTGGGGCAATTAGTACAAATTCATAGTCTTTCTTGACAACAGTAAAACATAGTCTTTTGCCCAAATTTAAAGATGAACTATCTAAATGATGCATGTGGTCAAAAAAAAAAAATCGCTTATATAACATTTTCCCTGGAGCCAAACCTGTAAAAAAAATTCTGAGTTCCTGTTTGTTTGCCATAAACAACCCTGAACACACCTGGTACATTCTACTAAAAGCATTCTATAGATAATGCCTCTCCCACTAGTAAATACCAGTAATGTATTTGGCAGGTCTTGGCAGGTCTTATAACATGTTTATAAGAAGATTTGACCAGGTCATCTTTTCTATTTTTAGGGCATTTCTTGGTAAAGTGAGAATGTATCACAGATGTATGGTTAATTCTTTCCTTTCCGTCTACAAAATATGTTATAGATTTTGGATTTATCATGAAAATAATTACAAAGGATTAAAAGATTTTAAGCCTGATTATGTTAGGCCATGTGGTAAAATATGGAGAACAGATTGAAGAAGAAGATTATAGGCAGGAAGGCCATTTCCAAGCTTTTGGAATGGTGGGCATAGTGTGAACTAGGGCATCCCAGAGTGGTGTCCAAGAGAAGAACCCAGATGCAAGAGTTGTTTATGAGTCAGAGTTCATGGGACTTGGTAATTAATTCAATATAGGAGATGAAAGAAAGTAAGGAGTTAAGGATTAGTTATATTTGAACAAGAGGTAGATGGGGCCATCAGCTGTTTTAAGTAAACATTGGAAGAGGAGTAGATCTGGCAGTCAAAAATATGGTCAATTTTAGATATTCCAAGTTTGAAGTGATTGGGAAATGTGAAAGGGAAGGTTTTCAGTAGGCAGTTGGATAAATGGGTCAGGAACTCAGGAGAAAGCCCTGAGCTGGAGAGTCACTGGCATAAATATATTTATTGGGCCATGGGAATTGATGTGTTGCCTAAAGAGATCAATTAGGAAGAGGGCCAGAAGAAAGCTAGCCAGTTTCAAAGGTCACAAATTGGGTAAGGCAGACAAAAAGACCATAGTGTGGAATTAGGAAGCCAAGGGCTGACTTTAGGATAAAGAAAATGTTTGTGTAAAAAGCTTCTGAGTGTCCAAGCAAGTGAGAGTTGTCCTTTGATCTAATAATGGTGATGGGACATTGGGATAAAGCCAAAATACAGAGGTGGGGACAGAGTGGATAAATAGCTTCTCACAAAGTTTCTTGTCAAGTCAGGAGCAAGATGGGAGTATAGATGAAAGGAGATATAGGGTCAAGGAAGTGTTTATCATTAATAGTATGAGAGCGTGAATATGTTTGAATGCCGATGTGGTGCATTGGTAGAGAGCACTTTAAAATGGGAAGATAGCTTAGGATCTAAGCCTTATTCAATTGTGAGACTTGTATCTCTTTCTGTTTTCCCCCAGATCATCAGAGGGCTGCAGGTATAAGATCTTGAGAAATATTATTTGAAAAGGAATGTATTTGAACATTATCTGAAGAAAGGCTGGGTTCTTTGTTGGTTATGTGCAAGGTAAAATTTCCAAGCAGGACTTGAATATAAGGGTCAAGTGTGCCTTCACTGGTTTTGTTGTTGTTGTTTGGTTTTTTGTTTATTTTTTGATCTGCCAAATCTGTGAGTATATGTGCTCTTGGGGAATAAAATAGTCCATTCATTTGAACTTAATGAAAAGAGCTAGAAAAGAAAATCTGCTATGCACATTACTATAAAATGAAATTCATATAGAGAGGAATTTTGTTGAGTTACTATTGAATGACCCATACTACTCTCCTGTACTTTTGTGAATAATGGAAAGAGGACTGTACTTCAAATGAAAAGGACTAATATGCGTTAATACATTGATATGCTCATATTGGTTCTAGGATTTAAATATGCAAATATTGGCAGGAGTAAATATATTCATTTTTAGCTTGAAATAATAATAATAGTACAATAATAACCTCTCGTTTTAAAAGAGATCATATCACTAGCTCATCGTCAGTAGGATATTTTTTCCTATAGTTTATACATTTATACTAATTTGCCACTTGGTAATCAATGGCACTCAGTTGAGAGACTGTTTATTGAAGTTAGGAATCGATATGTAAGCAGGGAAAAGAGGAAAGCTATTTGGATGTGATGAGGATCACTACTTAACTTTTATAATGTTATTTTAATCAGCTGAAATTATTAACTCATTGTAAGGCTTTTAAGAGTGACTCCTAAGTAAGAAGACATTGCTATTTTACCTTTTGACTGGGAGGTGGGTGGTTCAACATTTTTGAGCTCATCTAATATTCGAGGGCTACTTAGCATTTAAGCATAGGATATCCAAGAGAACTCTGCCTTTCATTAAAGTCACTGAGAGAACAAACCCAAACTGCTAAAACAGAAAACAATTGCGAGGCAAGATAACATTTCTATTTGTTACAATTATACTGATGTTCATTACTGCTCTGCATTCTGAACATCCCCAAATGCCATCAGGTTTATGACTCTATAAATCTGGAAAATGCCTTACAGTGAAATAATGGTCATCTGTTTCTAAATTAAAATGATATCATAACACTGGGGGCTGATACGCACGAAGTTGTTAACTCCTATAAGTAAAACATTAAACAAAGGGAAAATCATTCTCGTTTTGTATATTTCTGAAATAGCAATGAACTTCAAGAATTTCAAAGAGGCAAAGAGAACTTTTTTTCCTTTTTATGTGGGAAAATAAATTAAGATGTAGCAGACTTCTTGATCCAGTCCTGACTGCAGATATGGTTGGAGAGAAACACAGTGGGAAATGTGAAGAACCCAATCACTACTTTTAAATTAATAAATGAGTAGTTTTGGGGTAGGCATTGCCCAGCAGAACATACCTAAAATGAATTAACATGTATAAGCAGATAAATGGTCTGACCAAGACCATGTCAGAAGAAAAATGTATTACCAGTCGGACTAGAGTCCTGCTATTGGGTCCTTGCTTTCCATAGAAAGCAAGCCAACAGAAAAACTCCCTCACAAACTGCTGGCTATAGGCAAATGTGACGTAAATTCAGCTTCTGGACATACCTTCCGAAGCAAAATCTAAGAGGGATGATAGCTTCCCCAGAAGAAAACTCACCTGTATGATGTCTGAAGTGCCACCATCAGTATCACTCCAGAAGTTACCTACGCATGTTACTTCTGAGAAGAAACACATAAATAGGTCATAGAGAGGATGTGGCCACTGGTTGATCCTTGAGCTGGACCTGGCAATCTGAGGCTCCTCCCCCCTCACCTGTCTTGGGAATGTAGGTTCTGCCCACTGTTCCCACAGTGGGAGCTGTTCCAAGGACATAGCCTTGGGAGAGAATTTGCTGCTGAGACCGTCTGGGTGGAGCACGTGCTGAGCCGCATTAGGGCCTCTGTAAACTCTGAGATTCTGTCAGGTGGATGAGGAGATCTACCTGAACTGCAGCTGCCAGAGACAACCCTCATAGTAAGTTCCCTTGGTTATCAAAACTACCACCTGCCAACGTAGAGCATCTCCTCTTTCTTCCTCTCTGCCTACTCTCCTGGTAAGGGGGCTCATTTCAGGTTTCCCCTAGGAAGCTCTCAAGGTTGTGAACCAACAAATAGTTCGATTAACTCTTTCTTAGACAAAATGAAACAGATGCCAGAGAACTGGACACATTTAAGCATTCAAGGGATTCAATAAATACATATTGGATTAATGAGTTGTCAGCACAGAATAGAAAGGCAAAAAAGAGTGTATGCTATTTAATCTTACTATGTCTGAGATTGAGTTTTAGATATACAATTTGTTCTTATTAATTCCCGTCTAGCTTAGGACTCCCTTGGCATGGTCTATATCTGCAATTCAGCTCTTTGTGAATATTTCATGAAACATAGTTTCTCTGGTGTGCCACAGGGGGCACAGGGCCAATCCAAGCATCTGTTCTTGGACCCCTTTCTAATTATGTGAATTTACATGGACACTTCACCTAGACTTGTCCATTTCCCTGTTCAGAGTGTTGTTATTAGTTTCTCTCTCTCTGTGTCTTCTTTTTCTTTTTTTTTTTGGTCTTCACCGTTATGTCCATATAACTATAAGCTTGCTTTCTTTTGGGGGCAAGTGTGTGTGTTCCTCTTCTAGGTAAATGTTCCTCTACCTTCTCAGGGTGCGATTGCTGGGTCATAGGTTAAATGCAGCTTTAGCTCTACCAGGTGTTACCAAATGCTTTCTAAAATGTACCAATTTACATTTATGCAAGAAGTGTATTAGATTTTTTATTTTATCTTACATCACTATCAACACTTGATACTATGTTACTCTTTAATGTTTTCCAATCTTAAGGGAGGGAACAATAGCAGTGATGTTTTAATTTTCATTTTGCTGATGACTAGATTGAGCAAATTTTGTTTACTGGTAATTTGGCCTCCCATTTCAAGAATTTGCCTGTTCCTATCCTATGTCATTTTTTATTCAGTTATTCAGTTTTTAAAATCTTGATGTGTAGGGAATCTTTATAATATGTAGATATTCATTCTTTGTTGCTTAAACATTTGCAAATAGATTGTGCAAATCATAAGATTCACTTTTAATTTTTGTTATATTGCCACTTCTTAAAGATATTTAAATGTACTTATGATACATATTTGTCATTTTCTTCTTCTGATATCTTTGATTCTGGGGTCTTATTTAGGAAATAAATACCTGCTTCCATATTCTGTGTTTTTTTTCTCAAATGCATTAATGTTTACTTTTTACATTTATGCCTTTATGTGGAATTTATTTATTGGCTTGTTTCACATATGAGTTAGAAAACTCAGGAGGAGAAGGAGAGGATATTGTATTTATCCATATTTTTATTTTTTCCATTGTTCTTTATTCCTTCCTGCTGTTCCAAGAATTTTAAAAATTATTTCCTTTCTGCTTTAAAGTACCTACTTTAGCCATTCTTTTAGAGAAGGTGAAAAATTCTCTTAGTTTTTCCTCCATCTGAATTCTCTGATTCTGTCTTGATTTCTGTTACTTTTTTGAAGGATATTTTTTGCTAGATATAGAATTCAGAGTTGACAGTTCTTTTCTTTCAGCACTTAAAAAATGTGCCACTTCCCTCTGATCTCCATAGTTTTTAATGTGAAATTCACTGTCCTTTGCATCGTTTTTCCCCTATAGGTTTTTTCTCTGTTTTCAAGATTCTTTTCTTTTTCCTCGGTTTTCAGTAGTTTGATTATGATGTCTTGGTTTGGATTTCTTTGGGTTTATCCTGCTTGGGACTTGCTCAGCTTCTGGAATCTGTAGGTTTATGTCTTTTGCCAATTTAGAATAATTTCAGCTATGGGTTATTCAAATACTTTTCTCAGCCCCACCCTCTTTCTCCTTTGTTTACCAGGACTCCTAATATTTATGGCATTTTGCTATTGACATCTGTTGACTGTCTTTTCACATTCAAGTAAAATTTTCCTGTTTCTTGGTATAGTAAGGAATTTTTTTATTGGAACCTAGGCAATATGGACATTATGTTGTAAGAGTGTGGATCTTCTTTAAATATTCTATTTTAACTGATTTCTTATGATGCCATTCCAGTGGGGAATGGAGAGGGATGCTACTTTCTTGTCATGTGGAAGTAGAGACCAGATTCCCCGTCTGAGCTCCATTGATACAGGAAGAGGAGGGGCTTTTGTTTTTGCAGCTGAGGTGGGAGTTCTGACTCCCTGTTAGTCTTCTGCTGAACCTCCCTATCTGGGAGAGTAGGGATGCTCTGTTACTGTTGCCCACAGGCTGTTACTGACCCAGGCAGCACAGTCTTGTTAACACACGTGGTGGTAGGAGTTCTGACTCCAGCTTCTTCTTCAGACCACTTCACTGACTGCAGGGGGAAAAAGTGCTGCATATAATTGGATAATCTCCCATTTTGTTGTTTGTAAACTTCATAACATCTGCAAAGTCATATTCCCAGTTTCCAGGGATTAGAATGCAGACATCTTTGGGGACCATTATGTCCACCACACTGCAGAATAATCTGGATTGTTCAATAAAAATAATATCCAAGTCACTAAAATGAGAAATCTATATAATTTAAAACTTACTATATTAAAATATTTTTAAACAGATAGGTAAATTAATATTAATAGTATATATTTTATTTAATCCAATATATCCAAACTATTATTTCAATATAATTAATATAAGCATTCTTATTGAGATATTTACATGCATTTCTCATAATAAGGACTTTAAGCTTAAATTAAGCACATCTTAATTTAGACTAACCACATTTCAAGTGCTTAATGCTACATGTTACTTGTGGCTACCATATTGAACGGCTTGGGTTTGGGCACCTTTGATCAATACAACCTATAATTTTATTTTCTTTCCTGGCTTGATCCAGTGTCAAGTGTGGTATCAAGTGTTTACTAGTCTCACAAACTAAGTTTGTTTGCTTTGTTCCTTAGCTTTACTCTGAATGTCTGTATAAATAAAGATAATATGTTACTTGAGGGAGTGATATAACCAGTTGGGCATGGTGATTTGGCCTGAGGGAGGAGGTAGGGGGAAGAAATTTTTATTATCAATTCAATTAAATTACAGATTGCTGGTTTATTCAGATATTCTCCTTATTTAATCAATTTTGATCATAATATTGTACGATCTATCAATTTTTCATTTCCAATTTTTAAAAATGTCTTACGTGTCTATAGACTTATTTTTTCATCTGATTTGATTACTAACTATACCCTTTTGCGTCAGCTTCATAAAGGTATAAGCTATGTAAAATAAAACACACCATTTTCAGTTTATAGTTCATTAAATTTTGACAAATGTGTTTAATCAGTATAATCAATACCATATCAGAATATAGAACATTTTCATCATTCCAAAAAGTTTTCTTATGCCTCATTGCGGTTAATTCTTTCTCCTTTCCTCAGCTTCTGACCACTCTTCTGCTTTCAATCACTAGTCATTTTTCTAAAATAGAGTTTCATGTAAATCGAATCAGACACTATTAATCTTTTGTATCCAACTGAGTACCTTCAGCATCACTCTTTTGAAATCCATACATTCTAATGGATGTATCAGTAATTCAGTCTTTCTACTGCAGAGCTGTATTCCACTGCATGGGTATGCCACAATTCATTTACCTATCCAGTTTTAGAGTTGCAAATATTTTCGTGTATTTTCTTCTATAAATTGTATAATGTTAGTTTTTTTAATTTAGTATTTGGTTCATTTTGATTTGATTTTCCTGTATGGTGTATGTGTCATGGTTAATTTTTCTAAATCTACATCTAGTTATTATTCCAAACTATTAAAAAGATGAGTCTTTACAGTTTGAAAACTGTGCTCTTTGGGCTCACTGTATCTTTTAGAATCACATAGTGTCAGTCAAGTAAATTTGTTTTTCTCTTTCAAAATTATGTTGTCTATTTTGGTTTTTTT
Organism: Hippopotamus amphibius kiboko; assembly: GCF_030028045.1. Lineage (NCBI taxonomy): Eukaryota > Metazoa > Chordata > Mammalia > Artiodactyla > Hippopotamidae > Hippopotamus > Hippopotamus amphibius. Next base: position 47,885,390 of record NC_080196.1, read on the forward strand.
GCCCTTACCTCATGGAGTTTTGTCTTCACAATACAGGATAGTATATGTAGAATCACACAGTATATAATCTTTTAAGACTAGCTGTTTTCACTCAAAATAATATTATTGTGACCCAACCAAACTGTTGCATGTATCAATAGTTTGTTCCCTTTTATTGTTCAATGGTATTCCTTTGTAGAGATGTGGCATAGTTTTCTGTTTTGTTTTAAATATATTAACTTGTTGAAGGACATTTGGGTTATTTACATTTTTGGAGACTTTAATAAAGTTTCTACAAATATTTGTGGACAGATTTTGTATAAACATAACTCTTCCTTTTTCTGGAGTATATATTCATGAGTGGTTTTGCTAGGTCATATGGTAGTATGTGTTTAACCTTATAAGAAACTACAAATAGAGTTTTCCAGAGAGGTTATATTATTTTGCATTGCTATCAACAATAAGCTTACTGTGTATGTATGTACATATGTATGTATATATCTTCAGTATATGTGAATATCATCAGTACTTATTATTTTATCTACTATAATCAATGTGCACTGATGTCTTGTGGTTTTAATCTGCATTTTCCTCATGACTATTGATGTCAAACATCTTCTCATGTTCTCCAAGTATCATTTTATTTTTTTTTTTTTGTTATTTTTATTTATTTATTTATTTATTTATTTATTTATTAGCTGCATTGGGTCTTCATTGCTGCATGCTGGCTTTCTCTAGTTGCAGCGCTTGGGGGCTACTCTTGGTAGCGGTGTGGGGGCTTATTCCTGTGGCTTCTCTTGCTGCAGAGCATGGGCTCTAGGCACGCGGGCTTCAGTAGCTCTAGAGCTGCACGTGGGCTCTAGAGTTCAGGCTCAGTAGTTGTGAATAGGCTTAGTTGCTCCAAGGCATGTGGGCTCTTCCCAGACCAGAGACTGAACCCGTGTCTCCTGAATTGGCACACAGATTTTTTTTTTAATTTTATTTATTTATTATTGTTTTGGGGGGGTACACCAAGTTCAATCATCTGCTTTTATACACATATCACCATATTCCCTCCCTCCCTTGACTCCTCCCCCACCCTCCCTCGAGTCCCCCCCACCCTCCTCGTCCCAGTCCTCTAAGGAATCTTCCATCCTCCAGTTGAACTCCCTTTGTTATACAACAACTTCCCACTGACTATCTGCTTTACAGTTGGTAGTATATATATGTCTGTGCTACTCTCTCGCTTCGTCTCAGCTTCCCCTTCACCCCCCGCCCCCTCCCAAACCTTGAGTTCTCCAGTCCATTCTCTGCACCTGTGTCCTTGTTCTTGTCACTGAGTTCATCAGTACCATTTTTAGCTTCCGATTATGTGAGTTAGCATACAATATTTGTCTTTCTCTTTCTGACTTACTTCACTCTGTATGACAGACTGTAGTTCTATCCACCTCATGACATATAGCTCCATCTCATCCCTTTTTATAGCTGAGTAATATTCCATTGTATATATATGCCACATCTTCTGTATCCATTCATTTGTTGATGGGCATTTAGGTTGCTTCCATGTCCTGGCTATTGTAAATAGTGCTGCAATAAACATTATGGTATTTGTTTCTTTTGGGATTATGGTTTTCTTTGAGTACAGGCCCAGGAGTGGGATTACTGGATCATATGGTAGTTCTATTTGTAGTTTTTTAAGGAACCTCCAAATTGTTTTCCATAATGGCTGTACCAATTTACATTCCCACCAACAGTGCAGGAGAGCTCCCTTTTCTCCACACCCTCTCCAACATTTGTTGTTTCCAGATTGTGTGATGATGGCCATTCTGATCAGTGTGAGTTGATACCTCATTGTGGCTTTGACTTGCATTTCTCTGATGATTAGTGATGTTGAGCATCTTTTCATGTGTTTGTTGGCCATCTGTATGTCTTCTTTGGAGAAGTATCTATTTAGGTCTTCCTCCCATTTGTGGATTGGGTTATTTGCTTTTTTGGTATGAAGCTGCATGAGCTGCTTGTATATTTTGGAGGTTAATCCTTTGTCCGTTGTTTCATAGGCAACTATTTTTTCCCATTCTGAGGGTTGCCTTTTAGTCTTGTTTATGGTTTCTTTCACTGGGCAAAAGCTTTTAAATTTCATGAGGTCCCATTTGTTTATTCTTGATTTTATTTCCATGATTCTAGGAGGTGGGTCAAAAAGGATCTTGCTTTGATGGATGTCATAGAGTGTTCTACCTATGCTTTCCTCTAGGAGTTTTATTGTGTCTGGCCTTACATGTAGGTCTTTAATCCATTTGGAGTGTATTTTTGTGTATGGTGTTAGGAAGTGTTCTAATTTCATTCTTTGACATGTTGCTGTCCAATGTTCCCAGCACCACTTATTGAAGAGGCTGTCTTTTTTCCAATGTATATTCTTGCCTCCTTTGTCAAAGATAAAGTGCCCATATGTGTTTGGGCTTACTTCTGAGTTCTCTATTCTATTCCATTGATCTTCCTTTCTGTTTTTGTGCCAGTACCATACTGTCTTGATCACTATGGCCTTGTAGTATAGTTTGAAGTCAGGAAGCCTGATTCCACCAACTCCGTCTTTCCTTCTCAAGATTGCTTTGGCTATTCGGGGTCTTTTGCGTTTCCATACAAATCGTAAGATTTCTTGCTCTAGTTCTGTGAAAACTGCCATTGGTAATTTCATCGGGATTGCATTGAATCTGTAAATTGCTTTGGGTGGTACGGTCATTTTCACGATGTTGATTTTTCCAATCCAGGAACATGGTATGTCCCTCCATCTGCTTTTGTCGTCTTTGATTTCTTTCATCAATGTCTTAAAGTTTTCTGCATACAGATCTTTTGCCTCCTTAGGCAGGTTTATTTCTAGGTATTTTATTCCTTTTGTTGCAATGGTGAATGGGAGAGTTTCCTTAATTTCTCTTTCTGCTCTTCCGTTGTTAGTGTATAGGAATGCAAGAGATTTCTGTGCATTAATTGTGTATCCTGCTACTTTACTAAACTCATCAATGAGTGCTAGCAGTTTTCTGGTAGAGTCTTTAGGGTTTTCTATATAAAATATCATGTCATCTGCAAAGAGTGACAATTGTACTTCTTCTTTTCCAATTTGGATTCCTTTGATTTCTTTTTCTTCTCTGATGGCTGTGGATAAAACTTCCAAAACTATGTTGAATAATAATGGTGAGAGTGGACACCCTTGTCTTGTTCCTGTTCTAAGAGGGTATTCTTTCAGTTTTTCCCCATTTAGAACGATGTTGGCTTTTGGTTTCTCATATATGGCTTTTATTATGTTGAGGTAATTTCCTTCTATGCCCATTTTATGGAGAGCTTTGATCATAAATGGATGTTGAACTTTGTCAAAAGCTTTTTCTGCATCTCTTGAGATGATCATATGGTTTTTATCTTTCAATTTGTTGATATGATGTATCATGTTGATTGATTTGCGTATATTGAAGAATCCTTGCATCCCAGGGATAAACCCCACTTGATCATGGTGTATGATTTTTTTAATGTGCTGTTGCAGTCTGTTAGCTAGTATTTTGTTGAGGATTTTTGCATCTATATTCATCAGTGATATTGGTCTGTAGTTTTCTTTTTTTGTGACATCTTTGCCTGGTTTTGGTATCAGGGTGATGGTGGCCTCATAGAATGAGTTTGGGAGTGTTCGCCTTCTGCTATATTTTGGAAGAGTTGAGAAGGATAGGTGTTAGCTTTTCTCTAAATGTTTGATAGAATTCACCCGTGAACCCATCTGGTCCTGGGCTTTTGTGTGTTGGGAAATTTTTAATCACTGCCTCAATTTCCATACTTGTGATTGGTCTGTTCATGGTTTCTATTTCTTCCTGGTTCAGTCTTGGAAGATCGTATTTTTCTAAGAATGTATCCATTTCTTCCAGGTTATCCAATTGATTGACATATAGTTGCTTGTAGTAGTCTCTCATGATGTTTTGTATTTCTGAGGTGTCCGTTGTTACTTCTCCTTTTTCATTTCTAATTCTGTTGATTTGCATCTTCTCCCTTTTTTTCTTGATGAGTCTGGCTAATGGTTTATCAATTTTGTTAATCTTCTCAGAGAACCAGATTTTAGTTTTATTTATTTTTGCTATGGTTTCCTTCCTTTCTTTTTCATTTATTTCTGCTCTGATCTTTATGATTTCTTTCCTTCTGCTCACTTTGGGGTTTCTTTGTTCTTCTTTTTCTAATTGTTTTAGGTGTAAGATTAGGTTGTTTATTCGATAATTTTCTTGTTTCTTAAGGTAGGACTGTATTGCTATAAACTTCCCTCTTAGAACTGATTTTGCTGTGTCCCATAGGTTTTGGGTTGTTGTGTTTTTGTTGTCATTTTTTTCTAGATGTTTTTTGATTTCCTCTTTGATTTCTTTAGTGATTTCTTGGTTGTTTAAGAGTGAATTGTTTAGCCTCCATGTGTTTGTCTTTTTTGCAGTTTTTTTCCTGTAATTGATATCTTGTCTCATGGCGTTGTGGTCTAAGAAGATGCTTGATATCATTTCAATTTTCTTGAATTTGCTGAGGTTTGATTTGTGAGCCAAGATGTGATCTATCCTGGAAAATGTTCCATGTGCACTTGAGAAGCAAGTGTATTCTGTCGTTTTTGGATGGAATGTCGTATAAATATTAATTAAGTTGAGATGGTCTAATGTGTCATTTAAAGATTGTGTGTCTTTATTTATTTTCTGTTTGGATGATCTGTCCATTGATTAAGTGGGGTGTTCAAGTCTCCCACTATTATTGTGTTCTTGTCGATGTCCCCTTTTATAGCTGTTAGCATTTGCCTTATGTATTAAGGTGCTCCTATGTTGGGGGCATAGATATTTACCATTGTGATATGTTCTTCTTGAATGGATCCCTTGATCATGATGTAGTGTCCTTCCTTGTCTCTTGTAATAGTCTTTACTTTAAAGTCTAATTTGTCTGATATGAGTATTGCTACTCCAGCTTTCTTTTGACTTCCATTGGCATGGAATATCTTTTTCCATCCCTTTACTTTCAGTCTATATGTATCCCTTGGTCTGAAGTGGGTTTCTTGTAAGCAGCATATACAAGGGTCTTGTTTTTGTATCCATTCAGCCAGTCTGTGTCTTTTGGTTGGAGCATTTAATCCATTTACATTTAAAGTGATTATTGACATGTGTCTTCCAATTACCATTTTCTTAATTGTTTTGGGTTTGTATTTGTAGTTGTTTTCCTTTTCTTGTGTTTCCTACTTAGAGAAGTTCCTTTAGCACTTGTTGTAAGGCTGGTTTGGTGGTGCTGAATTCTCTTAACTTTTGCTTGTCTGGAAAGCTTTTGATTTCTCCCTCAAATCTGAATGAGATTCTTGCTGGGTAGAGTATTCTTGGCTGTAGGTTTCTCTCTTTCAGGACTTTCAGTATATCTTGCCCTTCCCTTCTGGCCTGCAAAGTTTCTGTAGAGAGGTCAGCTGTTATCCTTATGGGTTTTCCCTTATATGTTGTTTGTTGCTTTTCTCTTGCTGCTTTTAATATTTTTTCTTTGTGTTTAATTGTCATTAGTTTGATTAATATGTGCCTTGGTGTATTTCTCCTTGGGTTTATTCTGTATGGGACTCTCTGTGCTTCTTGGAGTTGCTTAATTATTTCCTTTCCCATGTTGGGGAAGTTTTCCACTATAACCTCTTCAAATATTTTCTCAGACCCTTTCTTTTTTTCTTCTTCTTCCGGGATGCCTATAATTCGAATGTTGGTACGCTTCATGTTATCACTGAGGTCTCTGAGACTGTCTTCTATTCTTTTTATTCTTTTTTTCTTTTTCCTGCTCTATGGCAGTTATTTCCCCCATTCTATCTTCCAACTCACTTATTCATTCTTCTGCCTCAGTCATTCTGCTGGTTATAGCATCTAGAGTATTTTTAATTTCAGTTATTTTATTATCCATTGCTGTTTGTTTTTCTGAGTTCTTATGAACTGTTTCTTGTACTTTCTCTATTTTGTTATTGAGATTTTGTATCATTTTTACTATTATTACTCTGAATTCTTTTTCAGGCATTTTTCCTATTTCCTTCTCATTTATTTGGTCTTGTGGGTTTTTTTCCTCCTCCTTTGCTTGCATGGTGTTTCTTTGTTTCCTCATGGTTGTCCAATCTTTTGGGGTTGCTTGTCCTGGCAATAGAGGTGTTATAGAAGACTGTCCAAGCCTCAGACTAATGTCCAAGTATTGGATTAAACAAATACTAAGTCTAGGAAACTCATACATGTATAAGACACACAATTACTGAATCCGTTAGGACATAAGGCTCTGGAAAGACCTGACAGAACCCCAGTATGCTACCAGATATTCAAAGAGAAACCCAACAGAAATTGACAACTGAAACAGAACAAATCAGAGACAAAAGCAAAAGCAAACAAACAAAGAAATAACACCTTACACATACAAACACTAATGCAGGGAGATTTTGTAAGCTAGGATCAAATATAGAAAAGAGCTAGAGTACCACCAGACAGAATGGAGATTCTCAGAATGAAATTAGACAGTTGTACTAAGAACTAAGATAAAGACAAAAACCTAATATTAAATACCAAGGTGGTGCATCATCTGGAGAAAGAGCAAGGAGTCTGAGCAGATCGATAGTGTTGCTTATAAGTATGTTAAGATAAAGTAAACTTAAAATGGCTGGAAGAAAGGGGAACAGAGGAACATAGTGTGGTTGGAAGTATGGAAATAAAAAGAAAGGAATAGGAATGTATAAAAGATAGGGATGAAAGGAAAGTATGATAAATATATTGTCCATAGTACCAAAAACTTAGCTAGATATAGAAGTATATAAAAAGGCAAAAAAATGACAATAGAATAAAAAATATCATTAAAAAATTATGTTATAAAACTTGTAGATCCCTTTGGACTAAGATCATAATTAATAAAGAAAAAAAAAAAGAGAGAGAGAAAAGAAGAAAAAAAATCCAGAACTGATCCCAGAATGGACCAGTTCAATAGGAATTGATACTAATATTTCTGTTTCCTTAGAGTCTCAGCTGTAAGTGTCCTTCTCCTCGCCTTGGGTTTTTTTGCATTATTCTGTGACCAGCAGGGGTTCCTTTATTGTTCATCTGTAAGCATAAGTGTGTGGGGAGGGAGAGGGTACAATAGTGGCTCCTTCCCCTGGTAGTGAGTGAGCAGTGGTGCACTGTTGTTTCTGTGGGGCTTGGAGGTGCCTGTTGCAGAGGGATGCTGGTGGCTCAGGTGTAAACAGAAAATCTTAGGGTTGGGCCTTTCTTGGGCTTTTGTTTGTTTGTTTGTTTTTTCTTCTTGGCAGCCTCCTTGCTGCCAGCGTTCCTAGGGGTTTTACTCTAGCCCTGCCCGAGGGCCTAAGGGTACTTGTTATCCCTGAGCGCCTTAGGTGGCCCACAGGGCGTCTCTCCACTGCCAGCTGCAGAGGTGCCAAAAGAGAGAGAGAGGCTACGTGTGCGGCTCCTCCCCACCGCCCGTGAGCCCGCAGCCTCTAGCCGCCATTATGGCTGGGCAGCTCTCAGGGGCAGGCACTCCTTACCGTGGACCTCTTCCCTCCTGTCCTCTTGGTCCGTCACCTTATTGGCAACAATGTTTCTCACCCTGAACCAGCTCTCCGGTTCCCTCACTCCCGCTCCCAGACCCTCTGTTCAGCTGCGGATCGATGTCTCAGTCTGGGAATGCTGTGCTGCGGTGCAGGTCCTCCGTATGTTTCTCACTCCCTCCCATCTGCCACAGCTCCGCTGCTTCACCCTCTTTGAGCCATCATAGATGCCTCCCTACCAGTTATGTCAGGCTCCTTGCAGTCCTTTCTGGTGTCCAAGGCTGTCTGCTGGTGTTCAGCTAGTTCTCTGTGGGAATTATTGTGTCTTTCGGTGCATTCCCAATGCATCTGTGGAGAGGGATGCATTCCACATCCCTCTACTTTGCCGCCATCTTTTCCTCTTCCAAGTATCATTTTAAAATAATGTTATGATGTTATGTATAATCTTTGAGTCATATAAACATGCTTATTTTTACATCATTTTCAATTCTTCCCTATTTACATGTGGATGGAATAAACTCATAATTGACTTGTACATTTTGGTAGCTGTCTTTCATAGCAGTAAATAATTTCATATGTTTTAGAATTTTATTTTGCATTTGTAATTTGAATGAGAATTATTTTGCTTTTATGTTTATATTATGTTAGTAATCTTTGTTTTTCTCTTCTTAATGCTACCTGTCCAGCATTTTAACAATTTTATGGTTTCCTTCATCATGTCACTCACTGACTTACCTCCCAGTCCAAACAAGAGTCTTCAACCTCCATTACAGATAGACTTTCTTGCAGTCCCTTGAAGTGGTTTGGTGTCTAATGCTTAAGTATTCTAACTTAAGTGGAAGCTTTAACATTGCTTTCTAATAGTGAGTCTGGCTTTCCTTTATAGTGTTTTCAGTCTGGGTCACTCCACAGAATTTTATTCCCTGGCCTCTGTTCCCTGCTCCCAGATTGGAGTACAACCAATCCACAACCTCTGTTCACTCAGAGTTTTGCACTTTCTGGTCAGCTTTTAAACTTTTAAGGTAGTCATCTTTTTATATACCCCAATCATACCTTTTAGTTAGCTCTTTTAATATATTTTCTCCACTGTTTCCATGGTCTGGAGCAGAAGTGTCTCTCAATTTTTTGGGCCATCTGAAATTTTTCCCAGTGGTCTTTACGTTCTATGCTAACTTTATAATTCTATGTAAACACCTCAAATTTACTTAAAGCATCAGCTTAGTGCATGTAACACCTATGGATACACATTTCATTCTATGATGTTAGAGTTCACCTGCTCTCACACAATACTTAAGTTGAATAGAAATTAATTTCATATTTAATTATTTTATAATTGCTGTAGTAGTTCTTTTTCAGAACAAAGAAAACATTGGTATGAAGAAGTCATAAATGGGCTTCCTAGGTCATGCAGTGGTTAAGAATCCACCTGCCAATGCAGGGGACATGGGTTTGATCCCTGCTCCAGGAAGATCCCACATGCTGCGGAGCAGCTAAGCCCATGCGCCACAACTATTGAGCACATGTACTGCAACTACTGAAGCCCATGCTCCTAGAGCCTGTGCTCCACAACAAGAGAAGCCACAGCAAAGTGGAGCCAGCGCACCACAATGAAGCGTAGCCCCCCACTCACTGCAACTAAAAGAAAGCCCGCGCACAGCAAAAAAGACCCAACACAGCCAATAAAATAAATAAATAAATAAATTTATAAAAGAAAGAAGAAGAAGAAGTCATAAACAGTGTTCTAAATTAAGGAAGGTGAATAGGTTCTTCCATTCACAGACCTTTAACTACATACCCTCAGTTTCACCTCCCTAACTGGTAGGATTCTTAAGGAAAGTTGACAGCTTTCCTATTCCTAGAGATTCAAGTTCAAGTTAAGTTTGAGGAGTTAAAATTTAGGTAAATTGTTAGATAAAGTCTTTTTCTTCACATCTTAAGAAATCTGCTTAGTGTAGAGATTTGAGAAGAGAATAAAAGTAATCAGCTTGGTGCTCCAGAATGACTCCAGAAAAATTGTGTGTACATAGGATCTTATGTTAAAAGTAGTCACAAAGTATGAAAGATGAATATATCTACTTCACTCTGCTTGGATGTGATACCTTGAATATGTGTTGTCTATGTAAAGAAATAGGCTTCTAAGAAAAGTGTGATAAAGTAACTTCACACTTTCTTTACAAGTCCAGCCATTATAAAGGAAGCATGGTTTAATAGAAGAATTACTCACCTTGTCATCAGACATGAATACATTATACTGAATGCTTATGATTCAGCATTTTATTTAAAAAATGCTAAGACCAAATCAAACTCTTATTATAAAGAATTATCAATGAGTCCCTTAAAATGATTTTTTCTAATTGTATTTTATCATCATTTTTTAGTCCATAAAGCTCTCATTAAAGTTAGGATTTTTATTCTAAGCATATTATTAATGATTATTGGCAATCTTATCTGGGAGTAATCAGTATTTAAGCTCTTTGTAATTGAAAATACTTTTTTTTTGATGATGCATCCTAGAAACATAATTGGTACTTTTTCTCACTATAAAATATTCAATGTTTATGTTATATCTTAATAGTAAGTGTATAGAAATCACTTTATGAAAATTTTATCAATAGATATTACTTATTTCTTCAAAACAACACAGGTTAAATAGTACTATATAAATTAGGAAAAACTAAAACAGATAATATGAACATAGGTAGCACTGAAGTTACAGCTAAATTTCTAAGAATAAAAGTTATTCCCCTATTTGAACTGTAGCCCCCAAAATAATTTTCTCCTGTAATCTCTTTACAGCATTCTTAAATTTCAACTACACAACTTAAGAAACTTGCAGTAATGATTTCTACCAAGGCAGTTGAGGCTAACTTGTATATTCTTACTGATTTTCTGTCTACTTGTTTTATCAATTACTGAGAGGTGTTGAAGACTTCAACTATAATGGATCTATTTTGTCCCAGTTCTATAGGTTGCTGCTTCATTTATCTTGAAGCTATTTTATTAGAGACATAAAACTTTAGGGTTATTATGTCTTCTTGATAAATTGAGCCCTTTTATCATTAAGAAATGACTCTCTTTATCTTGGGTAAAATTCTTTGCTCTAAAACTTATTTTGTCTGATATATTAATATAGCCAACACAGCTTTTTTTGACTAATGTTAACATGATTTTTTTTCTATCCTTTTATTGTAAAATGATTTGGTTGTTATTTAAAGTGGGTTTCTTGTAGGGAGCATGCAATTGGGTATTTTTTATTCATCCAATCTGACAATCTCTGTCTTTTAATTGGGATGTTTAAACATTTACATTTAATGTGTTATAAATATGTTTGAGTTTCATTCTACCATCATGGTCTTTTACCCATTTGTCCTTAATTTTCTTTGCCCTTTCCCCCCATTGTGTGTGTGTGTGTGTGTGTGTGTGTGTGTGTGTGTGTGTGTGTGTGTTTTGGTTTTCTGGTGATTTATTGGATAGTGTTTTATGATTTCTTTTGATTTTATTTGTTGCCTTGTTAGTCATAACTCTCTTTTGTTCATTTAATGGTTGATTTATGTCTTATGGTATGTATCTTTGATACCACTTTGATTTTCCATTTTATTTTATTTGCTTTATTTCTCTCTCTCAATATGTATGTATATATATTTAAATGTAGAAATATGTTTATTTTACATTTACATATATATTTTACATAAAAGTGTTATATTTACATATTATATATATTATTATTTGGGTTTTTATTGAGGAATATTTGATTTACAATATTATATTAGTTTCAAGTGTACAACATACTGAGTCAAAATTTTTATAGATTATACTCCATTTAAAGTTGTTATAAAATATTGAATATATTATCTGTGTTGTACAATATATCCTTGTAACTTATTATTTTATACATAGTAGTTTGTACCTCTTAATCCCCTACTCCTATTTTGCCCCTCCCACTTCCCTCTTCATACTGGTAACCACTAATTTATTCTTCATATCTGTGAGTCTAATTTTGTTATATTCATTAGTTTGTTTTATTTTTCAGATTGCACATATAAATGATAACATACAGTATTTGTCTTTCTCTAACTAATTTCACTAAGCGTAATGCCCTCCAGGTCCATCCATGTTTTTTCAAGTAACAAAATTTCATTGTTTTTTATGGCTGAGTTATATTCCATTTTAAAAAATATATCACTCCTTCTTATCCGTTCATCTGTTGATGGACACTTGGGTTGCTTCCATATGTCAGCTATTGTAAATAATGCTACTATGAATATTGGGGTGCATGTATCTTTTCAAATTAGTGTTTTTGTGTGGTTGTTTTTTGGTTGTTTGTTTGGATTTATACCCAGGAGTGGAATTGCTGGATCATTTGGTAGTTTTATTTTTAATTTTTTGAGAAACCTCCATACTGTTTTCCATAGTGGCTGCACAAATTTATATTACCACCAACAGTGTGTGAGGGTTCCCTTTTCTCCATATCCTCACTGACATTTGTTATTTGTGTTCTTTTGATGATAGCTGTTCTAACATGTGTGAAGTGGTATCTCACTGTGGTTTTGATTTGCATTTTTCTGGTAATTAGTGATGGAACATCTTTTCATGTACCTATTGGCTGGCTGTAATGTCTTCTTTGGAAAATGTCTTCTGCCCATTATTTAAATTAGGTTGTTAGTTTTCTTAGATTTGTGTGTGTGTGTGTGTGTTTTTTTTTTTTTTTTTTTTTTTTTTTTTTTTTTTTTTTTTGATGTTGAGTTCTATGAGCTGTTTATATATTTTTGGATATTAACTCCTTGTTGGTCATATCATTTGCAAATATTTCCTTCCATTCAGTAGGTTGTATTCTCATTTTCTTGATGGTTTCTTTTCCTTTGCAGAAGATTTTAAGTTTAATTATGTGCCACTTATTTATTTTTGCTTTTGTTTCCTTTGCCTGAGGAGACAGATTCAAAAAAAATATTGCTACAATTTATGTGAATAAGTGTTCTGCCTATGTTTCTTCTAAGAGTTTTATGGTTCCTGGTCTTACCTTTAGGCTTTAATCCATTTTGAGTTTTTTTTTTTTTTTCTATATGGTGTGAGGAATGTTCTAATATCATTCTTTTACATGTAGCTGTCCAGTTTTTCCATCACCACTTATTAAAGAGACTATCTTTTCTCCATTGTATATTCTTGCCTCCCTTGTCATAGATTAATTTGTCATAAGTGTGTCAGTTTATTTCTGGACTCTCTATTCTGTTTCATTGATATATGTGTCTGTTTTTGTCCCAGTACCATACTGTTTTGATTTCTATAGCTTTGTAGTACAATCTGGAGCTAGAGCTTGTGATACCTCCAGCTTTGTTCTTCTTTCTCAAGATTGTTTTGGCTGTTTGGGGTCTTTTGTGCTCCATACAAATCTTATTTATTCTAGTCCTATGCCATTGGCATTTAGATAGGGATTGCATTAAATCTATAGATTGCCTTGGTTAGCATGGTCATTTTAGCATTATTAATTCTTCCAATCCATGAACAGGATAGTCCTTTCATATATTTGTGTCATCTTCACTTTCTTTCACCAATGTCTTATAGTTTTCTGAGTACAGGTCTTTTACCTTTTTAGATAGGTTTATTCCTAGGTATTTTATCCGTTTTTGATGTGATTAAAAATAGAATTGTTTCCTTAATTTCTCTTTCTGAAATTTTGTTGTTAGTGTATCAAAATGTAACAGTATTCTCTGCATTAATTTTGTATCCTGTAACTTTACTGAATTCATTGATGAGCTCTAGTAGCTTTTTGGTGGCATCTTTAGGATTTTCTATATATATTATCATATCATCTGTAAACAGTGACAGATTTACTTCTTCCTTTCCAATTTGGATGCCTTTTATTTCTTTTTCTTGTCTAATTTCTGTGGCTAAGATTTACAACAGTATTTCAATAAAAGTTAGGAGAGTGGGCATCTTAGTCTTGTTCCTGATCTTAGAGGAAATGCTTTCAGCTTTTCACTGTTGAGTATGATGCTAGCTGTGAGCTTATCATAATATAGCCTTCATTTTGTTGAGGTTTTTTCCCTCTATACACACTTTCTCAAGAGGTTTTAATCATAAATTGATGTTGAACTTTATCAAAAGACTTTTTTGCATTTATTGAGATAATCATATGGTTTTATTCTTCAATTTGTTAATATGGTGAAGCCAGGTCCTGGGGCTAATCCTGGCCCACTTGTGGACAGAGCCAGGTCCTGGGGTCTGGCTGCAGGGTCCAGTGTATTGAAGCTTGTGTCAGCCTACGGCTGGGCAGGAGTGGGGCCCTTCTAATCCCAGGGCTGGGTCTGGCCTAATGGTGGATGGTCTGGATCCTGTTATGGTAGGCTGCAGGGCTGCTGTTGTCCTAGGGCTGTTATTTGCCTACTGGTGGGTGAGGCTGGTTTTAGGGCTAGAGCAGGACAGCTGGTAAGCAGGGCCAGGGCCCAGAGAATTCTGGGGCTGGGGCCTGTCCACTAGTGTGTGGAGCTAGATCCTGGGATCTCTGGTTACAAGGCCCTGAGGGTCTCAGGTCTAGTTCTTGCACACTGGTGTGTGGGGCTGGGTCCTGATTCCTTTGGTGGGTAGGGCTAAGTCCAGGAGTGGCTGTATGCTCAGGAGGTCTTAAGACAGCCTGTCTGTTGGTGGGCAGAGCTGTGTCCCCACCCAGTTAGTTGCTTGGCCTGAGTTGTCCCAGTGCTGGTGCCTTCAGTCTGGAGGACAGGGCAGGACTGTGTCCTGAGGCTAATAAACTAGATGGAGGACTCCAAAGTGGTGCTTGCCAGTAGCAGTGTCCAGGTGGTATGATGAGCTCTCAAAAATGGCTTCCTTCATTGTATATGTCCTAGGGTGAGCTGCAGTTGCCTCCTGCCTCTCCAGGAAACTTTCCAGATCAGCAGATAGGTCTGACCCAGGCTCCTTTCAAGTTGCTGCTTCTGCCCCGGGTCCCAGAGTGTGTGAGCTTTCATGTGTCCTCTTTGAGTGGAATCTAGTTCCCACAGCCCTCTGGCTCTCCTAAAAGTAAGCCCTACTGCCCTTCAAAGCCAAACACTCATCTTCCCGGCACAGGACTTCCAGACTGGGGAGCCCAGTGCAGCGCTTGGACCCCTTGGTCTTTGGTGAGTACCCATGTAGTTGTATTTTTTCTCCTATTTTGGGTCACCCACCCAAGGGTGTGGGTCTTGACTATATTGGGATTCTGCCCCTCCTGCCCATCTCCTGTGTTCCTTCTTTATATCTTTAATCATAAAAGAGCTTTTGTGTTAGGTTCTGGTCCTTTTCATCAATAGTTTTTCTGTAAATCAAGGGCCCCCAATCCCTGGACCATGGACTGGTACCAGTTGGAGGCCTGTTAGGAACTGGGCCACACAGCAGGGGGTGAGCAGCAGGTGAGCAAGCGAAGGTTCATCTGCCAATCCCCATTGCTCACATTACCGCCTGAACCATCACTTGCATTAATGCCTGAACAATCTCCCACCTCCCCACCCTCATGCCCCACCCTAGTCCATGGAAGAATTGTCTTCTATGAAACTGGTTCCTGGTGCCAAAAAGGTTGGGGACCACTTCTGTAAATAATTGTAGTTTTGGTGTGCCCATGGGAAGAAGTGAGCTCAGGGACTTTCTACTCTGCCATCTTAGGAACTTCAACCCATATATAATTATTTTTGAACCAGTTGAGAATTAGATGCAGACATGATGCCTATTATAACAAAAAGCCAAGTATACTTTGTGCATAAATAACCCTAGTCCCATTAGTGGGCATTGCAACTGGTGTGAATGGACTTGAAGACCTAAATGTACACATCTCTTTCCAATTCTTCTCCTTGATTTCACTTTAGTAATTTGAAATTAGCTACTGGGAGTATTTACAACCTGGAAATCAGTAACTGTTACCAATCTGGGCTTCCTGACCACCACCTCAGGAGGGCCAGTTTACCTGTACACCACTGAATCAGTCATTGCTTTTAGAAAATTAAGGTTTCTACAGTGCTGCCATAACCCAGAGACCCCATCCAAATATTGAATTTCAGCAATATCCTTTATAGCAACAAAGCTAAATGAAACAAAAAGTAACAATTTTTAGTTTCCATGCCCCTTTAATATTCTTCAATCTGGAATAGTTCCACAGGTTTTCTTGGTCTTTTGTGACCTTGAAGCATTTGTTGAGTATATGACAACTAATTTGTAAATTATCTCACAACTTGGATATATATGATGTTTCTTCATGATTAGAAAATTCAGGTTATACATTTTTGTCAGTAACCCACAGAAGTAATACTGTGTTCTTCTCAAGAGGCTCACACAGTGTTAATTCATCTGCAACTGGTGACAGTAACCTTGATTGCATGGTTAAGGTGATGTACCCCAGGTTTCTAATTCTGCTGATGAAGCCTGAGCATAGGTGACATGTGCAATTGGGACTCTAGCTGCTGACCAAAGACCCTATAGAGTTCAGTCTTTCCTTCTGGCCCAGTGACTAGTGGAGTCATCCTTTTAAAAATGTAAGTCAAATTATTTTACTTTTCTATTCAAAACTTTTCAGTGGTTTTTCTTCTGTTTCACAGTAAAAGCCAAAACTCTGCTTGAAACATCCTTCCACTCCATTCCCTCATACTCTGCCCCAGGCTCACCCCATCATTTTCTTCTAACATGGTGCACACAAGCACATATCAAAGCCTTTGGAATTGCGGTTCCTTCTTCTGCAGACTTTTCTCCTCGACATACACCCCAAAAGGGATCATTCATTTCTTTTAGCCTCAGATGTCATCTTAATAGTAAGCCCTGATCCCTCACCCAACCCTCATTCTCTGCTTTCCCCACAAACGTCACCCTGCCCCTGTGGCATTTACCACCAATTGACTCACTTTATGTTGTCTATACATTTTCATTGTGTGTCTTTCATGGGAAACAGTGCCTAAAAATGCTTGGAAAGTAGTCTGTGCTTAATGAACGTTTGTCTAATGGGTGAGTTTCCTTTGGATATGCTGTTAAAGCCCTCCAATAAGCAAGAAAAAAAACTGCATTTTATCTGAATATGTTTTCTTAAAATTCTGATACATAATTCAACATGCATGTTAAAGTCATAGAAATGATACTCAAAATGCATGTTCAATTTTATTATGTCAACAAAATCTAATTTAGTTTGTAAGTGATTTAATTTTCTGACAATTTATACTTAAAATATTTAGCACTATATTTGCTTTAATATAATGTTTTCAAATTTCACTAGAAGAGTCCATTGTGTCCTGTGCTTATTTGCCTGCTTAATTAAGTACTCTCATCTGTAGTGTATATTAATATATCAAAATAGTATCTGTAGAGGCCAGCAAAGTAATCAGAGTTGCTTGTTTTGCTTTTTCCAGTTCCCTGTATCCATAGATTTCCCCCCAAAAATCAGTGTGGTAAAGCTTTTCAGGGGTTACTTAAACCACAAGACTGACTTTAAGACATATTATCAGAGCTCTATAACACTTAATTCCTGATTATTAATGGACATTTCTGAATGGCAAATATCAACTTTTTTTTCCTTTGTGACTAGCTTATCCATTACTTTTTTCTTTTCTTTTCTGTTTTTTTTTTTGGCTTCCATTACTTTATTTTTTTTAAAGTGTACAATTTGATATTTTTTTTCTTATCAGTAATGTATATATAGCAATCCTAATCCCCCAGTTCATCCCATCCCAACCCTCCCCCCCCACGCTTTCCCCACTTGGTGTCCATATATTTGTTCTCTACATGTGTCTATTTCTGCCTTGCAAACCCATTGGAAAATATCAATTATGGTATGTGCATATTTCTCTTATCTAGAGCTTGAGTAAATAGAATTAATTTTATCTCAAATGTCATTTTGTTCATAATTTTCTATCATCAGTACCTTCTAAAACAGTTAAAACTTTTGAACAGTCTTTCTAATCTAGTCCTACTCCCTTTATCGATTTATGTTTAACTTTAAATTTATGGGAGCATTACTTTCTAATCACAAAAATTCCAATGTGTTATCTCACCTGACCCTTCCTTTTACTGGCAAATATAGTATATTGTTTATATTCCCCTTTGCTCCAAAAATGTTCATTTTTATCTCTGAAGGTCATCAATGGATGCCAGTCACTTTTAGATTCTTTCTGGATGAACCAATACCACTGTCAGGAAAACTAATGCTTTGAGTTGTGCCCTAGGTCTTAGTCCTTGGACCGCTCCTCTGTCCTTTGGTGATGTTGCCCAGTTTCATAGTCTTAAATATTATCTGTATGTTCAGAACTTATAAAGGAAGGATCCAGCCCAGAACTCTCTCATTGTTTATCCAACTGACATTTGGATACCTCTACTTTGATAAAGTAGAAACATCACAAACTTAACATGTCTAAAATTGAACTACTGTTTTTTCCTCTAAAACCTTGGTGATAATATTTGCCTTTTGTTTGTTAAAACTTGTTTCCTTCTTTCTCACTTTCTCTATACTCTGCATCCAAACTTTTCACAAATTACCTCAAACTAAAGACAAAGAGCACAGTTCTGAGGGTTTTCACTGGAAGAAAAAGAACCATATTGGGAGGGTTTTATTTCTTCAAGGAAAGGCAGGGATGAGTCTTTCCAGCTTCTAAAGTTCTCCTTATTCTTTGGCTTGTGGCCCATTCCTGTATTGTCAAAGCTGACAGTGTGTCTTCAGTCTTTCTCTTTCTTTCTTTTTCTTTGTTTTAATTGGAGTATAGTTGCTTTACAATGTTGTGTTAGTTTCTACTGTACAGCAAAGTGAATCAGCTCTACATATACACATATCCTCTCTTTTTTGGATTTCCTTCCCATTTAGGTCACTGCAGAGCACTGAGTAGAGTTCCCTGTGCTATACAATAGGTTCTCATTAGTTATCTATTTTATACATAGTATCAATACTGTGTATATATCACCCCCATCTCCCAATTCATCTCCCCCCACTTCCCCCTTGGTATCCGTACATTTGTTCTCTACATCTGTATCTCTATTTCTACTTTGCAAATAAGAGTGCCTATACCAGGGGTCCCCAGCCCCCAGGCCGTGGACTGGTACCTGTCCACAGCCTGTTAGGAACTGGGCCACACAGCAGGAGGTGAGCAGCAGGCAAGCAAGTGAAGCTTCATCTCCCTCTCCCCATCGCTCCCCATCGCTTGCATTAGACCTGAACCATTCCCCAACCCTCCCCCCATCCTTGGAAAAATTATCTTCCACGAAACCAGTCCCTGGTGCCAAAAAGTTGGGGACTGCTGATGTATACCACTTTCTACATTCCACATGTATGCATTAGTATACGATATTTGTTTTTCTCTTTCTGACTTACTTCACTCTGTATGACAGTCTCTAGGTCCAGCCACACCTTTACAAATGACCCAATTTCATTCCTTTTTATGGCTGAGTAATATTCCATTGCATATATACACCACATCTTCTTTATCCATTCATCTGTTGATGGACAATTAGGTTGCTTCCATATCCTGGCTATTGTAAACAATGCTGCTGTGAACATTGGGGTTCATGTGTCTTTTTGAATTATGGCTTTCTCAGGGTATATGCCCAGTAGTGCGATTGCTGGGTCATATGGTAGTTCTGTTTTAGTTTCTTAAGGAACCTCCATACTGTTCTCCATAGTAGTTGTATCAATTTACATTCCTATCAACAGTGCAAGAGGGTTCCCTTATCTCCACACCCTCTCCAGCATTTATTGTTTGTAGATTTTTTGATGATGGCCATTTTGACCAGTGTGAGGTGATACCTTATTGTAGTTTTGATTTGCATTTGTCTAATAATTAGTGATGTTGAGCATCTTTTCATGTGCCTCTTGGCCATCTGTATGTCTTCTTTGGAGAAATGTCTATTTAGATCTGCTCAATTTTGGATGGGGTTGTTTGGTTTTTTTTTTGATATTGAGCTGCATGAGCTGCTTGTATATTTTGGAGATTAATCTTTTGTCAATTGCTTTGTTTGCAAATATTTTCTCCCATTCTGAGGGTTGTCTTTTCATCTTGTTTATGGCTTCCTTTGATGTACAAAAGCTTTTAAGTTTCATTAGGTCCCATTTGTTTATTTTTGTTTTTATTTTAATTATTCTAGGAGGTGTGTCAAAAGATCTTAGTGAAATTTATGTCAAAGAGTGTTCTGCCTATGTTTTCCTCTAAGAGTTTTATAGTGTCTGGCCTTACATTTAGGTTTTTAATCCATTTTGAGTTTATTTTTGTGTATGGTGTTAGGGAGTATTCTAATTTCATTTTTTTTTACATGTAGCTGTCCAGTTTTCCCAGCAACACTTATTGGAGAAGCTGTCTTTTCTCCATTGTATATCTGGCCTCCTTTGTCATAGATTAGGTGACCATAGGTGTGTGGGTTTATCTCTGGGCTTTCTATCCTGTACTATTGATCTGTATTTCTGTTTTTGTGCCAGTACCATATTGTCTTAATAACTGTAGCTTTCTAGTATAGTTTGAAGCCAGGGAGCCTGATTCTTCCAGCTCCATTTTTCTTTCTCAAGATTGCTTTGGCTATTCATGGTCTTTTGTGTTTGCATAAAAACTGGAAAGGTTTTTTTCTAATTCTGTGAAGAATGCCATTGGTACTTTTACAGGGATTGCATTGAATCTGTAGATTGCTTTGAGTAGTATAGTCATTTTCACAATGTTGATTCTTCCAATCAAAGAACATGGTATATTTCTTCATCTGTTCATGACATCTTTGACTTACTAAATCAGTGTCTTATGGTTTTCTGAGTACAGGTCTTTTGCTGCCTGAGGTAGTTTTATTCCTAGTTATTTTATACTTATGTTACAGTGGTGAATGGGATTGATTCCTTAATTTCTGTTTCTTATCTTTTGTTGTTAGTGGATAGGAATGCAAGTGATTTCTGTGCATTAATTTTGTATCCTGCAATTTACCAAATTCACTAATGAGCTCTCGTAATCTCTAGTGGCATCTTTAGGATTTTTCTATGTATAATATCATGTCATCTGCAAAAAGTGCCAGTTTTACTTCTTCATTTCCAATTTAGATTCATTTTATTTCTTTTTCTTCTCTGATTGTTATGGCTAGAACTTCCAAAACTATGTTAAATAATTCTTGTAAGAGTGGACATCTTTGTCTTGTTCCTGATCTTAGAGGAAATGCTTTCAGTTTCTCACCATTGCAAATAATGTTTGTTGTGGGTTTGCCATATGGCCTTTATTATATCCAGGCAGGTTCCCTCTATGCTCACTTTCTGGAGAATTTTTATCATAAATGGGTGTTGAATGTTGTTGAAAGCTTTTTCTGCATCTATTGAGATGATCATATGGTTTTTCTTCTTCAATTTGTTAACATGGTGCATCATATTGATTGATTTGCATATATTGAAGAATCCTTGCATCCCTGGGATAAATCCCACTTGATCATGGTGTATGACCCTTTTAATGTATTGTTGGATTAGTTTGATAATGTGGGTTTTTGCATCTATGTTCATCAGCGATATTGGTCTGTAATTTTCTTTTTTGTGAAATCATTGTCTGATTTTGATATCAGGATGATGGTGGCCTCGTAAAATGAGTTTGGGAGTGTTTTTCCCTGCAGTTTTTTTGAAGAGTTTGAGAAGAATAAGTATTAACTCTTCTCTAATTGTTTCACAGACTTCACCTGTGAATCCATCTGGTCCAGGACTTTTGTTTCTTGGAATATTTTTAATCACAGTTTCAATCTCATTGCTTGTGATTAATCTGTTCACATTTTCTATTTCTTCCTGGTTCAGTCTTAGAAAGTTGTACCTTTCTAAGAATTTGTCCATTTCTTCCAGGTTGTTCATTTTATTGGCATATAGTTTCTTTTAGTAGTCTTTTATGATGCTTTTTATTTCTGCAGTGTCCATTGTAACTTCTGTTTCATTTCTAATTTTATTGATTTGAGTCCTCTCCCTCTTTTTCTTGATAAGTCTGGATAAAGTGTTTTTTAATACTCTCAAAGAACCAGCTTTTACTTTCATTAATCTTTGCTATTGTTTTCTTTGTTTCTATTTCATTTATTTCTGCTCTGATCTTTATAATTGCTTTCCTTCTAGTGAATTTTTAAAAAAATCTTTCTCTAGTTACCTTAGCTGTAAGTTTAGGTTGTTTATTTAAGATTTTCTTACTTCTTGAGGTAGGATTGTACTGCCATAAACTTCCCTCTTAAGACTGCTTTTGCTATATCCCATAGGTTTGGGGACATTGTGTTTTTGTTGTCATATTTTTCTAGGTAATTTTTGATTTCCTCTTTGATTTCTTAAGTGATCTCTTGATTATTTTCAAGCCTATTTTTAGCCTCCAAGTGTTTTTGGTTTTCACAGGATTTTTTCTCTGTGATTGATTTCTAATCTCATAGCATTGTGGTTGCAAAAGATGCTTGATATGATTTCAATTTTCTTAAATTTACCAAGGCTTGATTTGTGACCCAAGATGTGATCTATCCTAGAGAATGTTCTGTGTGCAATTGAGAAGAAAGTGTATTCTGCCACTTTTGGATGAATGTCTTACAAATATCAAGTCTATATGGTATAATATGTCAGTTAAGCCTTGTGTTTCCTTATTAATATTCTGTCTGAATGATCTATTCATTGGTGTAAGTGAAGTGTTAAAGTTCCCCACTCTTATATTGTTACTGTTGATTTCCAACTTTATGGCTGTTAACATTTGCCTTATGTATTGAGGTGCTCCTATGTTGGGTGCATAAATATTTACTATTGTTATATCTTCTCCTTGTATTGATCCCTTGATCATTATGTAGTGTCCTTCCTTGTCTCGTGTAATAGTCTTTATTATAAAGTCTATTTTGTCTGATATGAATATTGCTACTCCAGTTTTCTTGTGATTTCCATTTGCATGGAATATCTGTTTCTATCCCCTTACTTTCAGTCTGTGTGTGTCCCAAGGTCTGAAGTGGGTCTCTTGTAGACAGAATACATATGGATTTTATTTCAGTATCCATTCAGCCAGTCTGTGTCTTTTGGTTGGAGCATTTAATCCATTTACATTTAGTGATTGATATGTATGTTCCTATTACCATTTTCTTAATTGTTTTGGGTTTGTTTTTTAGATCTTTTCCTCCTTTTATGTTTCCTGCCTAGAGAAATTCCTTTAGCATTTGTTGTAAAGCTGGTTTGGTGGTGCTGAATTCTCTTAGCTTTTGCTTGTCTGTAAAACTTTTGATTTCTTTATTGAATCTGAATGAGATCCTCGCTGGGTAGAGCGATGTTGGTTGTAGGTTTTTCCCTTTTTATCTCTTTAATTACATCCTATTTCTCTCTCTGACCTGCAGAGTTTCTGCTGAAAAATCAGCTGATAAACTTATGAGGGCTCCCTTGTATGTTGTTTTGTTGCTTGTCTCTTGCTGCTTTTAATATTTTTTCTTAAATTTGTGTTTAATTTTTGTTAGTTTGATTAATATGTGTCTCAGTGTATTTCTCCTTGGGTTTATCTTGTATGGGACTCTCTGCACTTCCCTTGGACTTGATTGACTATTTTCTTTCCCACATTAGGGAAGTTTTCAACTATAATCTCTTCAAATATTTTCTCAAACACTTTCTCTTTCTCTTTTTCTCCTGGGACCCCTATAATTTGAATGTTGGTGTGTTTAATGTTGCCCCAGAGGTCTCTGAGACTGTCCTCATTTCTTTCCATTCTTTTTTCTTTATTCTGCTCCTCAACAGTTATTTCCACCATTATATCTTCCAGGTCACTTATCCATTCTGCTGCCTCATTTATGCTGCTATTGATTCTTTCCAGTGTATTTTTCATTTCTGTTATTGTGTTGTTCTTTAGTTCTTCTAAGTCTTTGTTAAACATTTCTTGTATTTTCTTGATCCATGCCTTCATTCTATTTCTGAGATCTTGGATCATTTTTACTATCATTACTCTGAATTATTTTTTCAGGTAGATTGCCTATTTCCTCTTCATTTATTTGGTCTTGTGAGTTTTTACCTTGCTCCTTCTGCAACATATTTCTCTGTCTTCTCATTTTGTCTAACAATCTGTGTTTGGAGTCTCCTTTCTGCAGGCTGTAGGGTTGTAGTTCCTCTTGCTTCTGGTGTCTAACCCTGGTGGGTGAAGCTTGCCCAGTGGTTTGTGTTGGCTTCCTGCTGGAAGTGATTGGTGCCTCTGTTCTGGTGGGTAGAACTGGATCTTGTCCCTTTGATGGGCAGGGCCATGTCAGGTGGTATGTTTTAAGGTGTCTTTGAACTTACTATGACTGTAAGCAGCCTGTCTGCTGATGGGTGGGTTTGTGTTCCTTTCTTGCTTGTTGTTTGTCATGAGGTGCCTATTACTGGAGCCTCCAGGCAGTTGGGTGGGGCTGGGTCTTGGATTCAAGATGTAGACCTCTGGGAGAGCTCACTGATTGATATTCTCTGGTGGTCCTGCATCCCGGACTTGGTGCTCCCACCCAGAGGCTCACCCCAGCTGGGGTGCTAAGACACTGTAAGCTGCATGTCACAGCAATAAAGGGAAGAAAAAAAGGTGGGGGGGAGAAAACAAACAGAGACTCAAATCCCAAGACAAATAACAGAGACAGAAACAAACAACAACAACAGCAATAAAAAAAAGGCAAACAAAACCCCAGACAAATGGTTAAAGCAGAACCAAAGAAACAAAAAGAAAACACACACACACACACATATACACAAGAAACAAAACCAAAACCAAAGAAAACAGTAAACAAGAGAACAACCAGACAAACAAAAGAACCCCCAAACAAAATCAGACAATTAAAAAACCAAAATTAACAAAAACACAAAACAAAACACAAACCAAAGCTGAATGTGAACTGAAGAATAAGGCAAACAAAACAAAACAAACACACAAAAATGGTTTAAAAAATGAAAAAACACAAAACAATGAAAAAGCAAAATAAGACTACAAATATAATATACATATTAAAAAATTAAAAAATAAGACAAAAAGAAAAACAAACAAACCAAAAACCCCCAAAAAACTAAATAAAAATAAGAATAAAAACAGTAATAATTAAACAAAAGCAACAGGATGAATCAAAACATAATAAAAATAATAGTAATAACATTTTCCCTGGGTCTCAGCTATCAGTGTCCTTGCCCCTGCTCTGAGCCACAGCCCACCTCTGCCTCCTCTGGAGGCCCTCCAAAGCTTCTTGGCTGTCTCTAGACTTGCTGTGGGCACTGTGGGGACAGCTCAGACTGTAATCTGGCCCAATTCCCACGTGTACTTGCCCCCAAAGTCCACAGCTGCCAGAGCTAGACTGGTTTCATTTGTGGGAATACTCATTGTCCATTCGGATATTCCATAGATGCAGGGTCTCCCAAGCTGATAGTGGGGATTTAATCTGTGGCTTGTGTAGCTGATGGAAACGTCTTCATTCCTCTTCCTTAGTTGCCCCACCCCTGGGTCTCAGCTGTGGTTTTATCCCCACCTCTACCTGTGGGCCACCCACAGGAGTCTGCTCCTGAGAGTTCCCTGGAGCACTTGGGTCTGCCTGGGTGAGGACAGGGTATGGAGGTGGTACAGCTGCTTGGGTCATGGGAGCTCCGGTGGTGACAGGTGCATGGGGAAGCTGGCAGCCATGGACATGAGAGATCTGGCCCTAGTGGGAGCCTATTCTACTACCTGGCAGTAGGCACATGAGGGCCAGCCCTGGTGGGGCCATTTCGTAGTTCCTGTGGGTCATGGGCTTGTGTGGGGGGAGAGAGAGGCTCCAATGGCAGCTCCACCAACTGTGTGTCACTCAACAGTGGTGCTTTGCTTCTATGGCAGTCTGGATTTCCTCCACAAGCATGTCTGGTTGCAGATTTCCTCTCTCCCATCCCCTCAGGCTGTCTCACCACAGCCAACAGCAGTCTTCTCCCTGAGTTTGCTCTCCAATCCCCATGTTCCAGCTCTCAGCCCATGTGTGTATTAGCAAACAGACATCCCATTCCAGGGCATGCAGAACTGTGACACAGACTGTCTGTGCAGTTCTCACTCTGTCCTATCTGCCACAGACCAGCTGTTTCACCTTCCTCCCTCAGCCTCAGATGCATCCCTTCTGTCCTAACCAATTTCCCCATCAGTGAGGGGGTTTCCCTGGATATGGCAACTTCCCCTCTGTTTCACCTCTCCCCGAAGGACACATGTCCAATCCTGTTTCCTTTCCTCTTCTTTCTCTCTTCTTTCTTTCATCCTATCTGGTTATGTGGGGATCCTTATTATCCTTTCTGGTATCCAAGGTGTTCAGCTGGTGTTCTGTGAGAAATTTTCCATCCATAGATGTATTCTTGATGCATTTATGGAGAGAGATGAACTCCACATCCTCTTACTCCTCCACCGTCTTGAAAACCTCTCCAAGTCTCTCTCTTTCTAACCTTTGCTTCCATCAGCACATCTTCAACCAGACTCTTACCCTCCTGTCTCCCTCTTATAAGAATCTTTCTGATCACATTTGGCCCACCAGTATCATCCAGATCATCCCTCCATCTCAAGGTCCTTAATTAAACATATCTAGAAGGTCTCTTTTGCCATGTAACTAAGCTCAATAGCTGTGTATCTGTTCAATTTTTTACATTCATTCCTATTTTTTAAATTTAGGTGTATGTAAAAATGCACAGAACTTAAATGTGAAGTTTAGAAATATGTATACCCACAGCTCCATCTAGATATAGACTATTTCTACCACCCCATCATGTTTCTTCCTGCACTTTCCAAGTCAATTTCCCACTCAATTACTATTCTGATTTCTATCTCTATAGATTAGTTTTATTTGTTGTTGAAATTAATATAAATGGAATTATACATTATGTAATCTTTTTATGACTGGCTTTCTTCCAATCAGGTGTGCTTTATATTATCTGTGTAGTTGTATACATCAATAGTTTATCCTTTTTACTACTAAGTGGTATTCCATAGCATAAGTATGTCATTTATCCATTAATCCATGATTTATCCATTCTCATTTTTTATGGACATTTAACTTGTTTCCAATCTTTGATCATTATGAATAAAACCTTTATAAAAATTCTTGTTTATGAATATATGTTTTTATTTCTCTTGACTAAATAAGAGTAAATTGCTACATTCAGTGAAAACTAGCAATCTCTTTTCCAAACTGGTTGAAATACTTTACGTTAAGAAGTAAATTTTTACCAATATTTCTACTGCCAGGCATTTTAATATTGCCATTCTAATCAGGGTGAAGCATATTTTAAATTGCATTTTATGATGATTAATTATGTTGAACACTTTTTCATGTGTTCATTGGTCTTTCACACTTTTTTTTTACTAGTTTTTAATTGTTCTTTTTTTTTTTTAATTATCACATTAGAAACTCTTTACGTATTCCGGACATAAGTAGATTGTCAGATACATGCTTTGCAGATACTTTCTCCCATTCTGTGGCTTTTCTGTTCACTTTCTCCATGATATGTTTTGATTAATAGAAGTTTTGTTTTTCTTTAAGTGTGTGTGTGTGTGTTTTCTTTTCAGAAAAAAGTTTCAGTATGTAATTAAACATTATTATTACTATTATTATTATTTTAAATATGTTTTTGGGTACAGTTTAAAGTTCACAGCAAAACAGAGAGAACCTTACAGAGATTTCCCACAAGGCCTCACACACACTCATGCAGAGCAGCTTATCTACACTCCCCACCACATGGATACGTTTGTTACCATCCATGGAGCTACACTGACAGACTGTAAGGACCAGAATAAAGTCCATAATTACACTGGTGCTCACACTTGGTGATGGACATACATTCTATGTTTTCTTTTTAATTTTGATGAAGTCCAATTTATCAGCTTTTTTTAGTTAGTGTTTTTATTCTTCTGGATGAAATATATCTTTCAAGTTTGTTTAGATACTCTTTTATGCTTTCTTTCTAAAACTTCAGAGTTTTAAGTTTTTATGTTTAGGATTGTGTCTCATCTCAATTTTAAAATTTTTAATTGTATGCGGTGGGAGTGGCCAAAGGTCATTTTGTTTTTCCATATGTGTTTCCATTTTACCAGTACCATTTTTTGAGAAAACTGTGTTTTCCCCATTTAATTGCTTTTTTTGCTTTGTCAAAAATTAATTGCTCATAAAAGTGTTGAGGTAAGTTGTTTTTTAAAATATTGTGCTGGGCAAACAAAAAAGCTACATTTGCCTTAAAGCCACCAGTATGCAACTTTTGTTTAAGAGTAATGCAAAGGTAACTTGCTTTTTCAGAGGTTTTATTTTGTGTTAAAGATGATACTAGTCAAGTTATAAAATGTATCTTAATAGATAAGAAAATTTTTCAATTGTTTTTAACTATGTTAATTAAGTTTTTGTGTAAGTTTTGCTGGTGATATCTTTCTAAAATATTAGGCCTATTGAAATATAATTGGTATATAAAAAAATCCACCACTTTTAGGTAATTCTGAGTTTTGACTAATGTAAACAGTCATGTAATCAACACCACTGTGATAGTAAGTTTCTATTACCCCCCCAAAGTCTCTTGGTGTCCATCTGCAGTCACCCGCTTTCCCCTGTAAACACACATGCAGAGGCATACACTGTCAGCCTTTGGCAAATGACCTTTCTGTTTTCTGTCAATATGCTTTTGCCTTTTAAACAATGTCATATAGGAGCCATACAGCATGTAGTACTTTGTGGTTGTTATTTTTTTCACTTAGCATAAAGCTTTAGAGATTCATTCATGTTGTATGTATCCACAGTTTATTCTTCTAAATTGCTGACTAATGTTCTATAGTATGGATATACTATATTTTTTTCCATCAGTAGTCAGTTCTTTAGCCTGGGATATTATTGGAACACATACTTTCAGTATATCAGTTTAATTTGGTGATTTTATATCTCCTTTATTTGTGATGAATTTGCTTTCTGTTATGATAGGAAACTATGCATTCTGTTACATAAGAACGTGAGAGGAGAGAATTATGTTTCAAACATCCATGCTGAGAATTTTTAGTAATATGACAGCTTAAAGAAGAATTTGCTAACATGAAGGAAGTGATTCCACACCTGAAGATAAACTGGCAGTTACTGGGAAAAGTTTGGTGTTAAATATTTTAGTTTATACTAAATTCTTATTCTTTATTCTTTTTATTAGTTCCTCTAGAAAAAGAGAGCTTTGACGTGTAGTATTTTTCTGAGTAGCTAGAAACTGAATCATTCATGATTATCAGAATTTGAAATAGGAAGTAAGTATTGTGGGGGATATCAAAACTCATAAACAAATCAATAAGACACCTGAGCAAGGGCAGGACCTGAGCTTATTTTTTTTTAAGAAAAAGTGGAAGAAAGAGAAAATAATAAGGAAAATGATGAATAAATAAATAAATGAAGAGAGAATGAGAACAAAAGAAGTACTAATAAGACATCAATTTTTCTTAGCAAATATATTTCAGAACTCTACATAAGGTTTTGATCAGGAAAGGAACCTTGGTGTTACATATCTGGAAGTTACTATTTTAGTATCTGTGTATTAGGAAGTAAAGAAAGTATACAAAATGGCAATTGGAGACATTCTACTACTTTAGGCAGTAGTGTTCATGAAGAAGTTTAAGATCAATTACATCCCCCAAATTTACAGTTGTTTTATAAAGTTATCTAAAAATATGCAAAAGAATGAAATTGGATCCTTATCATATGTTATACACAAAAATTAACTCAAAATCATTTAAAGATTTAAATTTAAGACATTACCCCATAACCGTCCTAGAAGAAAACACAGAGAAAAAGTTCCTTGACATGGGTCTTGGCAATGATTTTTTTGTTTTTTTGGATTTGACAACAAAAGCACAATCAACAAAAGCAAGATTAAACAGGTAGGACTCCATCAAACTAAAAAGATTTTGTATAGCCAAAGAAACAATCAACTAAGTGAAAAAGCAACCCACAGAGTGAGTGTAAATATTTGTAAATCACATACCTGAAAAGGGGTTAATATACAAAATATATAAGGAACTCTTATAACTCAACAGCAAAACAAAAAGTAATTGGATTAAAAAAATGATCAGAGTAACTGAATAAACATTTTTCCAAAGAAGACATACCAATGACCAACAGGTACATGACAGGATGCTCAATAGAGAAATGCAAATCAAAACTACAGTAAGAGATCACCTCACATCTACTAGGGTTGCTATTACCAAAAAGACAAAAGTTAACATGTACAGACAAGGATACAGGAAAAAAAGGGAAATTTGTGCACTGTTGGTGGGTACAGCCACTATGGAAAACAGTATGGTGGTTCCTCAAAAAATTAAAAATAGAACTACAATATGATCGAGCAATCCCGCTCCTGGGTATATATCCAAAGGAAAATAAAATCATGTTCTTGACGAGATATCTGCACTTCCATGTTCATTGTGGCATTATTCACAATAGCCAAGATATGGGAACAACTGAAGTGTCCATAATATAATTTATCCACGAGGAGGAAGAACATCTTACCACTCGCATCAACATGAATGGAACTTTAGGGCATTATGCTACGTGAAATAAGCCACAGAGAAAGACAAATACTGTGTGATCTTACTTATACGTGGAATCAAAAAAGCCAGTCTCAAAGAAACAGAGACAAAACTGGTGTTTACCAGGGGTTGGGGGAAATGGGAAGATATTGGTCAAAGTGTACACACTTTGAGTCATACAATGAATAAATTCTGGGGTTCTAATATGTAGTATAATGATTATAGTTACTAATACTGTATAAGAATTGCTTAGATAGTAGATCTTAAATGTTGTTGACACCCAAAATAAATGCTAATTATGTGACTTGATGCTGGTGTTAGCTAACCCTATGGTGGTAATCCTGTTGCAATAATTGTGTATAAAATCAACATCTTATTCTTAAACCTATACAGTGTTATATATCAATTATATCTCAAATCTGTAAAAAACTGTCATGCTGAAACTCTATGAGGGAAATCCATAGTGCCCATCAAAGGCACTTTCACTTCCTTTGGCCTCTCTTGGTAGTTGAAAAGGTAATGGGGTGTGTGTGTGTGTGCGCGCATGTGTACAGCTGTTAGATTGTTCATTTCATTTCTTGAGAGTTAGGTAGGTGAAAAGGGATATATGGGCCTAGTGGCAATTATTTCACTTTATTCAAATAAAATCCATCTCCCAAAACAATCGCATTCATGAAGTCACTTGTTCTATAAGTGGAGGAGATGTTAACAAGATCTATGGTGTGGCGTAACAAGGATGGTTAAGTCCAGGAACTTTGATAAAACTGTTAGTTATTCTATGCATAAAGATGGGTTAGGAGCCTTGTAAAAGCTCAACAAATCTTCCTTCTCCTTCCTACTCCTAATCCAACAACATAAATTATCCAATTCATTTTACCCCCTGATTTGAGTATTAGACAATGCAACAAATAAACCAAGAATGAAAGTAGAAGAAAGAAACAAGTCAGGTCTTAATTAGTAGGCTTTCTAATGCTTTAATTTTCAATCTGAGTTGGCAAATCTAATTTAATTCACAGTAACTAAAAATAAATATTCAAAATACAATTTTGTTTTTCTTTTTGACTCCAGAAGGAACACCTATTAAAGTCTTACTGTGCACAGGATAGAACTACTGTATCCTACTGTTGCTGTCTTGTGATAAGCCTCCCTGTGTGAATTATTCTTTGTTTTAAAAGGCAAAAAAACTCTGTCAAAAAATTTTCATCTTCTTA
Organism: Hippopotamus amphibius kiboko; assembly: GCF_030028045.1. Lineage (NCBI taxonomy): Eukaryota > Metazoa > Chordata > Mammalia > Artiodactyla > Hippopotamidae > Hippopotamus > Hippopotamus amphibius. The sequence goes on from NC_080196.1 coordinate 47,916,508, forward strand.
TCTAATAGTGTTGCACTTAGAAAACTACTTTTAAAATTTTGTTCAGCTAGAGAAGGAAGTATAATTAACTCACTTACTTTGTATAGTGTATGAATAATATCAAAAATTTAATAACCAAAAAGACTCCATTTTGTGGTGAGAATGTCTTTTTCTTAATTGTGGTAAAATACACATAATATGAAATTTATCATTTTATCTATTTTAAGTGGTATTAAGTACATTCACATTGTTGTGTCAGAACTTTATCATCTTGCAATACTGAAGCTCTGTACTCTTTAAGCAGTTCTCCACCTCCACTTCCTGCTCTTCCTGGCATCCACCACTCTACTTTCCATCTCTATGAGGAATATCTAGATTCCTCATATAAATGGAATCATACAGTATGTGTCTTTTTGTGAGTGGTTTATTTCACACAGCACAATGTCCTCAAGATTCATCCATGTTGTTGCCTGTGTCAGAATGTCCTTTCATTTTAAAGGCTGAATAATATTCCATTGTGTGCATATACGAGATTGTGTTTATCCATTCATCTGTGCATGGATGCTTGGGTTGTTTCCACATTTTGGCTATGGTGAAAAATGCTGCTATGAACATGGGTGTATATATGTTATATTTTAAAATTAACCTAAGAGATGTGACTTAGCAATTTCACAAACTCGAAATTCTTAAATAAATTTTCAAGTTGAAATAGTGAAGCTGGCATTTCTCTTTTACCTTTCCCCCTCTCTGATCTGGAACATTTCAATTATCATGGCCTGGAAAAAGATTTCCATTTCAGAAAAGCTCAGCATTCTAAAAGACAAAAAGAATTTCTGTGGCATCTCAAAAGCTTTACATTCTAAAATAAGCCTGGGGGCTTCCTAGGTGGTGCAGTGGCTAAGAATCCACCTGCCCATGCAGGGAACATGGGTTCGATCCCTGCTCCAGGAAGATCCCACATGCCATGGAGCAACTAAGCCCGTGCGCCACAACTATTGAGCCCATGTGCTGCAACTACTGAAGCCCACATGCCTAGATCCCGTGCTCCACGACAAGAGAAGTCACGGCAATGAGGAGCCCACACACCATAACGAAGAGTAGCCCCTACTCACCGCAAGTAAAGAAAGCCCGCGCACAGCAAAAGAGACCCAACACAGCCAATAAAATAAATAAATAAATTTATAAAAAAAGAAAACAAAAAACAAAAACAAAACAAACAAACAAAAAAAAAACACTATACTTTAAAATAAGCCTGGATCCTTTTATTTTCTCATTATCTAAGACCAAATTTTCTGCTTCTTATCCAGATTTATCATGCATTATCCCATCGGAATTTTCTACTGTCATATAATGATTTGAACAATAAATAAAACCTTTTCAAAATTATTCTAAAATGGCAGTTAATCTGAAAACTGAACTCCTTTGTATTATGTTTTATTATTGTGAGTAAAACCATAATCAGTTTTTAAAACATTTTCTACTGTATTTCTATATATGTCATACACACATGCACACACATACACACAACACAGTTTACATGGGGGAATCCCAGTGCAATATCCACAGAAAATCCTCAACGTAGTTAAATGAATTGTGTTGCCCAAGAAGTAAATTTCACTGATCACCTGTGCCAGTCTTGCCTTCCTTGGTTCCAAGTGGAATGAGGGTTATTTTCACTTGCAACAACACAACTTTTATCCCCTTTGAGCCTGATTCATGGTCATCTTGTTGTCTGGGGTAGATCTGCTTTAAGACCAATCTGGATTATTTCCATCTTAATGGCTGCCTGCTCCTCTCCAGTAATGGCAAGTGCAGAGAAGCTGCTGCCTGCCTCTGTGCTGTGTTGGGTGTTTACAAGACTCCTGGGTATCTCCTGTAGTTGAAACACTTGGCTCTTTAAACTGCATTATGGAGACAGACATTTTATAAAAATCATGGGCCATCTCAATTGCACAAGTGAAAAGGTTGCCCCAAGTCATATGCAATGTGACTGATGTTATTTGTATTTGGCTGTGGAAGTAATTCTCAACATGTCTGCCTTCTCTGCTGAAGTTGTTTGCATACGTGTTTGTGAATGTATTAACTTTGGACTCATAGCTGAATTGCCAGATGATACCAGATCTCTGTGTGCCATCCTGTGAAAAAAGCCTCTTCTTTCACTTTATAGAAGAAACATCATCAACTACAAGGGATGATGTATTTTTTTCTCATTGTGATCAGTTTATTATGAATCAAATAATAAACATTTGATTTGACTGGGCACGTGGATACAGGCTGCACTTAATATAAAAATTAACCAAGGAATGATTTATTTGTAATCATTTTTCCATTGAATATCTGAACAAGTTCCTGGAGAATCTCTCTTAGGGATGTATCTGGCATACAACTCTATCTATATATACTATAGGGTTATGTAATTCAAAATGAGTAATTAAAAACAGACAGATATGCTATCAAAAAGAAAGAGAGACATGCAAATATTTAAAGATTTAAAACTGGACTTGAAGATGAGAGATTTCTGATATTAAAGCCAGCAATGTCCAGCTTGTGTGACACTTGCATGAATGAGTCCTAAGGCATGTTATCAATTTTGAACACAGATGCCAGGCAGGCATCTTCTCCAGCAACTTCCTGACCTCCTATTATTGAGGCTGAGATCTATGAAACATTCAGAGCGGGTGCTTCTTTCTTTTTTTCTTCCACACAAAATAGATAAGTTCCCTGAAAGTACACAAATAAGTGAAGTCAAAATGTGAGAAAAAGCTTTATGTTTTGATAACAGTGTTACATTTTATGTTTGAGCCCTTAGCTTGACCCTCAATCTGAATGGATAAGGGCTGCAGGAAACAGCACACAGGAAACAGAGAGAAGGATGCCTTGGCCATGAACTCCTTCTTCTGGACATTTACATGGACTAAGATTCCTTCCCAGAGCTCAGCCCTTGGGAAAAGGACCTTTTTCTCCAGAAAAGACAGCAACTGTCCTGCCAACATTTGAAAATAGTCCTCTGTGATGTAATATTAAATATTTCCTAAGAGATTTATACACAGCTGTCTATCTGGGATCGCTTAATATATTAAGTAATATAATCATTTATATTTAAAAGAGCTATCATTATGAAACTGGCACTCATCTATATCTAAGATAAGGGAAATCAATAAGAGCATAGACATATATACACTACCAACTGTTAAATAGATAGCTAGTGGGAAGTTGCTGCATAACAATGGGAGATCAACTCCATGATGGGTGATGCCTTGGAGGGCCAGGACAGGGAGAATGCGAGGGAGCCGCGGGAGGGAGGGGATATGGTGATATATGTATAAATACAGCTGATTCACTTTGGTGTACCTCAAAAAGTAGTACAAGAGTGTAAAGCAATTATATTCCAATAAAGAGCTAAAAAAAAAAAAAAGAATTTCTTAGAGCCAGTAGAAAAATATTTGCTTTTTAAAAAGACAAATTTCTATCATGGAAACTGCCAACTCAGGATAATTGAACTGTGATAAAAACAGCTGATTGCTACTTCAGAAATAAACCAACCAAAAATAGGAAATAGGAATAGCTAATCATCATAAAATGGCACAAATAAAATTTGTGAACTTTTAAAAAGTATATTGTAAAGTAAGTACAGAAAGGATTATAAGATTCCAAGTTCATGTACTATTACTAATTAAGGTAAATCCTTAAATGATATATACCAGCTTAATAATTTCCTGTAAAAATAGCTGTATGTTTTTTTTGTGATCTTTGATTCTGCCACAGTGTGAAATGTTATGCAAATGTAACATTTTCTTTTATGTTTGATTTGAATCTATTTTTTTGTATTTCTTTGAACTTCCTAAATTTTCCTTATTGCTTTTATGGGTCAGACAAATGATAAAACTACTCAAATTCATGGAATGTAAACATTTATTTGAATATATTGAATTATACTGTTGTTTTAAAAAGATTTGTACTTGCAAACCTCAGACAATGTTCACCTCAAGTGGTTCTCTGTTTTCACTACTTGGATAAAATTTAAAATGTCATTTATCTGAAAAAAATTTGATCTAAATAGTAATTACCTCATTTGATAGTTTCAACTTAAATTGTAGTTTCATTATAACTAATTGACTTTAAGACCTTGGGCTAGTATGAAATTGAGCTAATGAGTAAGTATTAAAAAGATTAAAATTATTAAAAAAGAGAGTGCAAAAGATCTGGGTCACCAAGCAAGGTTTTAACTCACATATTCATGTTTATATAAAATATTTTTGCAAATTTTTACAAATATGTAAACTCCAATTAAGATTATTGTAGCTTTAATGTGGTCCATATATGATCTTATGCTGATGAGATTTGTATATTTGTGTTTGTATGTAACTGTGTGCATATTTAAACACATATAAATGTAGACTATTATTATTCAACAAAGTTTATGAATGATAAAAAGGGAAACTCAATAGTTTAGAAGAAAACTGATCCCAGTCTGGTTTAAAAGAAACTGGACAAAGCATCCCGGGCCTGCTTGGTCGCCCAGAAAGCACAGATTCTGTTTATGACCAGGACATGCTTACTTCTCAATGACTACTGACTTCTTTGTTTTTGCTGTTTCTAACGAAAGTTCCCTACTAATGAAATAAAACAAGGATTTTTAATAATTATTATTTGCCACTGTGCTCATTTTGAATATTTTTATGCTAACAAAGACTGGAGCTATTTCTTATTTCTTATTCAGGTGGGTTTCAATGATTTATATTCATAGCTTATGTCAGAATGACATTTAGCCCCCAAATTCAGAATAATACAACTGTTTGAGTTTTTACATGCAAACTATTTTTGGAGATGACCATTTGGTCATTAGGTAGCACTGAGTTTTACTCTTTCACCTTCACAGGGAGGGAAGCTAGATGTAGCTGTATGTGTTTGGTATTTACTGTATTTTAAATAAGTTAATTACTGCTATGATCTTTGTATTAAGTCATAATATGGGAAAGCCAGTCATATCAAATAAAGGAACTAGATTTTCTGTAGGTCTATTATGTAAATGTAAAATTTATTCAAATAAATATATTTCAAAAGTTGTGTACTTTTTGAGATGGATGGATGCATACGTGTGTTCTTGTGCAGACTGGCATGGTTTAAAATATCTTTGTGGACTGATAGTCTTTGTGACATACAGTTTACTCAAAGATTAGAAGGCTTTATAATTTGTCAATGTCCTCACTGTCTGTGATACATTCTTACCATAAGAGGAATATAAAGGTTTATTCAATAGTTTAGTATCATAATACTCCATAAAAGGAGTAATCCTCCATTCTTATATTTGTTACTATAATAAATTAACCAGAACTGTTTAGTCTTGGAGAATGATAGCCTTTACTGAATCAAATGCGGTCTGCTCCCCCATGGGCAGTAAAGCTAGTCTATTGACACCCGGTTATGGTGAAGGAAAGTGCAGCATTTAAGCTGACATACATATAAGGAGTATCGGGCAGTTAGTGCTGAAAAAGTCTGAACTCCCCATGGTTTTCAGGGAGGCATTTTTAAAGGCCAGGTGAGGTAGGGGCATCCCAGGTCGTGCACAATTCTCTCATTGGTTGATGGTGAGGCACCAGGGTGGTGTCACAGGGGTTAATAATATCAATTCTTAGGCTCCAGGAGGCCTGGGGGCTATGTGCTCATGGTCATCAAATAATTAAAATCTTCCATTTGGTAGGGGCTTCTATATCTGTAAAATAACTCAGGAAATGTGCATCAGATACTGTTATCTGTGTACTTCAGAGAGGAGCTACAGCAAAGGATATGGGGGAGAGGTCTGTCCCAGGAAGGCCCCATATGGTCCTGCTCGGTGATAGACTCAAAAAGGATTGTGCCAGGGACCTTGAGGATCCAGAGCTGAGTTGAGGTATCAGCTTCATGGGCACAGGCTCCCCTGGAGCTGAGTCAGGATTTCCAACACTTATATTCCTGAGGCAGATGTCTTCACAAAAGTAGACTGCTAGCTAGCCCAAAATCGACTGAATGAGAATTAATCATATAGAAAAATGAAATTCATGAAATGCATGAGATTCTTTGTAATATGATTGGTCTTATTTCTAACATTTGATTTTCTGAAGAGTGATGAGAAAATCCTTTTCTTCTTTATCTATTTCTAATTCTCAATGTAGTTGGCTCTGCTTATGTAAAGTGAAGTGAAACTTTCTTTGAGTGATATCTTAATTCATATAACCACTTGGAATTTAGGGGAAATATCCTAATCCTGGCATTCTAAAGATTCTGAGAGGTTGTGTGATAACACAGTCGTGCTTGACTACTTTGTCTCCACAATCCTATTCTTCACAATTTATATTCTTTAACACCTGTTAGCATCCCTCTGAATTCTAGAGTTCTCAAAACATAATTTGAAAAAACTACAATAGGATTTACCTATTTCTAGATTTTCAGAAATGTTTCCTTTGGCATGGATTAGTCCTTAGCAAGCTCCCTTTTAACTTTTTAAAAAAAGGCTTTAGGGAGAATTTTAGCTTCAACTTCCAATATATTATCAGAGACTCACTATAAAGTGTAATTACAAATTATTGGTGGGCTCAAATCAGTGGTTGGCCAATTCTAACCTGCAGACCTGTTACAGTTTGGCTTAAGCAGCTTAAAAGAAACATTGACTCAGCATTGAAAAATCAGGAGATTCCGAATAAAAATTCTCACTTCCGGCACTGCCCAATAAACTGGAACATCTGAGAATGTTAGGAATGCCTCCCTCATGACAACACTCAGCATTGCTAAGTTGGGCTGCCTCATATAACAGGAGGTGTGCTGGATGAAACCCCTGCTGGCCTATGTCTCTTCTGTTACCTGACTGACCACTGGAGGCATTTGAGTTCACAGTCCCTGATTTCATAGTAATTGACCTTTGGTTTGTTCTTAAACATAAGCCTCTTCTCAATAAATGAGAAAGATTCAGAACAGAAAAATATATAAAACTAAGCTCATAGACTTTGTAGAGATAATGAGGCCATAAAAGCACAGTTTCATCTTTCTAGACAATTAACAGTATTAGAAATGTGTCATATTAAAACAAAAAACCCACTTCTGTCAATCAAACTCTTGATAGGTAGGGAGAGAATAACACAGTATTCTAAGGGAAAATTTAGCAGAACATACAAAGTTAAAAAAAATTCTCTTTATGTCAGCATTATGTCAGAGAATAGTGTAAGCAGATCTCTTGCCCCTTTCCTCTTTGCTTGTTTCCATCCCTCTTAAATCTTAATTATAAAAATGAGATCACTAGGTAACATAAAACCTAACTCCTGACTTCTACTCTATTGAATGTACACAAAACCTTCCCAAACCTGTTGATTTTTTTCCCTAGATTAAAAGAAGTAGGAATGAGGAATTAAGCAGTTAAAGAAAGACTAGCTGTCTACCCCCTGCAGTCCCTGAGCAAGCCTGCAGGCAGACCATGTGGACAAGATAACATCAGAAGAAAGATTATGAAGAGTCAGCCAGCCTGCATGCAATGGAAAATGATACAGAGCTTGACCTCCTGCCTTGATGATTCACTAAAGTTCTTTCCCCTTTTTTTTCTTTAAAAACTGTCATGGCTGGGGATGGAAAAAGATATTCCATGCAAATGGAAATCAAAAAAAGCTGGAGTAGTGATATTCATATCAGAAAAAATAGACTTTAAAATAAGAAATGTTACAAGATACAAGAAAGGACACTACATAAAGATCAAGGGATCAATCAAAGAAGAGGAGATAACATCATAAATATATATGCACCCAATATAGGAGCACCACAATACATAAGGCAAATGCTAACAACTGTAAAAGAGGAAATTGACAGCAACACAATAATATTGGGGAATTTAACACCCCACTTACATCAATGGACAGATCACTTAGAAAGAAAATTAATAAGGAAACATGAGCTTTAAATGACACAATAAACCAGCTAGATTTAATGGATATCTATAGGACAGTCCATCCAAAAACAGCAGATAACAATATCTTCTCAAGTGTACACAGAACATTCTCCAGGATAGATCACATTTTGGGTCACAAACCAAGCCTTAGTAAATTTAAGAAAATTGAAATTGTATCAAGTATCTTTTCTGACCACAATGTTGTGAGATTAAAAATCCATTACAGGAAAAAAACTGTAAAAACTACAAACACATGGAGGCTAAACAATATGCTACTAAATAACCAGGAGATCACAGAAGAAAAGAAAACAGGAAATCAAAAAATACCTAGAGACAAATGACAACAAAAACAGAATGATCCAAAACCTATGGGATGCAGCAAAAGTAGTTCTAAGAGAGAAGTTTATAGCAATACAATCCTACCTCAATAAACAATAAATATCCCAAATACACAACCTAACCTTATACCTGAAGAAACTAGAGAAAGAAGATCAAACAAAACCCAAAGTTAGTAGAAGGAGAGAAATCATAAAGATCAGAGCAGAAATAAATAAAATAGAAACAAAGAAAACAGTAGCAAAAATCAATAAAACTAAAAGCTGGTTCTTTGGGAAGATAAATAAAATTGATAAACCTCTAGCAAGACTCATCAAGAAAAAGTGGGAGAGGAAACAAATCAATAAAATTAGAAATGAAACAGGAGAAGTTACAATGGACACTGCAGAAAAAAACGCACCATAAGAGACTACTACAAGCAAGTATATGACAATAAAATGGACAACCTGGATGAAATGGACAGATTCTTAGAAAGGTATAACTTTCCAAGACTGAATCAGGAAGAAACAGAAAATATGAACACATCAATCACAAGTAATGAAATTGAAACTGTGATAAAATTTTTCCAACAAACAAAAGTCCAGGACCAGATGGCTTCACAGGTGAATTTTATCAAGCATTTAGAAAAGAGCTTACACTCATCCTTCTCAAACTCTTTCAAAAAATTTCAGAGGAAGAAAACTCCCAAACTCATTCTGTGAGGCCACCATCACCCTGCTATCAAAACCAGACAAAGATACTACAAACAAAATCAGACTACAGACCAATATCACTGATGAAATTAGATGTAAAAATCCTCAACAAAATACTAGCAAACAGAATCCAACAACAACACATTAAAAGGAACATTCACCAGGATCAAGTGGGGTTTATCCCTGGAATGTAAGGATTCTTCAATATATGCAAATCACACAGTGTGATACACCATATTAAGAAACTGAAGGATAAAAACCACATGATCATCTCCATAGATGCAGAAAAAGCTTTTGACTAAATTCAACACACATTTGTGATAAAAACTCTCCAGAAGGTGGGCATAGAGGGAACCTACCTCAACATAATAAAGGCCATATATGACAAACCCACAGCAAACATCATTCTCAATGGTGAAAAACTGCAAGCATTCCCTCTAAGATCAGGAACAAGACAAGGATGTCCACTCTTGCCACTACTATTCAACATAGTTTTGGAAGTCCTTGCCACAGCAATCAGAGAAGAAAAAGAAATAAAAGGAATCCAAATTGGAAAAGAAGTGAAGCTGTCACTGTTCACAGATGGCATGATACTATACATAGAAAAGCCTAAAGATGCCACCAGAAAACTATTTGAGCTAATCAATGAATTTGGTAAAGTTTCAGGATACAAAATTAACACACAGAAATCTTTTGCATTTCTATACACTAACAATGAAAAATCAGAAAGAGAAATTAAGGAAACAATCCCATTCACCAGTGCAACAAAAAGAATAAAATACTTAGGAATAAACCTAACTAAGGAGGTACTCAGAAAACCTGTACTCAGAAAACTATAAGACACTAATGAAAGAAATCAAAGAAGACACAAACAGATGGAGGGACATACCATGTTCTTGGATTGGAAGAATCAACATTGTGAAAATGACTATACTACCCTAAAGAATCTACAGATTCAATGCAATCTCTTTCAAATTACCAATGGCATTTTTTACAGAACCAGAAGAAAAAAATCCTAAAATTTGTATGGAGACACAAAAGACCCTGAATAGCCAAAGCAATCTTGAGGGGAAAAAATGGAGCTGGAGGAATCAGACTTCCTGACTTCAGACTATACTACAAAGCTACAGTAATCAAGACAATATGGTACTGGAACAAAAACAGAAATTTAGATCAAAGGAACATCATAGAAAGCCCAGAGATAAACTATGGTCAACTAATCTATGGCAAAGGAGGCAAGGATATCCATTGGAGAAAAGATAGCCTCTTCAATAAGTGGTGCTGGGAAAACTGGACAGCTACATGTAAAAGAATGAAATTAGAACACTCCCTAACACTATACACAAAAATAAACTCAAAATGGATTAAAGACCTAAATGTAAGGCCAGACTATAAAACTCCTAAAGGAAAACATAAGAAGAACACAGCAAGATATCTTTTGACCCACCACCTAAAGTAATGGAAATAAAAACAAAAATAAATAAATGGGACTTAATGAAACTTCAAAGCTTCTGCACAGCAAAGGAAACTATAAGCAAGATGAAAAGACAACCCTCAGAATGGGAGAAAATATTTGCAAATGAATCAACAGACAAAGGATTAATCTCCAAAATATATAAACAGTTCATGCAGCTCAATATCCAAAAACCAAACAACCCAATCAAAAAATGGGCAGAAGACCTAAATAGGCATTTCGCCAAAGAAGACATACAGATGGGCAAGAGGCAGTTGAAAAGCTGCTCAACACCACTAATTATTGGAGAAATGCAAATCAAAACTACAATGAGGGTATCACCTCACACCAGTGAGAATGGGCATCATCAGAGAATCTACAAACAGTAAATGCTGGAGAGGGTGTGGAGAAAAGGGAATGCTCTTGCACTGTTGATGGGAATGGAAATTGATACAGCCATTATAGAGAACAGTATGGAGGTTCCTTGAAAAGCCAAAAATAGAGTTACCATATGATCCAGCAATCCCACTACTGGGCATATACCCAGAGAAAACCATATTTCAAAAACACACATGCACTCCAATGTTCATTGCAGCACTATCTACAATAGCCAAGACATGGAAGCAACCTAAATGACCATCAACAGATGAATGGATAAAGAAGTGGTACATATATACAATGGAATGTTACTCAGCTGTAAAAAGGAATGAAGTTGAGACACTTGTAGAGACATGGATGGACCTAGAGACTGTCATACAGAGTGAAGTGAGTCAGGAAGAGAAAAACAAATGTCATATATTAACACATATATGTGGAATATAGGGAAATGGTACAAATCAACCGGTTTGCAAGGCAGAAATAGAGACACTGATGTAGAGAACAAACATATGGACACCAAGTGGGGAAAGTGGGGGGGGGGGCGAGTTGGGAGGGAATGAATTGGGATGTTGGGATTGCCATATGTACATTACTAAGAATAAAAAATATATCAAATCGTACACTTTAATTGTATGGAGTTTATTGTAAGTCAATTGTATCTCAATAAAAGTACTTCAAGAAAAAAAAAGTCCAGTGGCTTCCGAGCACCCAAATAAATAAATAAATAAACAAATAAATAAAATGAATAAATTAAAAAATAAATAAAATAAAAACTGTCATGGCCAAGCAGAATCTTCAGACTTGGTTTTGGGGACAGAATCCACCTTCTCCCCAGATTGCCAGACTTCCGATTAAAGCAACCTTTCGTTTCTACTAACACTTATCTCTCAAGTATTGGCTTCTGAGTGGCGAGTAGCCAGACTTAAGTTTGGTAACAATAGGATGCAAATTTACACATATTATTTTCTCATTTAATGTATTTTTACACAAGTCTAATGGGTCAGACACAGTATGCTGGAAAACACTTAATGACACCATCCTAAATGTACGTGCCTGGGTGTATTTGGAAGTGGACAAGAAGGGAACATGGAAAGAGCTAATTTAGCGACATAATCTAAACTGTAATCCATCACTTTTAGTAATAGATCACAAAAGTCATCTACAAAAAATTTATGAGTCCTAAAGTTAAAAGAAATCGCAAAATTTTGTGAATAAGTATGGAACTAAAGTGTTCACAGCCTAAAATTAATTTGTGTGCACTGAAACAGAATTAGTTTCATTTTTTAACTAATATCTTTTTCCAAATAAATGTTAGAAAAGATAAGTTGTAAAGAAACATTTTCAATCATTTCTTTATGAAGATTAAGCTCTGAGAATCCCAGTTATGATTTGACATATTAATCTGATTAGAGCTCAATTTTCCTTATTGAAAAACAATCACTACATTTTTATTTTGATGATTTTTATTATTCAAAATATAGTAACTAGATGTCAAGACTATGAGGGAATCTATAATAAAGATATGAAAAAATGAATAAAGAGATATTATGCACAGAGGCAAAACCATTTCTAAAGAAAATTTTTTTCAAAGTGTTTCATGAAGAACACAGCTACCTTAACCCATTTTAAATATTTACAGACCATTCCAAACCTTTTGAGAACCTTAGCAACTGAATGAGTAGTTAGTCCTTTTTCTCACTTTAATCAAACATTTCAGCATGAATTCATTCACTCAATTCTAAGGGCCATTTCCTCTGAAATTATCCATAAATCTTCTATGTCCTATGGTAGAGAAATGTAAAATTTAACAACATTTTTTAATGTCTTGAAATTAAACTTTGCTGAATTTTTAATGGAACCCAAGGTTGAGTATGACATTCACAATCCTTTGGGAAGCTACTAAAACACTCGCAGAACAAATTTGGATGAGATTTTCTGATGTGTTGCTACATATATTTTATTAGTCACTAATTCTTTTATTTCAAGGAAATATTTTTTACTCTTTCAGAAATAGTCCTTTAATCTTTGGTAAATTATTTCTCCTATTGCTAATACGCTCTCTGACCTTGAGCAAATTACTCACTTGGCTAGGCTTTTGATAACCCTATATATAATTAAAATATAAGTGTTTGAGCTTTATTGAGATTGAAGTTTTTTTCTGTATTAATTAAATATCAAAATTTTGATACCATGCATTTTTTTTAAACTTTTAATTTTGGAATAATTTTAGATCTGTATAAGAGTTGCAAAGATAGTAGAGACTTTCTATATACTCTTCATTCAGTTTCCTTTGATGTTAATATGTTACTTTGTGATGATATATTTGTAAAAACTAAGATATTAACACTAGTACAATATTATTAGTTAAACCTTCACCTTTGATTGGGTTTCATCAGTTTTTCCACTGCCTTTTTTCTGTCTTAGGATCAAATCTTCAGATTCCACCCTGCATTTAGTGCTCCTGTCTCAGCCTTTTCAATCTGTGACAACTTCTCAATCTTTCCTTGTCTTCATGACCTTCGCACTTCAGAATATACTGCTTGAGTATTTGTTAAATGTCCTTCATTTGGCTGTATTTAATGTTTCTCATGAACAGATGGAGGTTTTAGATTCTGAGGTAGGGTATCACAGCTGTTACGTACTCTTCTTATCGCATCATACCTGGGGGGACATGCTATCAAATTGATGGCACTGGGGACATTTGCTTTGGTCACTGGTTAAGATGAGGTCTGTTGGTTTCTCTATGCTAAAGTTACTATTTCTCTTTCCTACTCCCAGAAGCAAAGTCATTATGGAAAGAGAATGAAGCTGCACCCCCTAGAGGGAGTGGTATCCAAAAATTTGTGTTCATATGTTAAATGCACAAAGAACAAATCTGGGGGCTACATAAGACCCTTTTCTCCTTAAGGTTTTACCTAGGAATCCTACCATTCATCAATCGATCTTACCTGCTGCAATTACTTCCACATTATTTAATTGGAATTCTTCTATAAGAAAGATTTGTCCCTTCTCTCCCATTGTTTTATTCTATCATTTTTTAATCTCAGTCTAGCCTCATGGAGATTTCCTTTATTTTTGCATTATAATCTAATTTTATCATGATACATTTATTAAGTTGTTCTAACTTTTGCCACTGGGAGCCCTCTCAGATTGGCTTCTGGGGCCCTTTGATGTGACCCATCACAGCTTTTTTGCTTTGTGTGCATGTTCACTTCCATACTTTGTGTCATTACCAGTATAGCTTGTCTTGTGTTCTCCCTGCCTCAGCCCCAGAACCAGCCATTTCTCCATTGGATGATGATACTTATCCTAGTTTCCTAGGGCTTCTGTAAAAAGATCCCACAAACCGGGTGGCTTAAAAACAATAGAAATTGTTATTGCACAGTTCAGGAGGCCAGATCTGAAATCAAGGTGGAAGCAGGGTTGCATCTTCATCTGTTTCATGCCTCTCTTCCAGCTTCTGGTTGCTGCTGGCCATCCCTGTTTTCCATGGTTTAGCAGCTGCCTCACTCCGGTCTTTGCCTGTGTCATCCCATGGCCCTTCCTCCTTGCATGTCTCTCCGTGTCCTCCCTTGTCCTGATAAGGACACTGGTCATTGGATTTAGGGTCCACCCTAATCCAATATGACCTTATCTTAAATAACGACATCTGCATTATAAAATAAGGTGGTATTCTGTGGTTCTTGGTAGACATGAAATTTGGAAAGACACTAGTGAACTCAGCACAGTATTTAGAAACTAGGATCTGGGCACTGCATTTTAAAAGGAAAAATTGTTATGTGTGTGTATATATATAATACACATATAATATATACAATAGTTATATATAAATGTATACAAATAAAAATGTGATATTTTGTAAGATGTTACAGCCCACTTAATAGCTGCATTGCTTTACCCCTTTACTTTACATTTCCAACTCAAGTAACTTCCTTAGATATACTACTGAAGGTAGCTTTAATCTCTGAATTTTACATACGTAAACTTCAAAATATCTTTTTAGAAATCAAATCAAGGTGATAATGATGCTGTTAAAGTTTATTTTGCATCTTTCAGATGACCAGAGGAAAGTTAAAACCATAAAATTTACATTACTTCCATTTAGCTTAAAGTAACTTCAATTTTCTTTTTTTGACTTTGATATTTTTATTTTTATTTTTTTTTGGGGGGGGTACACCAGGTTCAATCATCTGTTTTTATACACATATCACCATATTCCCTCCCTTCCTAGACTCCCCCCACCTTGAGTCCCCCCCACCCTCCCCGGCCCAGTCCTCTAAGGCATCTTCCATCCTCTAGTTGGACTCCCTTTGTTATACAACAACTTCCCACTGACTATTTTACAGTTGGTAGTGTATATATGTCTGTGCTACTCTCTCGCTTCGTCTCAGTTTCCCCTTCACCCCCCGCCCCCTCCCATACCTTGAGTTCTCCAGTCCATTCTCTGGATCTGCATCCTTGTTCTTGTCACTGAGTTCATCAGTCCCATTTTTAGATTCCGTATATGTGAGTTAGCATACAATATTTGTCCTTCTCTTTCTGACTTACTTCACTATGTATGACAGATTGTAGTTCTATCCACCTCATTACATATAGCTCCATCTCATCCCTTTTTATAGCTAAGTAATATTCCATTGTATATATATGCCACATCTTCTGTATCCATTCATTTGTTGATGGGCATTTAGGTTGCTTCCATGTCCTGGCTATTGTAAAGAGTGCTGCAATAAACATGATGGTACAAGTTTCTTTTGGGATTATGGTTTTCTTTGGGTATATTCCCAGGAGTGGGATTACTGCATCATATGGTAGTTCTATTTGTAGTTTTTTAAGGAACCTCCAAATTGTTTTCCATAATGGCTGTACCAACTTACAGTCCCACCAACAGTGCAGGAGAGTTCCCTTTTCTCCACACCATCTCCAACATTTGTGGTTTCCAGACTTTGTGATGTTGGCCATTCTGATTGGTGTGAGATGATACCTCATTGTGGCTTTGACTTGCATTTCTCTGATGATTAGTGATGTTGAGCATCTTTTCATGTGTTTGTTGGCCATCTGGATGTCTTCTTTGGAGAAATGTCTATTTAGGTCTTCCGCCCATTTGTGGATTGGGTTATTTGCTTTTTTGGTATTAAGCTGCATGAGCTGCTTGTATATTTTGGAGGTTAATCCTTTGTCCGTTGTTTCATAGGCAATTATTTTTTCCCATTCTGAGGGTTGCCTTCTTGTCTTGTTTATGGTTTCTTTTGCTGTGCAAAAGCTTTGAAGTTTCATGAGGTCCCATTTGTTTATTCTTGATTTTATTTCCATGATTCTAGGAGGTGGGTCAAAAAGGATGTTGCTTTGATGGATGTCATAGAGTGTTCTGCCTATGTTTTCCTCTAGGAGTTTGATAGTGTCTGGCCTTACATGTAGGTCTTTAATCCATTTGGAGTTTATTTTTGTGTATGGTGTTAGGAAGTGTTCTAATTTCATTCTTTTCCATGTTGCTGTCCAATGTTCCCAGCACCACTTATTGAAGAGGCTGTCTTTTTTCCATTGTATACTTGTGCCTCCTTTGTCAAAGATAAGGTGCCCATATGTGTTTGGGCTTACTTTTGAGTTCTCTATTCTATTCCATTGATCTTCCTTTCTATTTTTGTGCCAGTACTATACTGTCTTGATCACTATGGCCTTGTAGTATAGTTTGAAGTCAGGAAGCCTGATTCCACCAACTCCATCTTTCCTTCTCAAGATTGCTTTTGCTATTCGGGGTCTTTTGCGTTTCCATACAAATCGTAAGATTTCTTGCTCTAGTTCTGTGAAAAATGCCATTGGTAATTTGATCAGGATTGCATTGAATCTGTAAATTGCTTTGGGTAGTACAGTCATTTTCACGATGTTGATTCTTCCAATCCAGGAACATGGTATGTCCCTCCATCTGTTTGTGTCATCTTTGATTTCTTTCATCAATGTCTTAAAGTTTTCTGCATACAGATCTTTTGCCTCCTTAGGCAGGTTTATTCCTAGGTATTTGATTCTTTTGGTTGCAATGGTGAATGGGAGAGTTTCCTTCATTTCTCTTTCTGCTCTTCCGTTGTTAGTGTATAGGAATGCAAGAGATTTCTGTGCAAATATTGTGTATCCTGCTACTTTACTAAACTCATCAATGAGTGCTAGCAGTTTTCTGGTAGAGTCTTTAGGGTTTTCTATATATAATATCATGTCACCTGCAAAGAGTGACAATTTTACTTCTTCTTTTCCAATTTGGATTCCTTTAATTTCTTTTTCTTCTCTGATTGCTGTGGCTAACACTTCCAAAACTATATTGAATAGTGATGGTGAGAGTGGACACCCTTGTCTTGTTCCTGTTCTTAGAGGGAATTCTTCCAGTTTTTCCCCATTGAGAAAGATGTTGGCTTTTGGTTTTTCATATATGGCTTTTATTATGTTGAGGTAATTTCCTTCTATGCCCATTTTCTGGAGAGCTTTTATCATAAATGGATGTTGAACTTTGTCAAAAGCTTTTTCTGCATCTATTGAAATGATCATATGGTTTTTATCCTTCAATTTGTTGATATGATGTATCATGTTGATTGATTTAGTAACTTCAATTTTAATGTCTAAATTTTAAAATATTTAAAAGATACAGCACAGGTACACCACAGTACAACAATACATCCACCACCCACATTTAACACACGGTTTGGTCATTTTTGCAACTTGACTTTTTAAAAACAAAGTAAATTACTCTAAAAAGAACTAAAATATCAATATAAAATTGAAGTCTCTTTTTAAATCATGTATATTCAAATTCATATCTAAAATTATAATCATATTCACAAACATATCATTACTTTATTGTTTTCATATTTATGTAAATGACACTGTGGTATACATATTCTTTTTCCAGTTTTTTTATTACTTCATTTTTTAAGATTTATCTATGTTAATATAGTGTGTTTTAGTAACCACATGTTATACAATTTTATGGATATTAGGAAAATATAGAAAGATTGACTATTAATTCATCTCTCTACTACCCCAAATTTAGGTTGTTTCATTTTTCAATATTAAAATCATTCTTCAATTGATATCTTTGCACAAAGAATTGCTGATTCTTAGTGCATATGGATGACTAGCTCTAGAGGATATTGCTAAATTGTTCTCCAAAATGTTTATTCTTGCCTATATGCTTACTAGCAAGGTAGGCAAGATTCTGCTTCTTCAAGTCTATGCCTATTTGGTATCATCTCAAATATAGGCTCTTTTATATCTCTATACCATATATACTTATATTTTAACCATTTGATAGATGTGAAATATCTCATTGCTTTCAGAAATACTTCCTTAATTTTGAGCTTAAAATGTTCATTGACAATTCAAATGTCTCATCTGTAATTTACCTATTCAAATCCTTGGCTCATTTTAGTTACTCTTTGTTTTTATTTTTAGAAATTTTATTGCATTCAGACACTAAATCTTGGCTAATTATAGGCAAGGTGAATATAATTTTGCAGTTCACAGCTTTGTTTTATCTTTTTTATCATACAGAAATTTTAAATTTCAATATAGTGAAATTATGCTTTTTATTTGCTGCTTTGTGTATATGCACATGTGTGTGGCATACAAAATTATTTTAAAAATTCTTATCCTGAGGTCATATATTCCTTGAATTTACATGTTTATTCCATCTAGATTATATTGTTACATAATATAAGGTAAATACTCTTTTATAGTTTATTCTTTCATTCGGACCTCTAATGATTTCAACCTCATATGTTAAATAATCCATCCTCTCTCTCGTGATGTGGTTGTAAAGCTACTACCTCTGGTATATTCTGAATCCACATATCTGTATAGATTTGGTTCTGGGCCACCTCTTTACTTCCATTTCTCTATTTGTTTATCCTTGTGCCCAAACTATAATATCTTAATTTCAATCTATTTTGCCACTTACTAAATCAAGTGTTCCCTTTTCACTTTTCTATATAGGCAGAATAATGTACTGGTTTATCATGTAATATTTGGAGCTAGCAAACCAGGGTTCAAATCTCAATCTTATCCTCCTTTAATAATGTGACACTGACAAGTTACTTAGGTGTTCTGTGTCTCAGTTTCTCATCTGCAACGTAGGGGTATTAATGGTTCTTATGTCACAGTGTTGTTTCAAAAGTTAAATGCGCTTATTCATGTAAAGCATCAGAATTGTTCCTAGAAAATAGTAAATACTCAATAATTAGTAGTTATTCAAAATTCTCTTGACTTTTCTTGATCTTTCACTCCTCATAAATTTTAAAGTCAGCAATTCAAGAGTTTGATAAACCCTATCCAGATGTTTAACTGAAATTTCAGTGAATTTATAGAGTAATTTATGTTCTCTAGCTGTTTCTCTGAAACGGCTTTGCTTGGGCAGCATTAATCCCTAACACCTAATTGTGATAGAGCAATATTAGTCCTGATAGACAGTACTTTATGAAGTTGTTTGCAAAATGACGTGACTATAAAGCAATTTTAGAAACTGGAGGGTGTTTTAGGGTAGAGGAGTAACAGTCATGTAAATTAGCCCATGATGCTAGAAATGAGGCTCTCACTTGCTCGCTGTGTCACAGGGGCCCAGAGCAGCTCTGAGACTCACAATGGACGTGTGCTCTCTGCATCACTGGAGTATCTTATCAGAAACAGACCTGTTGTAAGGATCTACTATATAGCACAGGGGACTGCATTCAATATTCTGTAATAACCTGTAAGGGAAAAGAATCTCAAAATGTATATATATTTTGAAACTGCATCACTTTGCTGTATACCTGAAACTAACATGAAATTGTAAATCAAATATACTTTAGAAGAAAAAAGTTTGTTATTATGGATAATTAAAAAATACTAAAACATATTAATGTTAAAAAACCTACTGAATATTACTTAGTGTGTTTTTTGACAACCTTAATTACACTTAAATGTTTTAAAGTGCCTCAGGTCAATAGGAACATAAATTGATGTTTTGGAGAATATTTAATAGAAATTCTCAGCTAGATACACAGCATAAAAAAATTGGCTTTTACTGTGTTTTGATACTTACCGCAAATGAACTCTGGATTTCTTCTCAAGTCATATTTCGCCCTCTCCCATTTTTTTTTCTCCAAAGCCTATGAACCAGTTCCAACTCTTGATCAGCTCTGGTTTGGGGTTGACGTGGTACCCAGGCACCACGGGCTTGGCAAGTTCTTCTGGTGATAGTCTGGGGAGCAGAGTAAGTGTTATTACTATTAGGTCATACTAAAAACATCTATTTCCTCAGTCACACCTACCTTATAGTAACAACTGTATTTGACCACACTTTGTCTTTCAAAATCTCGCTTTGCTGTCATCTCTTCTGTGAAGTCATTTCTGACATCCACCAGAGGAAATGGAGAAAATTTATTTTTGTAAATAACTTTAAAGAAAAAATAATATACATGTATCATAATTGAATAAAAGTTTATCAGATGACTTTTTGCAAAGTTTACTACGACAACCACTCACTTCAATTTATTGCTTGCAAACCACAAATAAAAATCCTAGGGATTAGATTAAAGGAGGAAAATTTCTACTTATTTCCTTAGGTGGTTCTGCTGATTTTTAAGCGGGCATTTCTTAATTCACTTTCCTGGTGTAAAGGCCTTTATAGAAAAAAAAAATCTGCATTTGTTGTCTACTCATTTGTCCATTTTGCAGCAATTCACAGCAGGATTCATGAGTTCCAGTTCTTTTTGGAACGCATCTACTTAGACAGATATGATTGAACAGCCCTTCTGCTTCAAAGCCTCTGTTTTCAGTAGCTTGTAACCAAACTAATTAACTGAAATGAAATGAATCATGCTTGCTGTCAGTTGAAAAGTGAATTTAGCGATATGGAAACAAAATCCATGAAGTTACTTTAAAGGATGAGATTTAAACAATTACATATTTTGATAAAAATTCTTTAGTGGTGTGAGTCAACCTTGACTCAGTATCACTTACGTCCAAACAAGTAACAACTGTCCCAGGAACAAGACATTGTCCCTGTTTTGAATTCTCATCCTCAAGAAAACAGGTATGGTCTCATCATGCTAGAAAACAACATTTCATGTCTTAAAAACAAAATAAACAAACCCTTACTGTATGTCCTATGCCTCTCTGCGGTTCATTTATATGATTATATGGGCAAAGGGAGTAATGGTTATAAGAATATGATTCACAACCTGTCACATGTGAATTTGTTTATTCACTAGTTTCTTTACTAGTTAAGTAACATGAAACAAGTTACTTAAATATTTCTTGCTGTAAAACAGAGCAACAATACTTAATTCACGATCTTGTTATAAAAAATAAATATGATACAGTAAGAAATATAAACTTTGAGACCATTTAGATATAGAAGTAATTTTGTTTTCTTTCCTTTTTTTTTTCCCCCTTCTCCACGCTACTCAAGAAGAATAGAATGTAATCCTGGGAAGGCAGTTTAAGTCCTTTCTGCCCTTATATAAAGGGGTGCTTGGAGACAAGAAACCAGCCAATCTTAAGGAAGTTGGGCCACTGTGGAGAAACCTCCACCCTCTTAGAACCCCTGGAAGATTATGGAAGGATCACCAGAGGTCTTTGGAGCTGAGTCATATAATGTTGTCCATCCAACCATTCACAGGAGCAAGATTGGTCCATTGCCTATGTCCAAGGTACTATAATGTCGAGGTCTGGTTGGGACCCAGAGGATTTTCCTGGACCAGCTCCAGCATCTCATCTGTTAATCACTAGCGAGTGTGGGATGAGTGAGATGCAGCACACTTCCCTGCATCCTAAGAGCCCAATACACAGATGCAGCACATCAAGCCACACAGGAACTCAACTCTGATCATAACCCTAGTGTGGAGATGAGCATGTGAGAGAAACTTGGAATTAGCCTTCAGATTTCACTTAGAGGATAGACAGAGAAATAAGACTGAAAAAAGAGGTAAGACTTCGTTAGAATCTGGGAAGCTGAGTGTCATAGAAACTAGGAAAAATCAGTTTCCTGAAGGTGATTTAAAATGTTAAATGCTGTTAAAATCAAATGGAATGTGAACTAGCTTTCAGATTTGACAAGGACACCTGGTACCAGTAAAACAGTATAGACTCTGAATGTACAAATCACAGTATTTTGCTTAAGAAACTTTTAGGTTAAATGAAGGCAACTAGAACTCAACTTGTCCAGGAGAAAATTGACCTCTTTTTTGTAAAATATACTCTTCCTAAGGTAGAATGATCTCTTGGTCCATGCCCTTTACCCATCCTGTTTTACGATATGGACCGTACTCTCTTTAGCCATGTGAATAGGTGATAAGCAGAGATGCATCCAACAAGACACATCTGCCTAAAGAGATCTAACTACATCTTTTGCTTATCCCTTCAAGATCACCCTCTACTCAAGTGTAATGTCCAATATTCTTAGGACAGTATATAAGAACCAAGGCACATTCAATAGAATGAATTATAAATTTTTCTAAATTTAGAATTCTAAATATTTAAAATAAAATAATTCTAAATATTTAAATAATAATTAATCTTTTATTTTTTAATTAATCTTTCAAAAATTCATTCTTCTGGTCAGCCATCTTAGGAAGAACATGACACAATTATTTTTCCCTTCTCTCTTGTATCATGTGAGGGATTTTGTGGCATTGTGTTAAGAGATCTGTTTAAGATCCATCCTTCCAATACACTTGGTTAGAAGAATCAGACCACCCCAACTGTGCTCTTAAGTAACCTGAATATTTGTGTAGGCCTTGAAAAGATAAAGGGATATTACATGTCCAGTAGGCATTGAAAGTGGTACAGTCTCTACTTGTGGGAAGATGTGTGTTTCCTAAACTGTTAAAGAAGGTAAATCAGAGCCTCCTCTGCTCAGCAGTTATATTTCTTGAATGAATATAAGTAAAATAGCAATTTAATTTTATGTAACCATTTCAGCTCACAAGAGGGGAACACACTCAGTGGACTATCAAATCAGCTTTATAAAGACCAGATGTCAGATGGTGGTGAATTTACCAAGAGACTGCCACTGTGTACAACTGGTCCAAGGGGCCCAGCTAGCTTTCTTTGTGAGATGTTACTTTAGATTATATTATGCTTAAAGTTTTTTGAACATCTATTGCAGAAGAATCTGCTAAGAAATTCAAATTTAATTTTGAATAAATAAATCTGCAAAAATGATTTACAGTGCTGCATCTTTTGTAATAAACAAAGTACTTTGTCCATTATTTCCTGAATAACTAGCATTATTAGAAATGTTTCTTATAAGTCACTAACTTCTCCAATAAAATTTAAGTCCATGTTGATGGTTTATTTTACACTATTTTAAGAAACCTAATGATATCTAATTTTTATTTTGATTTCTTTAGAGTTTTAACATTTTTTATGACATATACTGGCTAGGTTTTGGCCCCAATATGCACACTTTTAAACTAGAAAAGTCCTTAGTTTGAAGCATAATAGCAATAAATAATCCATTCATATAAAATAGCAATTTTTATTATGGGATGTATAAGAAAAGATCCTAATTTTGTGATAAGTGGTGACAGTTTACATTCTTTCTTGTTTGTTTCTCTTTAGAGGCACTGTTAGAATTTCAGTTTTAATCATATAATATTGATTTTTAAATTAAATATATAATGATTATTTCAACCAAATGAAATGTCAGATAAATATAAATTGAAGTAAATATCTGAAAACATAGAATATTGATTTCAAATTTCAAATTAGAAATCTAAAGCACAGGCCAGTGAACTTTTCCTGCAAAGCACCAGATAGTGAATATTTTAGACTTTTGCTCCATGGTATCTGCTGCAGCTCAGCTCTGTTGCCGTAAAACAGCCGTAGACAATATGTAAACCAGTAGTGTGGATGTGTTCCGTGAAACTTACAAGGCAGGCATCAAGCTGGATTTGACCCACGGGCCATAGTTTGCTGACCTCTGAACTTCAGCGTTCACAAATAGATGCTTCAATTGTGACTGAAAAGTCACTAAGGGAGCAGTGTTGTTTTGTTTTGCTTTGTTTTTTAATTTATTTTTATAGAAGTACAATTGATTTACAATATTGTGTTGATTTCTGCTGTAGAGCAAAGTGACAGTTTTATTTATATATATATGAATGTGTATATATATACATATATATGTATACACACACACATTCCTTTTCATATCTTTTCCATTTTGGTTTATTATAGGATATTGTGCTATACAGTAGGATGTTGTTTATCCATCCTATATATAATAGCTTTCATCTGCTAACCCCGGTGTTGTTTTGAAACTCAGAGGCTGGCATCTCACCCTGGGTTTGAGTCCTAGATCCACCCTTTCCCAGCTGTATGACTTTTGACAAGCTACTTCTCTGTGCTTCAAATTCTTAAATTTCTAATAGAAATATCTATTTTGTAAAAAAGATTTGAGATAATTACCCCAGATAATTCACATAAAGTACTTAGTAGGGGGCATTTTTACACATGAAAAGCAGTTAATAAATGTTAGCAGTGTCATCACTTTTCTCTAAGATTACATATTATATATGTTATATAATACAATACATATACAATATATAGTTATTTTTCTTTCCCAAAAATTATGTATTAAATAATTCATAAGGTATGTCATTTATGCAATTCAACCTAACACAGATATTATTTATGTAAGAACAGTTTTATTCTTGAAATTTTTGTTGGTGAATAACTTTGGTGATTTCTCCCTTAGTTTCATATGTATGTTACTTAAAATGCTTCAAAAAATCTGTATTACTTTAATTGAATTTTCATTTAGTCGATCAATTCTAAGTAAAAATTTGGGAATAGGCAAAAGTCCAGACACATTAGGATTAAAGAAAGCCAGATTACCTGCTGAACTTAAATGAGCCAGCTACACATTAAAACAAGTGATTAGTCACCAGCTATATGGAACAACAACATTACGAAGAAATAATTTTGGTCTTGAAAGTAAGGCAAATGAAATGCACACCATTGATATTTCACCTAGTACAAATTGGCAAAATCTAGACTTCATAAAATAAAAATACAATCAACATTTATCTTGAGTTATAAAAAATATCTTTTAGTGAAATTTTCCTTTACCATGTACACATATGCATATTCATATAAATGTATATAAGGCTATATAATTGTTTGAATATATGGCACAATTTTCTGCCTCAGTAAGGTTTAATAAACAGAGGTGTTGATCATAATTAACCTTTCCCTGATGGTTCATCATCCTACAAAATGAGAATGGCTATTGACCTTGCACTTAAGGACCCTGGGATATTCTGATTATTTGTTTTATTTCATCTGATATTTATAACTTTTTATCTTGTGTAATCTGGTACAAATCAATTAAAATCATACTGTTTCATTTTTAATTTACCTATAGTTTGATTACAAGAGCAGCCTGTCTTTGGATTTAGAGCTTTGTGATACCCCATGCTCAAGATGTTTATTTCTGTTTACTCCTTTTTCAGAGAGATATGACTTCTGAACTTAATACATACACCCAGAAATCAATGAATTATCCTGTTTCTGCTAAAAATATACTGAGTTTGAACTATTGGAAGAAAATGAGACTGTTCACTGAACTCCATAGAGGACTTGTAGACAACAAAATTACAAACACGTTGTAACCAAACTGCATATTTTGACTATTGAAAGTTTTACATATTTCAAGATTTTAAAGAACAATTTCAAATAATTTTTGACAGTATGGGTAGTGAAGACATCCACACATGTCTATTTGAAATCTCTTTTCTTCCTTGTATATTAATGACTATCATGATTTAAAGTAATCACAGGAATTTATCATTAATAAAATATTTTAGAATTTTTCCATTTAGCCCATATGTTAAAAAAAAAAATTCCAGTGAATCACCAGCAGTCAGGTTATAGTTTGAGTAGCTCTCATTACTCTTGGTTTCTTTCAAAACCTCAGTTGGTAAGATGTTTAAAGAATTGCTGAGCAGTCTTTTCTCATTTGATTCTAATAACTATGAGTCAGAAGCCAGGATATCTAAAATACATAAATATGTAAACATGTGGTTTACCTCAAATATTTAAAGCTCTGGAGTTTTACTAGCAGAGACAAACTAAGCTTAAATTAATTGAGAAATGAGGAAGGAAGTAGTTATAAAACAACACAGATTTTTTTAAGAGATAATGGTCTACATTTTCCCCCCTAAAACAATAAAATAATTTTAACTATAATGCAGCCTTCCCCAACATAAATCAAAATAGACTCAAAAAGTATCCATCTCATACTTTTATATGAGTATTAAAATATGCTTCCTGAAAAAAGTACATATAATTTTTCTTGTGATTTTTTGTGATCTTAAGGATTGTGTTTAAAGATAATATTTTTTAAAAATTTATTTATTTATGTATGTATTTATTTATTTATTGGCTGCATTGGGTCTTTGTTGCTGCACACAGGCTTTCTCTAGTTGCTGTGAGCGGGAGCTACTCTTCATTGCAGTGCATGGACTCCTCATTGCAGTGGATTCTCTTGTTGCTAAGCACGGGCTCTAGGTGCATGGGCTTCAGTAGTTGTGGCACATGGGCTCAATAGTTGTGGCTCACAGGCTTAGTTGCTCCATGGCATGTGGTATCTTCCTGGGGCAAGGATTGAACCCATTTCCCCTGCATTGGCAGGCGGATTCTTAACCACTGAGCCACCTAGGAAGTCCTAAAGATAACATTTTTAAGGAAACTGGCAGCCTACTGCTCTAATGTTGATTTGTTACCTCTTAGTATAGAAGTCAATCCTTGAAATGAGTGACTGAAAACTTGTAGAAGAAGGCAATTCAGCAAAGCTAGTTGAAGTGAGTAACACAGGACAGAGAGTAGAAGCAGTCAGTGAAGTCCTGAGGCTTACTGATCACTTGGGAGAGCTAATGGTTCACCTTCCTTCCCAACTGTGCATTGGTGACATGTTGGTAGCTTGAAATTGGCCATGGTAGGTCAGAAATGCTACAAATCACATTGCCTACCTGCCTGCCTGCCTGCCTGCTTTCCTTCCTTTTTCCCCCTCTAGATCCCACTCTTAAAGATTTACAAGCACACTGAGGCAGGAGAGAGATGGGCCCCCAGGGCAAATGGTCTGAGTTCATTCCCTGTGGACCTATAACTCTGAGACAGGAATAATAGGACAATAGAGAGGGGAGGCTGGGCCTTGCCCAGGTAGAAGATAAGCGACCACATATTCCTCATTCTGGAAGTGAGCAGACGTCCCCCAACTACACATGACCTCCTTGGCGGTCAAAATGGGAGTGACGCCAAGTGGCCAAGCTTACCCATAGGCCTCTTTGGTGGAATCCATCTTGGCTAAGAGATGCACACGCACAAGTGGGAAAATACTGAGATACATCAAATATGGACTTTGAACCAGGCAAATCAAGATAATTGGTCAAAGGAAAAATGGAAGAAATGCCTGATAAAAGTGATTCAAACTGCTGCTAGGGCGCAACTCTCTCTCTGAATCCACCCGTGTTTCTATCCACACGTATTTTGCTCTTTTTTTTCCTAATAAATACTTTACTTGTTTCACTACTTTCCCTCTTTGTGGGAATTCTTTTCTGCAAATCTGTAGGGCCAGGGCCTTGTCCCTGACCGCTGGTCTAGTAGCTAGGATTCAGTGCTCTCGCTGCCACAACCTGACCTCAATCACTGGCCTGCTGGCTGGGAACTGAAACCCTGCTACAGATGCTGCAGGCGGAGGCCACCAGAGGTCAACACTACTGGATACAGTCATGATAAAATAGTTTCTGATAAAAAATCAAATATATTTTCTTTAGGTTTATAAAATGTCACAGTGATATTCTCATTTATAATTGTGACAAGCGGGATGAATAAAGAAATAAGAATGAGCCAAAATCAATAGTAATAATTCCACTTTAGATGGTAGGCTATAGTTTATTTATTAATTCATTCACTTAATCACTTCTTGTTTGGTTCTGTAGATCCCACATGCCAAATACTATGAAGAAGTGAAGGAGTTTTGAAGATGAATAAGAAAGACCTTGCAGTCAAAGACCTCATATCTAAAGGAAAAGTCACATAAACAGAGAATATGTATTAAATGCAAATGTAGAGATGTGCATGGGATATTGTAGGAATACCAAAGAAGAGAACCCATTACATTATAACAAGTTCATGACCGACTCCTAGAGGATGCAGCACCTAACTTTTCAATAAAACTTCTTGGAATGTAGGTACTACAATATATACAGTTTATTAAATCAGTAACAAAGAAATGAATCCTGCCACCCCAAATCTTAAATTTAATAGTGTATATTTAGGATTCCTAAATCTATCAAAACAAAAACATCTTTGCAATCTAAAACAGACCTCTCTGCTCTTTAGATATAGCTATAGATCCATCGTGATATCATGGTATTCTCTGTGCTCAAATTGTCAGAGAGGATTTGGTTTATTCTCAGACTACACAACAGTAGGTACATGTAATGGAAAGAAAAGCAACATTTTTAATGTAGCATTTTTTAAGGGCTCTGATAGTTATATCCATAGATATAGTTGCTTAAATTATGTTTTTGCATATGCCAAAGAAAATACATTTTGTACTTAGCATATGAGAGGAATTTATAAGACCTTAGTTGAATAAATGATAATTTCTTTAAAATCTTGCCAATAATTAAATCAAATACTTGTCCACAGGGTGTATCCAGGTTGCACTAGGTGTGTTTTGAAGATTTCCAGAGGTACTATTACTGTCTTTGCAAACAACAGTAATTAATAATAGAATGCCACAACTATAGGTTTTATTAAGTCATTAGCAATAGCAGTGATAAACCCCATTTTGGACCTTTGGACACTGAGTACTAACACCAGAGAAATCATCCAAACATCTGAGGTCTAAGTAATGAAATCTGTCCAACTTGGCTAAATATGAACATTATACATGTGGCCCCTGAGCCATTGCAATACGGCAAGAGTTTCCAATTATAACATGTCAATAAATGCTTGTTTTCCTCCACTGGTTTGTGTTGAACACCTGTCACTGAGGTGTCATTAGTAAATTTACAAGAATGCTTCCCACAGTATTTTCCAGTGATGACACATAGGGAAGATACAAAAAAATGGTTCTTAAAAACAAATCTGTCAGAGGGTGATCAACTTAGTTAACTCCAAACAGGAAAAACTTAACATTCATGGAGCTATCTGTATGGAGAAATGTTATCAGAGCTGATGTATGGAAAATTAAAACAGAGATCTTGATCACTACGTAATAGGGAAAACATGCTAATTGTGTGCAATAGGATGGCTTAGAGGGATAAATGGGAAGATTATACAAAAGAGAAGCAAACTTTACAATGGAAATAATAACCAATAGTTGAAAAGTGCCTTATATTTCCAAGATACTTTCAGGAGCATCATCTGGTTTAATTGTAACAAATTCTATGTCAAAAGGAACTATTTTTATAACCAGGCTGCACATGAAGTTCAGAAACATTATTTAACTTTCTTGAAAACACAGGGCTAAAAGGAGCTAGAACTGAAATTAGATCAGCAACATTTATACTCCAAAGTCTAGATGCCTGATAGTCTGAGATGTTTTTTGAAGAGAATTTCTTCAGCTAACCTGATATGTGTCACTCAATGATGGGAGTGGACACAGTGAAATGTACCTCTGATCACCTGAAAAATTGTCCTGTAAAGCATGGCAATGGTGATGGGGGTGTGTGCGGGGGTGTTCTGGCCCATTCAGAGTATGCCCTAGGGCAGGAAATGTGGCCCCTTATTGATATTCAATTGCAAATTTCCTACCTCTCTTTTGAAGTACAAAGAAAAATGTGATAAATTTCTTCCCAAATTCTTTGCAGGAAAAAGGCAATAGGGCTTCTAATGTGAGAATATTTAAGCAAGTGATTTTCTAGACATTAAACTTCCTTCTCTTTCAGGACTGGTATGTTTGATAATTTCTGAGTTTAGAGGAGAAAATCTTCTTGTGAGAGGGAAAATTTACTGCTGGGAATTTCCTTGAGAGTATCTAAGCATATCAATGTTGTGTAATGTAATTACTGTTTCCTGGTAGTTTTAAGTGAGTTCTGGCTTTTAAAAAATGTAGGCTAAGTGACAAGGAGTGTAGGAAACTTACATTTAGTTCAATTTATTGAGCAGTGCTTAGTCCAAAGGTCCAAATGTTACAGTCTAAACAGAGATGAACACAGTCAGGCACCTGCCATCTAAGCATTTCTAATGTATTTGGTGAAAAGACGCAAACATTTTTAATATAATATTGAAGGTAACAATACTACAGAAAAGGTAACAATACAGTGAAAGGTAACAATACAGTGAAAGATCAAGAGAAAGAAAAGGTAACAATACAGTGAAAGATCAAGAGAAAGAAAGGATATTTTCATTGAGAAGGAGAAATGGAAGAGGTGGTATAGAATTACAGTAGATAATGGACAGCTGGCAAAGTCGGGAAGGAGAACTTGGAGAAAGAAGAAGGTAATCTCAGTGGATGAATAAGGAATAAATGAAAAATAAAGCAGTAAAGATGGAGGTGAGGTGAGTGAGTGATATTTCTTTAAGAAATTTCACTGTTATGGGATAGAGATGCTTAGGTGTATAGCAAAGAGTCTCAAAAGGGCAAGTTCATAGGCTGAGGGGAAAGTCAATAGGGTGGGCTGGGGAGGAGAAATACCTAAGGAGGAGGCATGCTGCCTTGGAGGAGACCAGTCTCTCTACTCAGGGACAATGGGGGACTAGCTCTGAGTAGAAAGAGGGATTCTTCTGTAGCTGAGTCTAGAAGAAACAAGTAAAAGATGGATGGATAAGGATACATTGATAAATAAAAGTGACAGGAAGTTGGGAATATCCACCCTTAATTTTTTTCAGTTTTCCCATTGAGGTAGTTGTTACCAAAAGATTATGGGGCAGGATAAGCTTGAAAATGGGACAGTCAGTGAGGGGAATGGTGGTGCTGAAAAGAAATAAATGTGTCATTAAGTAGATTCCATGGTCCAGCTCTGTGTGAAATCATTATTTTTTTGTTCTGATCTACATGGCTGCTTAGTTTTACATAGCAGAGATTAGTAAACCACCTAGGTGTGAAGAAAAGGGCTGAGATTGAGTTCTAATTACAATTTTGCCAGACAGTCGCTGTTAAAAGACAGGAGGACAAGATTATTGAAAGTGTTAGTGGCCGATATCTCAGAAGAGTAGAAGGACAAAGAAAGGTGGTCACAATCATTTTAAGTATGAGAGGAATACAGAGGGGTGGGGGGTCTAAATTATGGAATTGGAAAGGAATCCTAACAGGAAGTGATGTTCAGGAGGTGCTCAGATAATGAGATAAAACTGAGATGTCTGATTGGAGCAATTCAAAGTGATGAGAAAAGGCAGCTGTGTGTGTGTGTGTGTGTGTACCCACACGTGCCCACGTGCACACTAGCTTCTTTTTGGGGTTCCTTTTTCTCAGTTCTGAATCTTATTTCTTTGTGTCACAATTCTAATTGTTGCCCAAATATATAACTTATGAGTAAGAGCCCTGCTCCTATACAAATCCCATCACAGCAGCAGTGTCCCCTTCTCAGAACTAATTTGGGGAGGCCTGTTTGACAAACAGCAGTTTCCTTTCTTGCTGATTCAGCACAGGAGGTAAGGGTCGCCTCTCATACACAGAACAACGGATGAAGATAAAATGAACTTAACAGCTAAACTGTACACAATTCAAGATTCTCAGCAGGTGAGCTTTGTTAAGTTTGGACCCACGGATTTCTAACTTCTGGAGGCTGCTTTGTAGTCACGACTGCTCTAATTGGAGTTGATGTATTATTGTACCAACTACTGTACATGTTTAAAGCAGATTCTTCTAACTGCTATACTCAGGTTACTGTGTACAATTTAAGGACTTTGAATGTAATAATGTTCCTAAGTGGAGCAAAATGTTGAACACAAACAAAATGTAAGTTTGCATACAATTAAATTGAACACCCATGTTGCAGGAAGGGGGAGCTCCTTTCAGGGCCCAAGAGTGGGATCTTGTCTAACACTCAGAAATGAATTGTCCGAGAAGACACATGAGCTGACAAAGCAAGAGACTTTATTGGGAAGGAGCGCCAGGGTGGTGAGCTGCAGGGTAAGAGAATCCAGGAGGACTGCCCTGCCATGTGGCTCACAGTCTCAGGTTTTATGGTGATGGGATCAGTTCCCAGGTTGTTTCTGGCCAATCATTTTGACTCAGGGTCCTTTCTGGTGGCGTGTACATCTCTCAGCCAAGATGGACTCCAGCGAGCAGGATTCTGGGAGGCTGGTAGGACATATGGACTGGCATCCCTTCTCTCCTTTTGACCTTTCCCGTATTCTTCCGGTTGGTGGTGGCTTGTTAGTTCTGTGTTCCTTACCAGGATTTTCTGTTGTAAAATAACTGATGCAAATTGTTATTGTCTTTGCCTGGCCAGGGTGGGAGGTTTTAGTCTGTGTTTCCCATAATACCTATAGGTCATGAAACTGGCAAGAGACTATTTTAATCTAATAACACATGAAGTTATTTTCCTTCTTGATGGAATATTGACATAAGTTTAGTTAAAGAAGGTATAAAGCTCCCCTCAGCCATTCCTCAGTTTTCTGTTGGCCTGCTTACCTTTGTCTTCTTTGCATTTCACAATGTCCTGAGTGACCCAGACTCTGTGTTTAAATAGGGATAGAGCACTCCTGAGGATAGGTAGTAATAAATTGAAACTGGTTTAGATTCTTCATTCCAACCAGAAATACATTTCCCAGAACTTCTCATAGCCAAACACCGAGCTTGCCCTACTTTTGGAAATTTACATTTTTTTCACTTCTATTTTTTTTTTCACTTGCAAGAGCTTAAAATTCAAAACCTATATACATATATTGCATTTTTTCCCATATGGTCAGCACTGTTCTAGATGTTTGGGGAACCTGAAAAAATGACACCTAGGCCATGAGCTCAAGCCCTGACAGTCTAACGGTGGCTGATTAGCATCGTGCAGGGAATAGCAAGGGCCAGGCAAACAAGGTAGACTGTGAGGGTAAGTCACCCTCGCGATATGTCTTCACCCAGCAAACGTCAATGAGGCCCCTTGTTTCAGGTGTTCTTCTAGCGCTGAGCATACAGCATTGAACAAAGCTGATAAAATACCTGCTCTCGCATGGCCCATGGTTCAGTAGAACAAGATAAATAAGTAAACATATTAAAGAGTAAAGAAAGCTAAATAGAAGCGATGAGGAGGGGAGGGGCCCAGGACCTGTCAGGATGTAGTAAGAAATTTAGGTAGAATGTCCAATGAAGGATTCACTGTCTAGAAAACTGAAGGAAGTGAAGGAGTTGCACTGGCCACTGGAAAAGCAGTCAAGTGCAAAGGCCCTGTGGCATGAGTATGTTCAAGGAGGCAGAATAGTGGAGTGGGGCAAATAAAGAGGAACATTGGATAATGGGGAGCCAGATCACTAAATGTAGGTCATTGTAAGAACTTTGGCTTTCACCTGGAGTGATAAGAAGGGACAGAAATCAAGAACTAGGTAGAGAATGTAAATAATTAATAAATAAAACGCCCAATTAGATAGTCTGGAGACCAGCTGGGGGAGCTCTCACACCCTGTGATGATAGTGGAACCCAACAGGAAGAAGGAAGTCTCCTCCTTTCCTGGCAAGGGCTCAGCCAATGAAAAGCCAGGGACTCTTTGTTTACTCCCACACTCCTTTTCCCTCTATAAAAGTGGCTCCTTCCCTTCCCATGTGGGGACTTGCGCTTGGCTCCCCATGGCTGCAGATCCTAAACTGCAATTCAATACTTATCCTGAAAAAAATCCATCTACGCCAGAGAAATATCTGACCATCTGTTTGTTTCAGGATAAGAGAAAGAATGACTCCAGGGTTTGTAATATGAACCAGGTTTGGGTGGGTGGATAGAATGATAGCTCAATATGAGCAAAGACATAGTAGGAATTATCAATATTTTAGAGACTGTGAAGGGAAGGAGCCCACTGTGACTTCAGTAGAGAAACAACCTGGGACTGGATAATGATGGTGGGACTAAACTACTGATGGCTTTGGAAGACATGAAAAGAAGCTTATATGTGATAAAACAGAAAAATTGGGAATCTTGGAAGTTTTTGACCACCAGAGCTTGAATAAATTGCAGAAAGCCCAGAACAGGCCAGGAGATAAAAGAAAACAGAGAGAAAAAGAAAACTGATTTCTACAGCAGTTTAAAAAATCAAACTCCTATTCCTAGTCCTTAGCAGACTTTAAATTTCACCCCATGGTTTGTAAACTCACATGGTTTTGTATGAACAGGACCCTTGATAATGGTAATGTAAGGATTGTAGTTTGAGCTGGAAGAGGAGATTAGTAGGTGAAGGCAGAAGACAGGAGGGGTAGAAATAGGAAAGGAGTGAGTAAATACTTAGGTAAGCTAAAGCTGGAGCTCTGTTAATGATTTCTAGTAATTTGATATTAACAATGTTTTAATGTGTTAACATTTATTGCAGTGGAGTAACTTGCTTTGGACTACCTCCCGCTGGTTCTTCAGCTGTCAACATTTTGAGAACAGAGAGTGTTTTGAAGCTTATTTTTCTAACAATAAAATAAAAAAGTGATCTAATGTTTGCCTCCTACTGCCTCTCTGACATGGAAAGATTTTCACACAGGTTGATACAGGAGGTAAAAATAAGAATTGCTTTTACTGAGCCATTGGACTGTGAAATGCAGTAAATTTCCAAATGGCAACACTAGAACGGTGTTTATGACTGTGGGGGATTTACTTTCTACAGGGTATACTTTTAGGTGGTTTGGGAATTTGGGGAAATTCTATTTCCTATATGTGACCTTTAGCAAGTATAGAATATGGGAGAAAAATTCTTTACAACCTTGACTGGTTTACAAAGTCATCTCCATTAATTCGGTTGTCACTGTCAGTGCATGGTTAAACTAACTGAAATCCAGATCAGCCTAAATATGTGAGCTGGAAAAGTTCATGTTTCTGGGCCAAAATCAAAAAGGAGTAAGGGAGAGTTCAGAGAACAGTGAAACACTGTTTCATGAGGCCTATGAGCAACAATATTTCTAGTGATCAATTTGCAACAACACTTGTTTGTTGCTGTCATTGCCTTAGATGAGTCCATTCTGGCATGGGACACAATGGCCTAATTACTTCACACATGGACTTACTAATGGGGAAGGAATAGGAAGCAAGTTTCTAACCCTGGGGTCTTTGAACTATGGCCCATGGGCCAAATATGGGCCCCCTGCCTCTTTTTTGTAAATTAAGTTTTATTGAAACACAGCCATACACATCGATTAATGGGTGCCTATGGCTGTTTTTACAGTGCAATGGCAGAGTTGAGGAATTGCTATAGAGACTGCCTGGCCCCCAAAGCCAAATATATTTACTACGTGGTCTTTCATAGAAAAAGTCTGTCTTACCTGTTCTAAGAGCACTGCTGTGCATAGGAATCACACAGCTAGAAGGTAACACACGTTTTGTGAGTGGAGGGCAAAAAAATCCAGGAGAGAGGAAGGAGCATCAGAGATGCAGCTGAACAAGACCTCATAGGCCTCATGAAACAAACGGCTTGTGAGTGCTACTGTCTATGGACATTGATTGACTCACTGTCATTCAATGTTGCATTTATTTTTAAAAATAGAATAGATTTTTTTTCCAAATTCTATAGCAGTAATTTTTTTGTTGTTGCCTTAGGTATTTCTTTTTATGTACCAAACTAATACAAATACAATTAGTAAGCAATACAACAAACAATTAACAACTATGTTTTTCACAAAGGCAGTAAGAAATAAGCTGTTGTCATCTCATTCTCAGCCCTTTTTATTATAATAGTGTTGTTTTGAAGATCTATGAATGAAAATTGCTACTTCCTGAGATCACAACTTAAAGGCAAAGTAGATGAGAAATTCAGGTCTATTACATGCCATGTGTATTACTATTTAAATATAAAGACTGAAATTTGTGGCATTTTTTGGGGGGAATATCCATTTTCTCTCATTTGGAAAAGAGCTTTCTGTCTCATCCATGAAAACTCAGTGGGCATCATGCTTTATAAACACATGAGAAACACTCGAGCTGTGCAATGGGATGATGGCCACACTCATTCCAGGTGCTGAGTATCCCAGCTATTTTCTGTCACAGCTGTTGTAGCCCTTGTTTACAAAACTGAATTGACCAGTTAAATAAAAAAGTCAATTTTCATTTGTTTCAAGACAACTATTGTTAAATTTTTTGAAGGAAGTGGTCTTTCCACTTTTGCAATAGACTTTAATTCTAATTTAATAATAGGCTAACACAGCAGGGTGTTGAGAGCAACCTTTCTCAGACTTTGTGGTCTCAGGACACATTTCCACTCAAAATTTACAGAGGGCTTCAAGGAGTGTTCTGTTTATATGGATTATATCTATTATTGATGTTTGCGCTACCAGAAGTTAAAACTGAGTCACTTTAAAATACTTATTAATTCATTTTAAATTTCTAACACAACATAAAATTTACCATCTTAACCACTTTTTTAATAACTATATCAATTTATTCATGAGTTATTTACTGAACATCAACTACTGCATGATACAAAAGCAAGACATATTTTCTACCCTAAAGAGATTCAGTCCGATTTGAAAAAAATATGAAAATAGGAAATAACTATATAATATGATAAAAATGACAAGAGAATATAGAGGAAATATGCCTAGTGAGGAGAAGGGCAAATAAGGGTTTGTGAGGAAATAACATTCTTATGCTGTTTGAAGATTTATGACGTCTTTGTCCATACCTAGATACTTGGCAAAAATGATGATGCTTCCACAAGATAGCATGAGATCATACTGTTAAAGAGATGGCCCTTTAGCTTGGAGGAATTCTGTCTTCAAGACCTGCTCTATAACCTTCTCTTATAAATTTAAAACATTTCAATTTAGGCAACCAAATAAACATTTTTAGGCATTAGGTAAGGCCCCTAAGGATAGAACAAGGTCAGAAGAAGTCAAAAGTTCCTTCAATGTTATCCACACTAACATGCTTAATAAAACCCCATTTACATAAAAGGTCATGTCTACAAAATTTTATCCTGAGTCAAAGATTAGCAGATATACGGAAGCAGTCTCAAGTCTCTGGACCTTCGTTTACTTTGAAAACAACTAACAGTTTGGGAAAAAGAATCCTCAAGGCCTATTCCTACTGTAAGACTGTGATAATAAGAGTATGCCAGAGTATTAACCAAAATGGATGACTGAAAATGAGACAACTCAACTGAATACTCACTTGGACACATTGCCCACTACTATTGTTTTCTTTACAAAAAGTCGTGAAGTCTCATCTCCTGTAAGATCAGTATTCCGCTGTTCTGTTTTATGGGAGCCAGCAATACTAGAAGTGTCCTAGAAAAAATCATAATCAAGTTTCATTTTCAATTTGGACAATTTTCCATAGGCAGAAACCACAAAATCATACAAGGTATGAATGGACTAACTCAATTTTTTTTTTAAGTTACAAGATTCTCTGGCTTTGTGGCCCCTCTCAGAGCATGAAAGAATTACTATTATTTTTGCATTAGTTTATAGAAGAAGTTTGTACGCTGTAATTCCACGTGTGTGTGTTTGTACTAGTCATACACAGCTACTTTGTATATGCAAATAGGATGTTGAAGGATACACAAGAAAGTACTACAACAGTTACCTCTGGGAAATGGTAATGGGGAAAAGGGTCAATGGAACTTACTTTCTTTTCAATCTTCTTTCTATTACAAATTTTTCAATAAGAAGTAATATAAACATAATGGTTAATTTAAAGTTTGACTATGGCGATAGATAGCCAATATTTAAGCCTTGGCTCTTACATTTACTAGATGTGTCATCTTGGGTAATTACTTAACTTCTCTGCCTCAATTTACTTATCTATAAGGATGATAATGATATCTATCTCAGATGATTGTTTTGTACAGTTTTTAGAGAAGTGCCCAGTACACAGTAAACACTAAATATCTGTTACATAAGCATGAGCATGCACATTACATAAAAGATAGTAGGTTTCTAAATCCTACGACTCATGTGACCTAAATTCCCTTTAACCAAAAAAAGAAAAACATGTGCAGTATCTCCCCAGAAATTATACTAGAAGGAAACAACTAAATCCAAATACTAAGAGTTCTGACTTTGGGTGGTTGCATTATGAATGACTTTTCTATTCTCTCTTACTTTTCTGTAAGTTTAAAATTTTCAAAAATGAACATACATGAATTTATAATCAGAAAAACTTTTTTCATTTTATCAAAATAATCAAATCCTTGATGACTGAGTATGTGGAAAGCAGTCTGGGAATTTCCTCTATCACAGAACATCTGGCTGAGAAAAACCACTGGTCTTATCCAATAAAGATTCTATAGCCAAGTATTACATCAAGAAGTTCAGAGCCGCTTGAGATGGGAATTCAAATAACAAACTGATAGGATCAAAGAGCAATAAATGGTTTTCAATTCTACTTATTATTTTTCAAATTTCCTCCAGTTATTAAAGCATCTTAGAACATAAAGTTTCAAAGAGGAAACTGCTGAAGAGCCACTGCTCTTGAGAGAATAAACACGATAGAGTGGAAAGACCTTGGGCAAGGTCACAGTACTGCCAACTCCTCATGGTTTCTTTCATATCTACATGAATGGCATCTAGGAGTTGTGCAGTGCACAGGAGCCTTGAATTGAAAAATCAGTTCTGATACTCATGGACAAATATAAAAAGACATTAAACTAG
This sequence comes from Hippopotamus amphibius kiboko, assembly GCF_030028045.1. NCBI lineage: Eukaryota > Metazoa > Chordata > Mammalia > Artiodactyla > Hippopotamidae > Hippopotamus > Hippopotamus amphibius. Next base: position 47,954,996 of record NC_080196.1, read on the forward strand.
TGAACAAATATAACTTTAACCTCATAGAGACTCAGTTTCCCCATCTCTAAAAGGGATATAATTAACTTATATCCTGTACCTTCTATGAAGGTTAAATGAAATAATATGTGCATACTTAATAAATACTGGTTCCCTTCTCTTTGGCTCCCTCCCATCCATCCAACTATACCCTTCCAGTATTTCGGCTTGGTCTCTGCTCCGTGTTGCTTGAGAGTCTTTCCTCTATGTTCATATTGCTGTTAGTGTCTTTGTCAGATAAGAAGTCCTTGTGTTGAGATAAAAAATCACTTTCTGAGTGATTGGCTGATGGTGTTTCTGATCTCTGATTGGCAAGAGATGATGACCTAGATGGTGATTCGAAAAATTTCTTGATAGCAAGATGATTAAAAACCATTGTATCACATGTCTTTGATCCCTCAGAAACTTTCAGAAGTCCTGCAGAAGCATAGTAGTTTGCAACAATGCAGGCACGAAGTTTATCCATCATCCTTCTTGCCTCAAACAGTCACTGGTCAATGACCTCAATTTCATGTTCTTTATTCTTCATTTCAAGTGCAAACTGTTCCTTGATAATAGTCTCAATCTTCTGCACAGCAGCATCTCGAGCTGAATTCTCAATTGCTTTATGCCGCTTATTTGGAAGGGCCACAGATACATCTTCATAATCAGGGTCAGTGTCTTTGATTGTTCGCTTGATTCCAGACATGATGACGTTCGTTCTTCACCTTTTTCCGGATCTCCAGCTGAAGCGCAGGCCCCGCTGGTGGCCGCGAGAGGGCACGGGGGAGGGAAGGAAGCCCCGCGGAGCCGCCCCGCCACGAGGCCCCAGCGACCCCTGAGCCCTCGGAAGCACACGGCTCGGTGGAGCCCGCCCGGCCCGTTTGGCCCGGACGTCACCAGCCCATCTTAACCACTTTTAAGTGTGCGGTTTACTATTGTTACCTATACTCACATTGTTTTGTAACATTAATTCATTTTTAAATGAACAATGATAAATACTACACGAGGTAATATAAACAATGTTTTTAATGCAAAATTACTATTCATTTATTTTTTAAAATAAAAATAGAGATTTTCCCCCAAATTCTACCAAGGTCAAAGTGACATTGTTTTACATTTTTATAGACTTTCTTTAATGTCTAGCTTAATAAAAGATATTGGATTCTCATATCTCCTTTGCATTCATTGTAATACAATATGGTGTTTGGTGGAAGTATATGAAGAAATTCTGGCTTTCTGTAAATATGTAATTAAAAAAGAATATTTAATAGCCTCTCCAAATAATTATGAATTTGTCATGTGGCCTGCACCATATACATGAAACAGGATAAAAAATATAAAAGGCAAATAACATCTTAGTATACTCAAAAGTAATTTTGACCTCACAGTTGCTCTGAAAAGGACCCCCATGGGTCTTATAAAATTATCAGTCTAGAGTACAGCATTGTGCAAATTATATGACTTCTTGGAGGCATAGGTGAACACTAAACACTGTAGTTAAAAAATAACATTTTTAATTTTTTAGCAAATCGTGGTGAAAAACACATCACATAAAATTTACCATCTTAACCATTTTTAATTGTATAGTTCAGTGCAGTTTAGTGGTATTAACTATATTCACACTGTTATGTAACAGATCTCTAGAACTTTTTCATCTTGCAAACTGGTACTGGGCAGCTGGATATCCAACATGCACAAGGATGAAGCTGGACCCTTACTTTACACCACAGAAAAATTAACATTGGTTAAAGACCTAAACATAAACCTAAGACTACAAAAGTCCTAGAAGAAAATGTGGGTAAAAATCTTCAGGACATTGGTTTTGACAATGATTTCTTGAATATAAAACATAAGGCACAGGCAAGAAAAGCAAAAATAGGACTACATGAAACTTCTGTGCATCACAGAAAACAGTCAACAGAGTGGAAAGGAAAAGGCAATCTACAGAGTGGGAGAAAATATTTGCAAATCATTTATCTGATGAGTTAATATATTGAATATAAAAATAACTCCTACAACACAACAATCAAAGCCCAAATAATCTGATTTAAAAATGAGAAAAGGACTTGAGTAGACATTTCTCCAAAGGAGATGTACAATTTTCCAAAAAGCATAAAAGAAGATGCTCAACATAATTAGATAAATTCAAGTTGAAACTACAGTGAGATATTACTTTGCACACATTAGGAACATGGCTGCTACCAAAACTACATAAAATAACTAGCGTTGGGAGGAGGCAGAGAAATTAGGAGCCTTGTGTATTCTAGGTGGGAATGTAAAATGATATAACCACTTTGGAAAGCAGTATAGAAGCTCCCCAAAATCTTAAAATAGAATCACCTTATGAGAAAGCAATCCCACTTCTAGGTATATATCCAAAATAATTGAAAGCAGGGTCTCTAAGAGATATTGGTATACTCATGTTTATTACAGCATTGATCACAATAGCCAAGAGGCAGAAGCAATCCAGATATCCATCAATGGATGGATAGACAAAATGTATATACACATACATTATAATATTATTCAGCCTTTAAAAAAAGGAGGAAATCCTGTCACATGCTCCAACATGGATGATCCCTGATTAACTGACCCTTTCTTTCCCTTGTGGCAGTTTTCAACTCAAAATTTATTTCATTTGATGTAAGTATGGACACCCTTCCTCTTCTGGATGCTATTTGCATGGCATATCTTTACCCATCCTTTTACTTTCAGGCTATGTGTGCCCTTAGATCTAAAGTGAATCTCTTTTAGACAGTGTATAGTTGGATCTTGGTTTTAGGTTTGTTTGTTTTGTTTTTAATCCATTTAGTCAATCTATGTGTCTAGTCTTTTGATTGGGGGGAGGCATAATCCATTTATTGTACATTGAAAGTAATTACTGATAGAGAAGAACTTCCTGTTGCCATTTTGCTTCTGTTTTATGTGTGTAGCTTTTTTTGTTCTTTTCCCTCTCTTTGTAAAGGTTTTTTGCATCTCATTGATTTTTTGATATGCTTTGATTCTTTTCCCATTTCCTTTTGTGTATGTTCTACAGATGTTTTCTTTGTGTTTATCATGAAGATTACATAGATTATCTTAAGGTTATATAATCTATTTTAAATTGACATCAACATCAGTTACATAAAAAACTTTATTCCTTTTTATGTCTCTGCCCTCCACTTTATTTACTGATTTCACAAATTACATGTTTATATTGTGTAACATTAACATAGATCTATAGCTACTTTTATGCTTTTATCTTTTAAATTATATACAGAATAAAAAGCGATTTAACTACCAGCATTGCAATACTACAAGATTATTGACCTGTCTATATATTTATCTTTACCAGATGGCCTTATAATTTCATATGCTTTTATGTTGCTGTCTCGTATATTTTTGTTCCTACTTGAAGGAATCATTTTAGCATTTCTTATGTGGTGATAAATACCCTCAGCTTTTGTTTATCTGAGAAAGTGATAATGTGCCTTCATTGTTTCTCAGCTTTATTAAGGTATAGCTGACAAATAAAATTGTATATATTTAAGGCATACAACTTGATACATATACATTGTGAGATAACCACCACACTCAAGTTAATGAATATATCCATCATGTCACATAATTATCATTTTAGTATGTGTGTGGTGAGAATACCTAAGATTTAATCTCTTATCAAATTTCAGGTACTAAAATAAAGTATTGTTAACTATAGATACATTGCTCATTGTTTTACATTAGATGTTCAGAACTTATTCATCCTGCATAACTGAAATTTCATACCCTTTGATCAACATCTCCCTATTCTCTCCTTTTCCTGGTCCCTGGAATTTATTTTATATATAAATAAAAAATGTGAATGTATATTTCCATCAACACATGTTAAAAGTGTTTGTCCATTAACACATATTTATCAACAATTTATTTGTCCATTGACACATGTTTAGGTTTTATCCATATTTTGGCTATTGTGAATAACGCTGCAATGAATATGGGAGTGCAAATGTCTCATCAAGATTTCATTTTTTAAAAAATAAAGTGAATTCCTGGATTATAAGATAGCTCTATATTTAATTTTTTGAAGAACTTCCATACTGTTTTTGTAGTGGTTATACCAACTCACTTTCCTACCAACAAGGTAGGATTCCCTTTTCTCCATATCCTTACTATTCCCTTTTCTCCATATCCTTACTAACACTTGTTATCTCTTGTCTCTTTGATAATAGTTATTAATAATGTTGCCAAGAACATACAGTGGAAAAAGGATAGTTTTTTCAATAAATGATGTTGGCAAAACTATACACAGAAGAATTAAATTGGATTCTTATCTCACACCATTTACAAAATTCAACTCAAAATGGATTAACAACTTAACATAAGATGTGAAACTGTAAAATTATTAGAATAAAACATTGGGTAAATGCTTCTTGACATTGGTCTGGGCAATAATTTTTTTTTTTTTTTTGGAAATGACCCCATAAACACATGCAACAAAAGCAAAATAAACAAGTGGGATTGTATCAGATTAAAAATCTTCTGCACAGTAAAAGAAATAATAGCATGAAAAGTCAACTTATGGAATTGAAGAAAATATTTGCAAATATGTATCTAATAAGATGTTACTATCCAAATATATAAGCAACTCTTACAACTCAATAACAAACAAATAAATAACCTGATTTAATAATGCATGAAGGACCTGAACAGACATTTCTCCAAAGAAGATATACAAATGGCTAACAGATATAGAAAATGGGCTCAGCATCACTAATCACCAGGGAAATGTAAATGTCCTTGATTTTTGAAGGACAGTTTGCTGGATACAGTATTCTTGGTTGGTGTTTTTGTTTTTGTTTTTTATTTTCAGCATTTTGGGTATATCAACTCATTCCCTTCTGGTCTGCAAGGTTTCAGCTTTGATAATCTTATAGAAGCTCCTTTATATGTAATGAGTCACTTTTCTCTCGCTGCTTTCAAGATTTTCTACTTATCTGTGATTTGCCAATTTGATTATAATGTGTTGGTGTGAGTTTCTTTGGATTTATGTTGGTTGGAATTCATAGAGCTTCTTGAATTTGAATGTCCATTTCCTTCCTCAAATCTAGGAAGTTTTTATTATTATTTCTTCAAATAAGCTTTCTGCTCCTTGCTAATTCTCTTCTCATTCTGAAACTTGCATAATGCATTTATTGGTTTCCCTGATGATGTCTCATAATGCTTGTGCACTTTTGACTTCATTTTTTTTTCTTTTAGCATCTCTGATTCAATAATTTCAAGTGTCCTATCTTTAAGTTCTCTGATTCTCTCTGCTGCTTGATAAAAATCTGCTGCTGATAAAAATATGCAATTAAATTATTGTATTCCTTAGCTCCAGAATTTCTATTTGCTTCTCTTTTACAGTTTCTATCTCTCTTGATATTCCCATTTTTTCATGAAATGTTATCCTGATTTCATTTATTTGTCTATGTTCTATTTAGCTTACTTAGCATCTTTAAGACCGTTATTTGAATTCATTGTGAAGTATTCATAAATCTCTGTTTCTTTATGGTCAATTTCTGGAGATTTATTTTGTTAATTTGATTGGGCCACTTTCCCCAGTTTTTTTATATACCTTGTGATCTTTTGTTGAGATTTGGGCATTTGAAAAAAACAGATGTGATTGTAGCAATGTTGCAGGATACAAGGTTGATATACAATAGTCAGTTGAGTTTGGATTGGGAGTTTGGGATTGACATGTACACCCTACTATATATAAAATAAATAACAAGAACCTACTGTATAGTACAGGGAACTCAGCTTAATATCATGTAACAACCTAAACGGGAAAAGAATTTGAAAAAGAATAGATACATGTATATGTATAACTGAATCACTTTGCTGTACACCTGAAAGTAACACAACATTGTTAAGCAACTATACTCCAATATAAAATAAAAAGTTAAAAAAATTAGGATTTATAATGGGGAAAAAAGTCAGTTGCTTTCCTATATACCAGCAATGAATGAGTGGGATTTGAAACTAAAAACACAATACCATTTACATTTGCAACCAAAAAATTGAAATACTTAGGTATAAATCTAACAAAATATGTACAAAATCTATATGAGAAAAACTATAAAACACTGATAAAAGAAATCAAAGAAGACCTAAATAAATGAATAGGAAAACTCAGTATTGTTATGATGTTAGTACTTCCCTCTCAATCAAAATCTCAGCAAGCTATTTTATGAATATATACAAATTGAATCTAAAGTTTATATGGTCAGGCATAAAATCCAGGATAACAAACATAATACTGAAGAAAAATGAAGTTGGAAGCCTGATGCTATTTGACTTCAAGACTTACTATAAAGCTACAGTAATCAAGGCAATGTGGCATTGGCAGAATAATAGACAAATAAATCAATGGAACACAATAGAGAGCCCAGAAATAGACCCATATAAATACCGTCAACCAATCTTCAATAAGAGGCAAAGGCAATGGAGAAAAGATAGTCTTTTCAATAAATGATGCTGCAATAGCTGGACATCCACATTTAAAAAAAAATGAATCTAGACATTGACCTCATAGCCTTCACAAAAAATAACTCACATTGGATCACAGGCCTAAATGTAAAATAATAGACCTAATACGTAAATGTAAAATAAAAGCCCTAAAAGATAACAGATGAGGAAACCTAAATGACCTTGGGTATGGCAACACAACGTCCATGGCATTATCCATAAACTAAACAATTGAGAAGTTGATTTCATTAAAATTAAAAAACTTCTGCTCTGTGAAACACAATGTCAAGAGAATGAGAAGATAAACCATATACCAGGAAAAAATATTTGCAAACACATATCTGATAAAAGATTGTTATCCAATGTATTCAAAGAACTCTCAAAATTCAGTAAGAACATAAATGATCCAATTAAAAAATGGGCTTTTTTTTTTTTTTAAGATTCCATACTGATGAACCCAGTGACAGGACAAGAATAAGGATGCAGCTACAGAGAATGGACTGGAGGACATGGGGTTGGAGGGGGGCGGGGGGAGAAGGGGAAGCTAGGACAAAATGAAAGAGTAGCATAGACATATATATACTACCAACTTAAAATAGATAGCTATTGGGAAGTTGCTGTATAGCAAAGGGAGATTAACTCGATAATGGGTGATGCCTTGGAGGGCTGGAACCAGGAGGGTGGGGGGGAGTCATTGGAGGGAGGGGATATGGAGATATGTGTATAAATATAGCTGATTCACTTTGGTATACCTCATAAGCTGGTACAAGAGTGTAAAGCAATTATATTCCAATAAAGAGCTAAAAAAAATAATAATAATAGAAGACATAAAAAGGAGATCCAAAAGACATCCCAGAAGAGGAAAACAAACAAAAACAAAAAATGGGCCAAGAGACTTATCAGACACCCCACCAAAGAAGATACACAAATGGCAAATAAGCATATGAAATAATGCTGCATGTCATCTGTCATCAGGGAAATGAAAATCAAAACAACAAGGTACCATTATGCACCTACTAGAATGGCCAAAATCCAGAACACTGACAACAACAAATGCTAGCAAGGACGTGGAGCAACAGGAACTCTCATTCATCATTGGTAGGAATGCAAAATGGTACAGCCACTTTGGATGCAGTTTGGCAGTTTCTTACAAAAATAAACACACTCTTACCATATTATCCAGCAATCAACTTCATGGTATTTATCCAAAGGATTTGAAAAGTTATGTCCACACAAAAACCTGCACAAAGATATTTTTACCATATTTACTCATAACTGCCAAAATTTGGAAGCAACCAAGATATTCTTGAATGATAAATAAACTGTGATATATTCAGACAATGGAATATTATTCAGCACTAAAAAAGAATGAGCTATCATGCTATGAAAAGACATAGAGGAAATTGAAATGCATATTCCTAAGTGAAAGAAGCCAATCTGAAAAGGCTATGTACTATAAGATTCCTATATGACATTCTGGAAAAAGCAAACTACAGAGACAGTAAAAAAAAAAAAAAAAATTTTTGTTGTTACAGTTTCAGGGAGAGGATGGATAGAGCCCAGATAATTTTTAGGGTAGTGAAAATATCTGTAGGATGCTGTAGTTATTAATACTTGTCATTATACATTTGTACAAATCCACAGAATGTACAGCAGCAAGAGTGAATCATAATGTAAATAATGCACTTTGGGTAATTATGATCTCTCAATGTCTGTTCATTAATTTTAATAAATATACCACTCTAGTGGAAAATGTGGATAAGGGGGGAGGCTACGCTTTTGCAGGGGCAAGGGATATATGGGAAATCTCTCTACCTTCTCTTCAATTTTGCTGTGAACCTAAATCTACTCTAAAAGAAATAGTCTTCTAAAAACTCTTCAATTACAAACAAACTGTCACATCTCTCAGTCTCTACTGTCTTCAAATAGGGAAAGACCTTGACTAATAAGCATGGCTAGAGATTTGAAGAGTGTCTAAAACCTGTTCTGAAGCATATCTTTTCTGGGCTTGTGGAAGTAGTTTCCCAGATAAGTTTACCCCCTTCTTCTCTGGATCCTATAAGCTCTTGGTCTACCTGGTGTCTGTCTGCAGTGAGACAGTCTTTCTGATGATGTCACAGAGGCCCTCAATCTGGCACCAAACTACAAATCATGTCGGTGCTTGGAGTCAGGCTGGATGAGACCCTTCCCTTGGGCAGCCCTCGGAAAACCAGAACAGTAGGCTCACAGACCACTCTTCTCTTTCTTTCCTGAGTGGAGGGAGGAGCCTGGGATGTGTGAATTCTCTCCAAATCAGGCTGTGTGGTGCAGGCAGTGGGACAGGTTATTGTGGACAGATGCAATGGAAATTTCTGACTGGTTTCTATCCAGTTCTCTCTGGCTTTGCACTCATCTGGGGTGCTGCCATCTCTTATGTGGTTTCTGGCATTTTCACAAAGGCAATTTGGGCCATATGTTGTTGTTAAGTCAGTATTTCTGCAGGGGAATGTGAGCCTGAAGCTTCCTACTCCACTATCCTGCTGAAGTCACTCCAGTAAATGTCTTTTGAAATATAAATTTTTATTGAAATTAAATCTGATATTGTAGCAATGAGTAAAATTTTTAGAAAACTTCTTGAAAAAATTTTTAAACATTCTAAAGTACTTTTAACTTTAAAAATACTTTGGCTCATTTTGAAACCCTTAGTGTGCGTGACTAATATCAAAAATCAGCAAAGACATATTTTTATGAAATTTCACATAAATGAATATGAGTAAAGCATTATAAATATCTCTTTTAAGTGGTCATGATTGGCTTCTGGGTTTTTTTTTTAAGAACTTTTACTGAGATATAATTGACATACAAAAAACTGCATATATTTAAAGTGTACAATTTGATATTTTTGTCTTATTATTAATGTATATATGGCAATCCCAATCTCCCAATTCATCCCACACCAAACCCTCCTCCATCCCCCACTTTCCCCACTTGGTGTCTGTATGTTTGTGCTCTACATCTGTGTCTCTATTTCTGCCTTGCAAACCAGTTGATCTGTATCATTTTTCTATATTCTGCATATATATGTGTTAATATACAATATTTGTTTTTATTCCTGACTCACTTCACTCTGTATGACAGTCTCTAGGTCCCTCATTATCTCTACAAATGTCCCAATTTCATACCTTTTAATGGCGGAGTAATATTCCATTGTATATATGTACCACATCTTCATCCATTCATCTGTTGATGGACATTTAGGTTCCTTCCATGACCTGGATATTGTAAATAGTGCTGCAATGAACATTGGGGAGCATGTGTCTTTTTCAATAATGGTGTTCTCTGGGTATATGCCCAGCAGTGGGATTGCGGGGTCATATGGTAATGCTATTTTTAGTTTTGAAAGGAACCTCCATACCATTCTCCATAGTGGCTGCATCAATTTACATTCCCACCAACGGTGCAAGAGAGTTCCATTTTCTCCACACCCTCTCCAGCATTTACTGTTTGTAGATTTTCTGATGATGCCCATTTTAACTGGTGTGAGGTGACACCTCATTGTAGTTTTGATTTGCATTTCTCTAATAATTAGTGGTGTTGAGCATCTTTACATGTGTCTCTTGTCCATCTGTGTTTCTTCTTTGGAGAAATGCCTGTTTAGGTCTTCTGCCCATTTTTTGATTGGGTTGTTTGTTTTTTGGATATTGAGCTGTAGGTACTATTTGTATGTTTTGGGGATTAATCCTTTGTCTATGGATTCATTTGCAAATATTTTCTCCCATTCTGAGGGTTGTCTTTTCATCTTGCTTATAGTTTCCTTTACTGTGCAAAAGGCTTTTAAGTTTCATTAGGTCCCATTTATTTATTTTTGTTTTTCTTTCCATTATTCTAGGAGGTGGGTCAAAAAAAGATCTTGCTGTGATTTATGTCAAGAAGTGTTCTTCCTGTTTTCCTCTAAGTGTTTTAGAGTGTTTGGCCTTACATTTAGGTCTTTAATCCATTTTGAGTTTATTTTTCTGTATGGTGTTAGAGAGTGTTCTAATTTCATTCTTTTACATGTAGCTGTCCAGTTTTCCCAGCACCACTTATTGAAGAGGCTGTCTTTTTTCCACTGTATATCCTTGGCTCCTTTGTCATAGATTAGTTGACCATAGTTTATCTCTGGGCTTTCTATGCTGTTCCTTTGATCTAAATTTCTATTTTTGTGGCAGTACCATATTGTCTTGATTACTGTAGCTTTGTAGTGTAGTCTGAAGTTAGGGAGTCTGATTCCTCCACCTCTGTTTTTTTCCCCTCAAGACTGCTTTGGCTCTTCGGGGTCTTTTGTGTCTCCATACAAATTTTAGGATTTTTTGTTCTAGTTCTGTAAAAAATGCCATTGGTAACTTGATAGGGATTGTATTGAATCTATAGATTGCTTTGGGTAGTATAGTCATTTTCACAATGTTGATTCTTCCAATACAGGGACATGGTATATCTCTCCATCTGTTTGTGACATCTTTGATTTCTTTCATTAGTGTCTATAGTTTTCTGAGTACAGGTCTCTTATCTCCTTAGTTAGATTTATTCCTAGGTATTTTATTCTTTTTGTTGCAATGGTGAATGGGATTGTTTCCTTGATTTCTCTTTCTGATCTTTCATTGTTCGTGTATAGAAATGCAGGAGATTTCTGTGTGTTAATTTTGTATCCTGCAACTTTACCAAATTGGTTGATTAGCTCAAGTAGTTTTCTGGTGGCATCTTTAGGCTTTTCTATGTATAGTATCATATTATCTGCGAATAGTGACAGTTTTACTTCTTTTCCAATTTGGATTCCTTTTATATCTTTTTCTTCTCTGATTGCTGTGGCAAGGACTTCCAAATCTATGTTGAATAGTAGTGGAGAGAGTGGACATACTTTCTTTTTCCTGATCTTAGAGGGAATGCTTTCAGCTTTTCACCACTGAGAATGGTGTTTGCTTGGGTTTGTCATATATTGCCTTTATTATGTTGAGGTAGTTTCCCTCTGTGCCCACCTTCTGGAGAGTTTTTATCATAAGTGGGTGTTGAATTTAGTCAAAAGCTTTTTCTGCATCTATGGAGACGATCATGTGGTTTTTATCCTTCAGTTTCTTAATATGGTGTATCACACTGAGTGATTTGCATATATTGAAGAATCCTTGCATTCCAGGGATAGACCCCACTTGATCATGGTGTATGATCCCTTTAATATGTTGTTGGATTCTGTTTTCTAGTATTTTGTTGAGGATTTTTGCATCTAAATTCATCAGTGATATTGGTCTGTAGTTTTCTCTTTTTTTGTAGTATCTTTGTCTGGTTTTGATATCAGAGTGATGGTGGTCTTGTAGAATGAGTTTGGGAGTGTTCTCTCCTTGGCAATTTTTGGAAGAGTTTGAGAAGGATGAGTGTTAGCTCTTCTCTAAATGTTTGATAGAATTCACCCATGAAGCCATCTGGTCCTGGACTTTTGTTTGTTGGGAGATTTTTAATCACAGTTTCAGTTTCATTACTTGTGATTTTGGTCTGTTCATATTTTCTGTTTCTTCCTGATTCAGTCTTGGAAGTTTGTACCTTTCTAAGAATCTGTCCATTTCATCCAGGTTGTCCATTTTATTGGCATATAATTGCTTCTAGCACTCTCTTATGATGCTTTTTAATTGTATGGTGCTGTTGTAACTTCTCCTGTTTCGTTTCTAATTTTATTGATTCGAGTCCTCTCCCTCTTTTTCTTGATGAGTCTGGCTAAAAGTTTATCTGTTTTATTTATCTTCTCAGAGAACCAGCTCTTAGTTTTATTGATTTTTGCTATTGTTTTCCATGATTGGCTTCTTATTCTTCCTTTGCCTGCTTTAATGGCTAATATATCATCCCCAAGGGAAACAGTTGTCAAAACCTAATAAATTTTGTTTAAGCTTTAAGTGCTAAAATTGAAAAAGTAAAAATATTTTCTAGCATGGCTTACTTTCAGGTGTGCAGGTAAAAAGGGAGATAAGATAGTAAAGCACTCAATCAACATTAATTCACAATTGAATTTTACTCAAGGTAATTTGTCTTGCTTTTTTGCATAAGAAGGTAACATAAACAAAATTAAGAAATGATGTGTTTTTAGAAGCATTACAAACAGAATTGAAATACTGCCTTTTTGAAAAAGAAGTATAGCCCATTGAGGAGTTCATAGCTTTAGTAATAGTTTATTAAAATTGTGTTTCTCTGACCAGTTATAAAAGTATTAACACTAACATATTTATTGAGTACTCTTTATGGAAAAGATCCTTAGACCTGCTGGAGGCTGTTTTCCTACAAGCTATCACTTTATTGCAGTGACCAAAGAACATTAAAACTTTTGAAAACACAAAATTTTTCTGATTAATATATGAAATTATTACTTTTGAGCATGACAAAGGATACAGATATTTTATTTTATTTATTTATTTTTTGAAGTAGAATTCATGTTTTATGGCAAGACAAACAAAATTTAAACATAAAAAGTTTTCTGTGCTCATTGCCACCCCCCCCACCACTGTGCACTGTGTTTCTACATGATGCATGGACCAGCCTCCCCCATTGGCAGAAATGGCTGCTCAACCTTAAAGAGCAACATTCTCCAACGTCCACAAGATAACTCCTTAGAGATAACACTCTTTCTTGACCTTGTAAGGGGCCACAATGACACTTAGAACTAAATCCTGTAAGCTATTGATAATACATCACTTAACGTACAGCCCTCTGTCTCAAAAAACTTGTTTAACTATGTCTGGACCTCTAATGGGCAGAACAGTTCTCAGAGCTTTCTGAGGGGCTATTCCTGGGGTTATAATCCTCAACTTGGCTCCAACAGAAATTTCCATTTCTTTCTTAGATCAACTGATTAATTTTTCATCAATAGAAGGTGTCCCAAGGGAATTAAGTACGAAGTCTGTCACAGGACATGTAACTGCTGGTTGTTAAGAGATTACTTGTCTTTCATTTTTTCTTTGAATTGATTTGTACGAGTTCTTTGTATAGTCTCGATTAAGTCTTTTGTCAGATGTGTATGTACAGCAGATATTTTCTCCCAAGTCTGTGGCTTACCCTTTCATATTCTTAACAGTGTCTTTGATGAGTTTTTAATGATGAAGTTTATATATATCAATTTTTAATTTTATGGTTAGTGCTTTTTTTGTATTTTCTCTTAAAAGAGTCTTTGCATACTGCAAAGTGACGAAATTATGTTCCTATGGTTTCTTCTAGAGATGTTGTGGTTTTGGCTCTGATGTTCGGGTCTTTGATGAATCTCAACTTGGTTTTATCTGGGTTACGAGGTAGATGTCAAGAGTCATTTTTCTCCACTTGTCTTATCAGTCGTTGAAAGGACCTTCTTGTCTCCACCGAAATGCACAAATGGGAAATACACAGAAGAAAATATATACTATCCATCAAGGAAATGCAAATCAAAACCACAAGGAGATGTCTCCATTCTCTCACTTAAGTGGTGAAAACAGAAAAAGACCAACGATACCAAGTGCTGGTGAGGGTGTGGAGCAACTGGAATGCACACACTGATGTCGTGGGTGCAAAATGGCACAAAATGAACTGCTTGAAAAAAAGTTGGGTGTTTTCTTATAAAGTTAAGCACGTACTGGGAACTCCCTGCTGGTCCAGTGGTTAGGTGTCCGAGCTTCCGTTACAGGGCCACAGGTTCCATTCCTGGTCCTGATCGGGGAACTAGGGTCCCATCAGCCCCTTGGCCTTGGCCAGGTCCTCAGTGCAATTTAGGTCCTTGTGGGCTGAGACAGCTGAAGGTGGTCCCTCTCCCAGAGGCACGGACAAGGTGTTAGGCCAGGCAGGAGGAGGGGGTCCGGCTGGGCAGAGGCTCAAGAGGCCGTGGTCACTTCCAGGAGCTGCGGGACCCGGGCCGGGAGGGAGGTGTCCATGAACCTAGCCCCTGACACTGTGATGACTCAGGGAGCAGTGGAAGTTTCTTTCAACCAAATAAACTTAGTTTGACATTCCTCTCTGCGATGTCTCAGAGATGTTCTTTCGAAGTATCCTAGAGTCAGCTGGAGGCCTCCAAAATCGAGTCAGTTGACTTATAGAAGTTGGTCAATTCCTTGCTTCAACTGCCAAGTGCTGGGGTAGCTGGTGCCACTTCAGGGAACTTCAGAACAAATGGTCCTGGCAGCTGCTATAGGGATTTGCCCCAATATTCCCTGACCAGGGCTGGCTAGCCACAAGCAGCAAGGCTCCTGGCTGGCTAAACTGAATTTGTTACCAAGTCCAAACTCACTCTGCTCCCCACATGACAGGCCAAAAAATCGGAGAAGAGGTGTGGAGGCAAGGAATGTGCCTGCAGACCAAGAAGATGGCAGACTCATGTCTCCAGAAAACCATCTTATGGGGTCTTGGTGCCAATTTCTTTTATAGAATCAGAGAGGGAGAGACAGGGAAGTCAGATATTTTATATTTAGAGTAAAATATTTCAAGAAGAAAATAAATACTTTTCAATAGTAATATTACTTTGTGAGCCAAAGAATGAGTCCCTCCAGTGCATCCATACTGGACGCACTTGAGTGTCACTGCCTTTAGGTATGAATCGATTGGTTAAGTGCCTATTAAGATATAAATAACAGATCAAGGTCTACTCTTGGCTAATGACATGTAAGGAAAAGTATATTTTGAAATCTGACTTACAGGGAATTTTATATGTTTTAGAAAGGATAATTTTCAAATTCAAGATGATTTATCTACAAGTATCAGCAATAATGAATATAAATTGCAAATTTTTAAAATTTCAACTCTTCCAGGGGATTATACACTTTATACTTCTGTGCTTTATCTGTTTATCTGTATATCAGTTTGTCTGTTTGTTTTCACATATATTTATCTGTCTACCAATTATCTATTACTCACTTCAAAAATAGTTTTGAGACTACTCAAAACAAATATTTCAGTCAAGAGCTGGGCAGTGCAGGACATTTACCAGGTTGGAAGCCCTAATGGAAATAACTTTTTAAGTGCTCATGAAAAGAATGCCTACAATCTTCTTATTTATTTTCTGAAAGGCTTGTGCAAGGCTGACATATACTAGATGAAAACATTTATATTTGGTGAGCATAACTGGGGATAGATGAAGAATGAGAGATTTACTTGGTATTTAATCTTAAACTTGTTCTACCCCTTTTGTCAAGGATTAAAGCAGAATTACAAGTAGTTTGGACTCTAATATTTGAGGGTATTTTGTATATCTAGTATTGTATGACTTAATCATGCTAAAATTAAATAATAAATAAAAAATTCAGAAAAAACTAGAAAATGATCCATTTCTCCAAAGTGTCCTTCCTCTTGGGTGGTGAGTTAACATACATTTATCAGCAAGGTCAGCCTGATAACCAACCCCCATAAAATCATTGGCTCAGCTATTAGAATTTGCCCTGTTTGATTTTCCCTCTTCCTGCCTAGAAGTTACTTCACTGATTTTGGCCAATCCCTTCAAACCTATGTCTTTTTGGCTTATCTTAAGCCAACTGAAATATAACAGGACCATCATCAGAGTGAAATATCATAATAACAAGTACACTGCAGGATGGCAGTGCAAGACTTCCTTCAGTGCTTAAGATGGATGCCAAAGCAATGGAAACTTTGAGTCAGATTGATAAAATTTTTGAGGTCTTGGTGAATATCTTACTGTCTCATACTCTTTTAGGTTATCACCTAACTCTATGTCAGGCAGGAAGATGAACCACACACTTTGGCATATCTATATACTTCTTGTGGGTGTACTTCTTTCTGAAATTTCTACACTTTAAAAATGCAGAAATTTCCATAACAGCCTTAAGTTTATGCTTATTTGTTATGAAATATAACTAGACACATGCTGTGGCTGGCAAATCTCTGAACTTCCCTGTGTTAAAGTAAGACAAAAATAAACCTGTCTTTTGGAAAAAAATATGGCTCCTTGAATGAAAATGAGTTTACTTTAATGATGGAATAATCCACATTTCTTGTCCAGGAAACTTTTTATGTTAAATCTTTATTCTTTTGGTGATCTGCTTCTGAGGAAAGACTAAGCCCTATCATAAACTGTCTGAGCCATAAATACCAAGGCAGATGCAGTGGGAGGTAACTTGCAAGAAGTTATTGCAACTGAAAGAGTAGATCATCAGCCCCTGTGTCCTTCTGGCTCTAACATTTCTGCTCCTTAGTTTATAAAAGTTTTTTATTCTATAGTTAAGAGGCTCATGGATCAATGCTACAAAAATAAAAAAAAAACCTAAAAACAAGATATTTAAAATTACCTTATTTTCTTGAATACTGGCAAAAGTCCAATGTATACAAGCATTATATGAAATATAGATACTGGCATATGTAACTGAAAACATACTATGAATTCAGAAAGAATATTTTTTACGGCACAGCTTTCTTATAGACCAGTTGTGTTCCTTTTCTCCATAGCTTCTTTTTGATGAAATGAGTGCTATATTTGAAAAATTCAAATTAATAAATATTAAAAATTTTGCAACTGGAGTAGTGTGGAAATTAAAATGCAGTGTTTTACACTCTGAATCTGAGAGAGTATCATTTAACCTAATTATCCACAAAAACAAAGTGACATTTTTGTCCATCTATTACAACATTACTCAAAAATGTTAAAGAGCTTACAACTAAATTTGAAGAACATGCTTGGGACAGTTTGACTTAATAAAAAAGACTATATAGTACATGTGAAACTCACTTTGGCCATTCTTGGGGGACATTAAAAAATACAGTCCTTCTGCAGAAAAGGAGAAACTAAGCATGAATTTCCTAGCTTTACAGGATATGATTATGTAGTCTGACAATACATAGGCTAAATGGCACTTAAAGTCCTCAATAATAGAATAGATGTGATATTTATATGTTTGAATGCCTGTAGTAAAAAGGTATATAAATAATATATACATCATTATACTACTATTTACATATATACATGATGCGCATGTATATATGTAAATATGTACATATGTAAAAAATAGTATAATTATAACAGTAGTAAAATGATAATTTAAACAACCATAAATAGTATATATATTATTTTGCTACTATTATTACTTACATATATATTATTCTATTATGCATATATATGTATATATACACACATATACACACACTGTGGCTAGTTAAATTATTATTTTAAGTTTGTTTTCTAACATGGGATATATATATATATACTACACATGGCATATTATATATATGTTATATAGTATATATCTCACAGTATACATTTGTATATAATGTTTAGTGAAAATGGCCAAAATACAAGGTTTATATGTAGAATGATCACATTTTTGTGAAATGGCATTTATCAGGATAGGATTGCCCATTTTGCAGTCAAAGATAGAGCTTGAAATCTTGGATTACTTGTACACATAGAGGCTGATGCAGGTGAAGGAGCCCTCCTACATCTTAAAGCCATATTCAGTGGCATGTGTAGTCTCCAAGGTCATTGTGGCTAAGAAGGGAGAGGTGAAGGAGCTGCACCAGATCTTAGTTGGCTTAACCAGAAGGTGAGGCATGTTCTTTGTCACCACATCCATTATCCAGAAATAGACCCTCAGCCTACACATATGTGCAAGAGATCCTAGGAAATTGCTCTGCCACAAATGTATTATTTTTAGAAGATAAAATACTCTCTATAAAGGATGCTATTAACATCTAAATATTAATTGCATCTTTCTGAGTGTTTGATTATGGTTAATTTCAATTCTCTTCTTTGTGTTTGCTCTCCCCTAGCCCAAATACTCCATAACATGTACTTTTTTCATAAAATAATTTTTAAAGTGCTAAAACTACAAAGTAGCCTTTGACTCCATATCATATTACTTTAGCTTTTTATTACTTTTAGAAACTACTAATCTACCTTTTAAATAATTACTTTGGCCATCAGTTAAACATAACTGTATTCTATAAGCATTCACTTTGTGCCTGGGTAAAATGTAAAATGTAAGATCATAGATATTTAATTAGATTTTAGGATTGAACTACTTAAACATAGTTAAATGTGTTGTGTCAACTTTATGGCATAATATTTGAAAGTTTATGCTAAAACCATAAAAATAGGAATTAAGGAATTAAGAGATGATAAACTTCATGTGGCAGGAAAGAGGATGTGAAGGGAGACAGTGAAAGAATAAACTCAGATATAATTTCAAAGGAAATATAATCATTAACAAATGTCCAAATCTCAAGCATGCGTCTCTCCAATATAAGTGACTGTACCAACTGTGGGGTATGAATATTGTCAAACCGTTTCTGTTTTCCAAATTAATTGTTCCAGCATCTCTCTCTCAGATTATGTCAAGACATCCAGATCTCTCATGAAGCCCTTCTTGAACCTGAATTATCGAAAGAACTCAGAGCTGTTCAATCAAAAAGGGTCAATCACATTGCCCAGGTACTTCATCAAGTACCAGGTGAAGAGGAAATTGGAGGGTTTGTTTCACTGTTTATGCCTCTGCCAAAGCTTCGTTGGGGGCATTGCTGAAAACTCTCCCTGCAAAGTCATTTTTCACAGATTTCTGTGTGCTTCACACATCTTAGTTCCTGAGGTTACAATTTTTTAATCAAAAGGGACCTGCACAGCCATTGTTCCTAAGTCACGCCCACTATAATAAGGTGCTTCAAAAAAAAAAAAAAAAAAAAAGGCACAATTTCCTACCCTTCCCTAATCCTTTGCCATTTGATGTGTGGCATTGCAGTTCCTCCCACCAAGAAATGAGTTTATTCTTTTACCCCTTGACCTGGGATGGTCTTGTCTCTTGCTTTTACCAACAGAAGATGGCAGAAGTGATGCTATACCAGCTCGAAACCTAAGCCTCCGAGGGCTTTGCAGCCTTCTTCTCCTTCTCTTAGGATCCTCCTGCTGCCATTCCAACAAACTCAGGCCAGCCAGCTGAATGAAGGGAGGCATGACACCCCATTACCAGACTTGATAGTGAGTTGAGGTCTCCAGGATGAGCTAGTCCCTAGCCAACACAACAGAGAAACATGGGAAATCCAAGGTAACATCAGCCACGCCTGGCTCAGATCAGCAGAACCACATGACTATCCACAGACTCATAAGCAGTAAAAAGTGATTGCTGTCTTTGTTTGAAATTTTATTCTTATTTATGTTATGTAATGTCTGTCTCCTGACTCCCCCTCCCCATTAGACTGGAAAGTTCATGAGGGTGGAGTCATATCTGGATCATTCAACACCTCATCCCCAGCACTCAGCACAATGCCTGGCACTTAGCACACTCTATAAATACAGAATGGATGAGACTGTTCAAACAGCGGGGATGTTGGTGGCTTAACCAGTAGCAGAAAAACTGAGAAAAGGAGACTAACATCACGTGAAGTGGACAGAACAGGTTTGAGACAAGAGTCAGAATTAGTTCTGGTTGTACTGCCTTCTGATTACACTACTAGGTAGATAGTCTGGGCAAGTCAACAACCTTTATCCACCGCACCGTCAGTTTTCCCTTCTGTAAAATGAGGATAATACCCCTGCAGCTGGGCAGAACGAATATCCTCCAAGGCAGAAACAATAAGTCTAGGGGAGGGTTGTGGTGGCCCAAGTGAGGGCCAGCCATCCACTGAGAAAAGCTGGAAGAGCAAGTGATTGCTGTCTTAAGCCTCTAAGCTTTGGCAGGATTTGCTATACAGAAAGTTCATCCCCACAGACAGCTATATATGGCTGGTCTGGAACTCAGTACCCCAGTCCAGATTAACACACCTTCCTTCATATTGAGTTTTCCTGGCTCCTTTTCTTGCCAATGGACATAATTTATCAAAGAAGTTTTACTAATATAGAACTACCTTTGTAGTTCTTGCAGGGAAGAAGTGAAGATCTGGGCCTCGCCATCCCAGGAGGCTTTCTTGCTATGCAAATTTATGACCTCCTCAACAATCACTGTGGCTGCAGCCAACGAGTATCACTGAAAAGGACCCAGGAACTTTCTGGAAATGATGGGTATATTTAATACCTTGATTGTGGTGAGGGTATCATAGGTGTGTATATATGTCTGAACTCATAAAAATGTGTACATTAAATATGTGAAATATTTTATATATCAATTATACCTCAATGAAGTTTAAAAAATAAAGTGTTATCATAACCTTCCTTAAGGGAAATAAAAACCACAAAAGTTACATTCAGCTGGATGTTTTTCAGAGTAACTTTTTGTATATACCTGGACATAGAAGATACAGATATCTTCTCTAGTAGGCTGTTAAACCCAAATTGTTCTACCCAAAGTGAGAGAGAATGGGCGTGAGACAGGCTGGGAGCTGGGACCCTTTGCTGCAGTGCTTGCTCCTGGACAAACGTCTCCTTGAGCAAAAAGATACAAAGAAACTATAGACTAAAAATGACTGCATGAATGCTCAGTTGGGGCAAATTCGGAACAAAAGATACAAAGACCAAAAAAACCCAACTGCCACATCTGAGGTGCTGGGAGCAAAAGCAGGGTACTGTGCATGCCCCCGCACTCAACACCACCTGAGGGGTGGGCAAGCCACCTAAGCCACCCCTCCAGCAGACCCCTGGACACACCCCTACCCTCACGCCATGTAAGGAATAAGTTCGTCCCCCCTTGGGGAGTGAGTAAGGGAACATGTACTTGTTTTCACTCCCTCCTGTGGCCACAGGGCCCCCAATAAAGCCTTGCCTGAATTTCTTGTCTGGCCTCTAGTCAATTTCTATTGATTAAGGAAGCCAAGAACCCTGGTGGGTATCAGGGCTATCATGGTAGGTCGCTGGGAATAGAGACTTCAGTTCCTGGGTTTATCCTGCCTTAGTCTGACTTGGCCACATCACTCATCCTCACTGAGCCCCAGACCTCTTACCTGTAAATGGTGAAGGAAATATGACTGGCTTCACCAGGGGACCCGATCGGTAAGTAACTCCCAGCACCAATGTCCTGTGTCTGTGACCTCTCTGCCTGCAGTCTGCTGCCACTCGTGTATTTGAATCCATGAGGACTGCAATCTTTGTCAAGCACAAGAAAGAGACGATGGGGACCTGCATGCTCTCTGCCTGTCCCTCACTGTGCGATGGGGAGAACTGGATGAAATAATGTGAGTACACTGTGTGCACACAGAGCCTCCCAGTTAGCAGGATTCCAGTAATGCTCGAGATGACTATGGTAAGGAAGAGTGCAAAGGCAGATATTTGTAGGCATTTGGGAATCACTAAAAGTAAAACCCAGATAGCAAAGTACCTGAATTTACACAAAATGTGTGGTGCAAAAATCTTATAGCATAGAGGCAAAATAAACGTTCTTAGCAAATCAGTCTCTCCCATATACTGTGATGCTCTAGAGAGCAGAGATTCATCTCTGCTGGGAGCATGGTGTCTGGTGGACCTTGGTAAATGCACATGGTGTGGTGGTGAAGAGGACTGTGCACAGAGCAGCCTGCCCAGCTTTTAATCTGATGTTAAGACTTTGTAGCAATAAGACCAGGAACTACTCATCCTAGTGCTTAGGCGAGGCCTCTGGAGCCAGCTGATTTGTTGTTTACAAAGTATGTGATTTCAACCAAATTGTATACTCTTCTGGGCCACATCTATAAAAGGGAAATACTAATAGTGTCTATTTCATAGTGTTGTAGTGAGAACTGAATTTATATATATGTTTATATATATTATATAGTGCTCAAAACAGTCTCTAGGGTATAAATTCTCAGTAAGTGTTAACTATTAATACTATTGTACATACTTATATAAACTACTTAATCCCTTTCTTCATCTCTAAAATGAAGATTATAATACTTTACATTTATACATAGAGTTGTTCTAGGATGTAAAAACAATTAGAATAGTGATTGAAAAAGTAAGAATTCAATAAACATTAGTAATTATTATTTTGGTTTGTAAATTTATGATTAAACTATCAATGATTCTTAGAAGTGTTTAAAGGGAACACTATAATTTATTTTATGCATTTTATACTTAACTGTCTTAAAAATCCATCCTACTAAAAGTTCCTTTTGTTTCATACTGGCTGTTTTACTAATTTTTTTTAATTTCAAAAGTTACCAATTATCCTGTTGGCTTTAAATTACTTATATACGGACACATGAACCTAAACTATATTGGATATAAAAGGATTACAGAAAGTCATTTCTGGGTTTATTTCAATAGAGTCTAAGTTAAACATTAGCTCAATTATTTCTGGGTAATAGATGATCACAAGGGTATTTTTTTTCATTTCAGGATACTTTATAGATTCTAAAGTACTTTCACTTACATTATCTCATTTTAGAAATACCATTTCACACAATTTCAATAAGGAGAAAACTGTCACAGAAATGAAATAATTTGCCTACCACATTGAGTAAATGTCAGATTCAGGATTTAATCCATGGTCTTTAGACCACAGGCCCCATGTTCTTTTAACAGCATAATATTTCCCTTCATAATCAGCAAAATTAACATTTTGAAAGAATGTTGATATTTCAAGTTCTACATTCACTGGCAATTTAAGAACCTAAAAATGTCATTAAAAGTAATATGAGAAATTATACATGTAATAAGTAGAGCAAACTAATTAATCCAACTTAAATCTAGCATAGTGTGCTAGTTATTAATGAATAAGTTTTGACTAGTATCACGTCAATTTAAATTGTATTTATGCATAAAAGAGATGACACTTTTTTCTTTGCTAACTACTTTTCTTTCCTGTTTCTTCATCGATGAGTTGAAAATGGTTTGCATAATAATATGTTTATATAGCCAGGATGGTAAGGCATAGTTCCTTAATTTTAGTAAGTACCAAATGCTGGAAGTAAAAATCTGTCTATCCATCCATGCATCCATCCGTGTATGTGATTTAATATGAAATTTCCAGTGGGCCATACATGAATGTGGCACAGACTTGGATCTAGAGAATATGACATCTTTTTGTGAATTTGCCCAGTTAGAAGTTAAGTCTTGAGTTCAAAATATTTGGGCTCCCATATGTAGTTAGGAATAGTCAGCACAATATAGTGGAAAGAGGGTTTAGCATCAGGCAAACTTTTTTTTTTTTACAGTGGGTATTTATACTATGTCGGAAAGATCTCCCATAAACTCTGATGGTATTTCTTTAGTGGTGAAAACATACACAGTTTTGGATAGCACCATGCAAAATTAAATATAAATCCTAGATCTGCAACCAACCAGATGGTCTTAGACGAGTCACTTTCATTTCTCAGCGCTGTTTCGCTGATGTGTTAAGTGAGAGGATTAGTTCCTCATTGTGTAGGTAGGGTTTGTGCATAGAATCTCTAGTATAATTTGGGCACGTTATGCATGTTGTCATCATGATCAGCCAACAATCATGATTCTCATCTGTTAAGACTCCATCTCTCTCTTCTATTGTCATGCAAGAAAGAATTGAACTGCACTTCTATTTATACTAAACTACCTTCTTTATAGAATTCAAAGAATGTTTCAAGTTTCATAAGAAAGATTTTCTTAGGAGTAACTATACAAACCAATATTTTGGAGTGCTTACTATATGTCAAGCATTATGTCAAGGGCTCCATGCTTGCTATAGGAGTAATGTTGCTACAAAGTTGTACAGTAGCTAGTACAATCTTTATTAGTTTGTCTAATGTCATAAAACTCAGGCTAATTTGTTGAAGGTTTTAAGCCTAGTAAAAGATAGATCCAATACTCATATTCAAGGTTCATTGACTCTTTTATTATTTTCTGACCGAGAAAGAGAGTAGCACAGACATACATATACTACCAACTGTAAAATAGATAGCCAGTGGGAAATTGTTATATAACAAAGGGTGTTCAACTCGAGGATGGAAGATGCCTTAGAGGACTGGGAGGGGGAGGATGGGGGGGACTTGAGGGAGGGTGGTGGGGGAGTCGAGGGAGGGAGGGAGAAAAAAAAAAGTATCCATTATGCATTGGCATCTATATGAAATAAAAATGCAGAGAAATATTAAAAGATATAATAAAGACTTGAAATAATTTGAAATAATTGGTTGATAATTTTAGAGAATATAAGAAACAAAAATGAAGAGTTCAAAATAATTTTTACTAAGAATAAATATGGATTTATAGGAATAATGGCTACCTACAGAAAAAAGAAGAATGTTACCCTAATATTTGTTAAACAAAGTAAAAGGATATTGGGCTGTAGTCCCATAAGGTCCAAAGACTTTAGGAAAGAGTATTTAAGTGTCTCAAGAGAAGGAAGCCATGACCTAAATGCAAATGTGAGAAAGACTATGACCCAACTGTCATACAAATTTCACCAAAAAAATCCCCCAAATCTGATGATTTAATTCTGAATAATCTGTGAGAAAGAAAAATGGAAAATGTCCAAAGAAATGGCATTTTTGAACAATTAGCTTCATGAAGAACTCAGATTATAAAAAAGACAATAAGATGTACATTTGAAGTGAACATCAAATAACAAAGACTGTAATAACAAACAAATGGTCTGAAAACATACTGAAAATTTCAGTAATATGAAAACCTTAAATTTTATAGGATTACATATTTAGGAACTAAGATAATTACTAAAGAGTCTTTAGTTTGTTCTTTTTTCCTTTGAGAGTGTCCCTGCTAGAAAATGAAGGAAACAAAAGCCTTTCATGAGTATATTCTATGGGGTTTGGTGACTCCTTTCCAAATATCAAATACTGGAGAAATCTTTGCCCAACACTATAAAAATGTAAGATATCATTATTAGCTCATGGGTTGTAAATGTTCTTGTGTCATGCTAAGAGATGACAAAGACGGAACTTTTTTACAGTCAGTTTGCAATTTAATAATTGTGCTACCTCAGTTGAGTTATTTCACATTTTTTACCTTAGTTTTCTCATCTTTAAATTGAGGATAAAAATAATCCCTTGTTCACAGTTTTATTTTGAGATTTAAATAGGTTAACATCTTTAAAGCATGAGGACCAAATGGTACATAGCAGTAATTAAGACTTTCTACTTCTATTACCCTACTCCTTGGTGTGCTGATGAACTATTCATAAGCAGGTTGGCAGGAGGGAGCCTGGGCTTGTAGTGATGGCCAGTGTCTGTGGTGTGAATATTCCTATCAAGGCTGATCTTCTCTCTCCCAAGTCACTGAATGAGAGTGGGGAAGAGATGCATGGTAGCATACCGCTATAGAGTGTTTCCGTGATGCAGATACCAATAACCTAAGGATAGTAAAATGCAGTAAAATAATTAGAAATAATGAGTTTTGAGTGTTTGTTATTTTTTTATAAAAAATGAAAAAGAAAAAAAAAGGATTAGTTGACTAAGGAATTATAAAAATATACAGATCTTCCTTGACTTACAGTGGGGTTATGTCCTGATAAACCCATCAAAAGTTGAAAATATTGTAAATTGAAAATACATTGAATACACCTAACCTACCAAATGAACATCATAACTTAGCCCAGCCTACCTTAAATGTGCTCAGAACAGTTATATTAGCCTACAGTTGGGCAAAATCACCTAACTCAAAGCCTATTTTTATAATAACATATTGAAATATCCTAGAATTGATTGAATACTGAAAATAAGAAACAGCATGGTTTTAAGTGGAGCTATTGTTCACCCTCGCGATTGCATGGCTGACGTGGACCCCTGACCCTGATGTTCCCAGCATCCTGAGAGTATCATATGGTATAATACCAGGCCAGGGAAAGGCCGGGTTCAAAATCCAAAGTAGGGTTTCTACTGACTGCAAACTGCCTTTGAACTATCATGAAGTTGGAAAATCACAAGTGATTCTTTGCTGTGTGCAAAGCTCACCCAGAATTTTAGGTTCTAGAAGCGCAGAGCTACACCACTGACAGTGTCTGCTCATCTGACAACCATCTGACTCCCTGCAGAGTAAAGTCAGTGAATAAAATTTACTTGTTCACGTAGGGCTTGTTGGGATTAGATGTAATATTTTAAAGATATATCTGTATCTATAATATTGTATTATATATCTGTATATATAAATTTTACTTTTTCATGCTCTGTAATTTTTTACAATGAAGATATATTAATCTTACTATTAATTATTAACACCAAAAAGTAAAGACATATAAAATCCAACTCAAAGTAGTTCATATGAAAACAGGATTCATTCGCTAACATTACAAGGATGTTAAGGCATGATTGTGCCTTAATTATAGTTGGAGCCAAAGGTTCACACCAGCTGTCACAGCCCTCTTTCTCCCCACAACTGCCAGTAGCTACGAACTGGTTCTATGCTCTCCTAATATCAATAGGCTTCCAGCTTTATGCTAAATAGATGATCACATTCTCCTGGTTAATATGACCTCAATAACACAGGAGTGTGTTTTACATCTGGTTTAGTGTGAAACTCTTGCAGAGGATTCTGACTGGTCTTGTGTGGGTTTTGTACCAAGTCTCCAACGCATAACTTACTGTAGCCTGGGAAATAGAATATTCAAATTGACCCACATAGATCATATTTTCTCTGGTAGAGGATGAATGGTTTGCTAAAGTTTCTAGTTTTGTAGAAGAGAAGAAATGATTCCTTAAAGAAAGATATATGGGGCGGTAAATAATATATGTCCTACTGTAATTGTGAAGTGGGGGTGAAAGGTGAATTGGTAGCCAGAGGGAAATAGAAGGCTGGAGGCAAGCACATGAAATAAAATGCTATGATGAGATTTGTGAGTTCCCTAAAGCCAAGAGGAACTGTAAATATAGTAGATGGAAAGATCGGATTCAAAAGGATCTCAGCAGGCAGAAATGAGACGCATAAGACAAGATGTAATTTCACAGGAGCGAATATAAATTCCTACATTTAGGTTCAAACAGTTGGTTTTATATAAATAAAAAGTGGAAAACAAGATTTATAGCAGTTCTACTGAAAAAGCAAAACGTGAAATTTTATTTAGCTTCAAGTTCAATAGGAACAGACAACATGACACTGTTGCTAAAAACGGTAACCCAATCTCAGGCTGCTGCCTGATTCAAACAAAGGAGATTACAGCCTCTCTGTGCTCTGTGCCCAGCATATTAAATCCAGATTATATTTCTGGTTTGGGATTCCGTACTTTACAATTGACTCAAGGGAATCCTGAGTGAGTTGAATAGGGTAGAATAATATCATCCCCAAAATGACAGAATAAACTGGGTATATTTTTATCTTAGAAGGGATGGCTTCAGGGGTATATAGTAGCCTCCCTCAACTTTCAGATGTATCAATGGAAAAGGGAGATAATTAATTCTGGGGTCTAGAAGGATAGAACTGCACCAACTGGCAGAAGTCATATCAAAAGAATTCTGGCTCATGGAGAATGATATTTCTAACTGTGAAAAGACCACATCTCAAAGTAGTGTGTGTCTTTCATTGGAGGTGTTAAACTATAAATTAGCACAGTGGTGTGAGAAAGGAAAAAAAATGGTAATAAGAGTAGGGATGAATGAATAAAAGTAGGAAGTTCTAGACACTTGTTCTTGCTAAAACACTATAAAATATCATTTGAAATATATGTATTGATTTTATTCTAAATTTTTTTGCCTTTAATCTATTTTTTTTCAATTTGATTTTTAACAGCATTATTGAAGTATAATTCACATGCAATACATTGCACATAAAGTTTATAATTTGGTGTTTTGACTATGTCTGTATCAGTGAAACCATCACAATAATGAATATATCAATCACCCCTAAAAATTTCCTCATGCCCCTTGGGAATCCCTCCCTTCCAAAACACACTTCACTCCAACCACCTGCATCCCTAGGCAAACTCTAATCTGTTTTCTGCCACTATTAATTTGCTTGCATTTTTTAGAATTTTATATGAATGTAATTAGACAGTCTCTGTTCTCATTTTTTTTTCTATTTTCTTTCATTCAGCATAACTATTTTGTGGTTTATCTATATCAATGTGGGAATCAATCTTTCTATCATTTTATTGCTAGCAGTATTCCACTGTATAGATCGGATGTTTTCAGTTAGGGCTATTACAAATTTTGGTATAGACATATATTTTTATATCTTTTGTGTAAATATCTAGGAATAAAATGGCTGGACTATCTCTAGGTGTATGTTTAACATTTTCAGAAATTGCTAAACTTTTTTCCAAAGGGGTGATATCATTTTGTATTTCCACCAGAAGTGCATGAGTGTTCCAATGCCTCCACATCCTGGTCAATCTGTTCAACTTTAAACATTCTAACGGGTATACAGCAGTATCACACTGTGGGTCTAGCTTGCATTATCTTAATTACTAATGTTGTCAAGCATTTTTTCACCTGCTACTTTGCCACTCATTTGTTTTCTTTGAAGGGTCTTCTAAGTCTTTACTCATTTTAAAAAATTTGTTTGATTTCCTATTATTTCACATTCAGGACACAAGTTCTCCATCAGATACATGATATGCAAATATTTTCTCCCCATCTGTGGCTTATTTTTTTAATTCTCTTAATGTTTTTTCAAATATCAGTTTTTAATTTTAATGAAGTCAACTTATCAATGCATTTTACAGATTATACTTTCTAAGTAATGAGAAATCTTTAAATATTCATAAACATTTTCTCAGAAATTTTGTTTTAGAAACTTTACAGTTTTAGATTTTACATTTAGGTCTGTGAACCATTTTGAGTAATATTTTATATATGGTACAAAAGTGGATCCAAGTCCATTTTTTTCACATATGGATAAACAATTGTTCCCACATCATTTATTGAAAGAACTGTCCATTCTCTACTGAAATGTCTTTACATCTTTTCTTTATAGGAAATCAGTTGTCTTTGTATTCTGTTACATTGATCTGTTTGTCTATCTTTATGTCAATATGGCACTGTCAGTATAACTAGCTTTAGAGGAAGTACTCAAACCATGGAATGTTAGAATTCCGAAGCATTGTTTTTTCTTGTTCACAGTAGTTTTGACTATTCTATGCCTTTTGCACTTCCATATGAACTTTAGAATCAGTTTGTCAGTTTTTACTAAACTGCTACTGAATTTCAAATAGAATTGTGATAACTCTAGAAATCGATTTGCAGGAAATTAGCATCTTAACAACACTGGGCCTTTCAGTTCTGGAAGACATTATATCTCTCCATGTTTTTGTATCTTCAGTTTTCCTCAGCAATGGTTCGAAGTTTTCAGTGTAAGAGTCTTGCTCATATTTTTTCAGAATTTATCCATAATTATTTTCTATTTTTTCTACTATTGTAAATAGTGATGGGTTCTTTAAAAATTTCAATTTCCAAGTTTGTCACTCCTATAAAGAAACACGACTCATATTTGTAGGCTAATTTTATATCCTGTACCCATTCTTGTAGATTCCATCAGATTCCCTATGTATGTGAACAGTTCTGAGAACAAAGTCAAGAACACAGCCCAGGAAAAGCTTACGGCTTTAGTGGGTAATGGCCCTCATCGCCACTCAGTGTTCAGCAGCTTAAGAAAATATACCAAAGCCAAAATTTGAGAAGTGTAACTGAAATAAAATTCTATATTATGACTTCTCAGTAAGGTAGAATGGACAAATATATGGCTAACACATTATTTTATAAGTAAATTATGATCCATTCTGTGTCCATAAATTCTAAGACCTAAGAAAAAGCCCCTTTGAATAAACAAATAAGATTGGTTTCAGAAAAATGAAGAAAAGCAGAGGAATGTTGTTATTCTCATTCTTTCTGAAATATGTAGCCCAAATAGTTACTTTTAAATAATATTGCTTCCAAATTTTATGTATTCTTACTTTTCCCATTTTCTGACTTTTTTGATCTTTATAAAACTTTATCTTTTTTGCATTTAAAACTCTCAACCACTTATTTTTATTTATCATATCACCTTTTGATCTTTCTTTCTCCCTTTTAAATTTCCCCAAGTGGGTGGACTGGGAGTACTGGTGTATGAATTGAAAACAAAACAATTAAAAATGGAACAGATATGAACTCACATCCACATTGGTTTGATAGTTTAGAGTCACCACTTACATGCATGATGAATAGGAATCACATTTACCTTTTATTCCTAAGAAGGAAATGAATTTTATTCTTTCATGCTGTAGTTACAGAAATCCAAGCCACAACTCAAATCCTTTCTTCTTAAGGAAGCACAGCACAATTTCAACGTGTTCTTTGAAGACTTGTAGCCAGGATGTTCTCTAGCATTGATTATATAGGTTCTTGAGGACAGAGATCAGGCTTCACCAGGATCCAACTTCAGCACCTACCACAAACTGTTCTTTTATGGGAAGTGCTGAATCTGTATTTATTTATTGAGAATGTTGTATTTTATAATGCAATCATCTGAACTGATCAGATAGAGCAGTTTAGTGTGAAATCATAGTGTTGGCTCAGTTCATTAAGTATTTGTATGCAAAGTGTTAGAAAAATAGGAGAAATCAAATGGTCCGGTCTTCTTTAGATGATGAGTGAAAATCATCAACAGTCTGGCTTCACAGGAAATGACCATACATTATATTGACCAGTTTTTGCCTGGGTTATCCAGAAAGCTAGCTTTCCTCCCCATTCCACTGTGTCTATTATTTCTGACAATTATATTGACTGTGCTTCTTTACTTTTATAATGTCTGTCTCCATTTATAATATCCATCAAGTTGTAAACCTAAATCTTAAACATGCTACACAGCAAAAACCAAATGCTTGTGTTTGATATCATGAAAATTAATGTTTACTAATTACTATACTAATATACCAATATGTCAATTAATTTGTTAACCTGAATCTCAGAAAATTTGCTTTGTCCTCTTTGCATGGTACAGCTCATTAGGGGTAGAGTTGGAAAGGTAATAACAAGCATTGCATTTTATTGTTTAAAAACAATATTCAAAATTTTTTCTTGGTGAATTGATTCTGCAATAATAAATTTTAAAACAAGAGTCAAATACAAGTAAAAGAAAATTGAAAATATGTATATTTAGCTTAATTATTTCTATGATTTTGTAGTTGTTGTTTTGGTGCTAGTTTAATTATTTGATGTGAACTTCATTTCTAGATAAAATTTGGTTTAATTTTATTTTCTATAGGTAGAGAGTTAAGAGAAAAGGGTGCATGAAAAAAAACCAAGCCTGCCAAAAAAGTAACAAGTAAGGAGTTAATAGTTAAGTGGCAAAGAGGTATTGTTATAATGGAGAAAGAACCTGCACAAAGAATTAAGTGACCTGAGTCATATCTTGCCTCTTCCCACAAAAGGAAACCATCCACTAAGTAGATACTAAGCCAATGCCCTTCAGTTTTTATATACATTTTTTATACATGACTTCATTCATTTACAAAATTATGTTTAAGGTACATAGTATTCCCCCCTTGACAGATGAAGAAAGCCGATTAGGGAGGATAAGTAATTTGGAAAGTTCTCACAGCTAGTAAGTGCTTGGCTGACATCAGGGCTCAGTAGTCTAATTCCAAAGCCAAGTTCTTTCCATCTGTCATTTAACTTATTTCAGGCTTGTAGCTGCATATGTAAAAAAGGAAGGAGACTGGATTGATTAATCCTTTAACCCATGTCAATTTGCAACCTCTCCAAAGGGTAAATAAAACCTTTAGTTTAAAAATGTGTGTACCTGACATTAGCACAATAAGTGAGACAGTAAAACAGACTGTCCACCTGCCTCTGGAGCAGCGCCCCACTTCCTAGCATCCACAGCCCCCAAATATTTTATCTGCACAGGAATTACTCATTTGAGTAAAACAAAAATTTTTAAAACAGTTATTATATCCTGAAGAAAATTACAGCATTCATTTCAAATTCTGAAAAACGATGCTGGAACACTCTTTCACTAAACCAGAAAATATACCTTCCTCTCTCACTAGCTGGACTTATATTTCTTTTATTAATTCAATATGGGGTTCATAGAACACTGCATTTTATGACTATTAATTCACAACCTGTCTTCTCAGCTTTTAGTGGAACTCCCCTAACTGTGAAAAGAGTTTCATTAAAATCTATAGTAGGACACTACCTATGGTTTTGTGCCTTGAAATTTCATCAGTAGAATTATAACTCCATAATTCATGTTTAACTGTTGGTAGTTTCCATACTTGAATAACATATATTTATAGTATATTTACAAAGCATGGAGATGCAAACATATCTAAATACATTGTGATGTTGATATTTTAGGCTCTTTTCCTTAATGTCATTTTTTTTAACTCCAATTTAACAAATTAAAAGTGAAGCAAATTGGAAAATGAAAGTGATGGAAAGTTCGAGTGCAATTTCCTTGGATACTTTTGCAGGGAAGCTTAGAAGGAATGACTTACGTGTAATACTTGAGGTCCCAAGCACCGCCAATGACATCCTCCTCAAACCCTGCAACCATCTGATGAAGAACATCTCACATTTTTCTTAATAATATCTATTTTTAATGTTTTGTTTCTTAAGTTTAAGAATTTAATAGATTAGAAATATTTCTTGACTGTTGTTTATATTTCAGTCTCAGTGCATTCCTAATATTTTCTGTGGTTTTTCAAGGGTGAGGCTGGCTCCCACAGACAAGGCCCCCAGCTCCTGGAGGGTGTGGGATGAGGCTGGTCACACAGCTGAGTCCAGCAGAGCCCCTTTGGGTGGTGAAATTGGACTGAACATTGTTCTGAGAAGTCTGAATAAGAGAATTCCAAGTGGGAAGAATAGTAAGTGCAAAGCTACTGAGATGGAAAGGAGCTTAATGTGTTCAAGGAACAGAAAGCAAGCCAGTGTGGCTGCAAGACAGAGAGAAAAGAGGAGGTTTGGGATATAACATTAAATAGATATGCAAGAACGAGGGATGTGGAATACTGTCAAGGAGTCTGGATTTGAGTCTAAGAGGAGGATTTTAATCAAGAGAGTGACTGGTTCAACTTATTTTAAGATTATCCTCTCTGTTCTTTGAAGAATGGATTGTAGGGGGCAAGTGTGTAAGTGTAAGGTGGTGATTTCAGATCATTTATTTAAGTTGGAACAGAGGGGTAACAGTGGAGATGGAGAGAAACCTATTTAACATATATTTTGGAAGTCAAGTCAACAAGATTGGATGATTAATTTGTTCAGGGAAGGAGAAAGAGTTTAATCAAAGGACCCCCTCCTGGACTTTTTACCTAACCGTAGTTCCATTTACCATGATGGGGAAAACCGGGGATGGGGCAAATAGGTTTGTGTACTGAATGGAGTGAATCAAGTGTCCTTTGCAATATGTTCAATTTGAAGTGACTATTATTCAACCAGATGAGATGTGTAGAAGGCACCCATATATTTGAATCTACACCTCAAGGAAAGCACAGAGATGGATGTAGACAATTATGATTCAGATAAATATAGATAATTTGTAAAGCCATGATCACAAGAAAATAATATAAAGAAAAATTAAACCACACTATGGCTTAACCTAACATTTAAACTAATAACAGAAGGATTCAAGAAAGGCGATTGTTGAGGAAGTGCCAACAGTTTAAGGATATCAAGAACATACTTTGTGGAATCCAAGGGTGGGAAGCATCTCAAGAAGAGAGTGGCTGTCTATACTGAGAGACTGAATAACATGAGGGCAAACAAACGACCTTTGACTTTGGCAACATAAAGGCAGCTGATGGGGTTGAAAGTACATTTGAAGAAGAGATTTGATAGAGAGGAGAGGAGCCTAATGTTATTATGAGAAACTGGGTGTCCACGGATGCAGAGTGGCAAGACTACATTTGCTGAAGACAAATTTCCTCTACTCCATACACCAGGGCCTTAGAACAGGTAAAAAGTATTTCCTGTTCTAATGGCTGACTTACTTCTTTGGCATTCTTTTTTTCATTACATTTCAATGATTTTATGACTCAATAATTAAATTGGCAGCCTAATTCTTAAAAAAAATATAAAAGATTTCCAGTAGTGTTTACCTACTGAGTGATATCTTAGTCAATTACAAGGGTTTCTCCTCTAATCTATCTTCCTCCATAATGACCTTCATGGAAGTTTTTATCTTTCACTTTTCTTTACAAAAACATGAACAGTAAGGAACAAATGGCAGAGTTATAGTATTAGTAATTTTGAAATTTCATCATCATTTACACTAGTATATTCTTTGGTGGGAGAGTTATATTAAATCTTGGAGAGAATTCCCAGTTACCATTTAATATCTACTGATGCCAAAATTGAGCTCAATAAAACACGTTATATTGACTACATCTCAGTATATAGTTTGAACTATGCATATTATAATTTCAAATTTTTCTCTTATGAGAGAATAAGGGAGTAATCATTTATTTTTTTTTTCATTCTTAAATATTCCTAAGGAAGATAAAATACAAAGAATATCCTTTAGGTTTTTAACATAAAAAGAGTAGGTTTCCTCAGAATTCTTCATGAATTTTCAATGTTTATGCAACATCTTGACTACAGAACAAGTGACAAGAAAGATCACCTGTTTAATGGATATATGTATCAGTATCTATGTATATGATAAACACAAACCATAAAAGCTTTATAAACACCAATCAAGGCAAAATAACCTTATAATTTTATCAAGCACCACATGTGTGCAGTTTGTTTTAAATTTAAAATATTATAAAATAAAATTAGTTATCCTTCACAGCAACCAATATTATTTATAACTTTAAAAATCTACATAAAAGGTAAACTTCAATTAGGGATTCTAAAAAATAGTCATTGTTTAAAAAGTTATCAGAAACTATAAAACTGATCATTTTTCTTTCTCCAGGTTGGCACAGTATGCATGACAAAAATTTAACTTATAGGCTGAAGAATGTAATTTAAAGAGTTCAGAGATTCAATTTAACTTGAGTAAGTATATGTGTTTATTGTAATGACAGTATTTTAAGGATTTAATTCATTTGGTAGTTTGAAAATTGTTTTTAAAGAGAAAATTAGTAGTTGACATAATGCCTACTTAGGGAAAATAGTAGCAACGCACTATTATTTTTAAAAATGACAAAAATAACCAAGTTTAATAATCAATGTATGTGTATAGTTTGTCATGCTGTTATACTTGGGGGAGGGGCAATTTTATGTTATTTTTCCTGGTGTTCAGTCATTGTTCTACTTATTCTTGACTGTTTTGCCTTATTTCATGATTAAAATTCTGTACCTCTATAGAAGCCTATTGTGCTCACCCTTCTGATAAGTCCTCTCAGTAGCAAAAGTTTAAGTCATTGTGAAAAGTATCTAATACACTTATATTTTGAAGTCCTTAAAATATTTTACTCATTTTCATTACTACAGTTATGCTATGGCTGACTCAAAGGATTAAGAAAGTATAAGGCATTTAAGCATCACTAATATAGTACATATAGACTTTGTGGTAAATAAAATACTGTTAATGATGAAAATAAATCTGAAATAAAATAATTTACAAAAGTACACCATCAAAAGTTAATGTATAGGGCTTCCCTGGTGGTGCAGTGGTTAAGAATCCACCTGATAATGCAGTGGACACAGGTTCCAGCCTTGGTCCAGGAAGATCCCACACACCACAGAGCAACTAAGCCTGTGTACTACAACTACCAAGCCTGTGCTCTAGAGCCCGTGAGCCACAACTACTGAGCCTGCACACCTAGAGCCTATGCTCTGCAACAAGAGAAGCCGTCGCACTGAGAAGCCTGTGCACCACAACGAAGAGTAGCGTCCACTTGCCACAACTAGAGAAAGCCCCTGTGCAGCAACGAAGACCCAATGCAGTCAAAAAAAAGTTAATGTATAGAACTTAAAATGTGTGTGGCTCACAGATCATCTGGACAGAAAATTAATAAGGAAACGCAAGCTTTAAATGACACAATAAACCAGCAAGGTTTAATAGATATCTATAGGACATTACATCCAAAAACAGCAGATTACAATTTCTTCTCAAGTGCATATGGAACATTCTGCAGGATAGATCACATTTTGGGTCACAAATCAAGACTTGCTAAATTTAAGAAAATTGAAATCATATCAAGCATCTTTTCCAACCACAATGCTATGAGATCAGAACTCAATTACAGGAAAAAAGACTGTAAAAAGCACAAACACATGGAAGCTAAACAATATGCTATTAAATAACCAAGAGGTCACTGAAGAAATCAAAGAGAAAATCAAAAAACACCTAGAGACAAATGACAATGAAAATACAACAATCCAAAATCTAAGGGCTAAGAGAGAAGTTTATAGCAATACAATCCCACCTCAAGAAACAAGAAAAATCCCAAATAAACAATCTAACCTTATCCTAAAGAAACTAGAGAAAGAAGACTAAATAAAATCCAAAAGTAGTAGGAGAGAAACCATAAAAATCAGAGCAGAAATAATGAAATAGAAACAAAGAAAACAATAGCAAAAATCAATAAAACTAAAAGCTGGTTCTTTGAGAAGGTAAACAAAATTGATAAACTTTTAGCCAGACTCATCAAGAAAAAGAGGGAGACAATACAAATCAATCAAATTAGAATGAAACAGAAGTTACAACGACACCATAGAAATACAAAGCATCATAAGAGATGACTACAAACAACTATATCCCAATAAAATGGACAACATGGAAGAAATGGACAGATACTTAGAAAGGTTTTCAAGACTGAATCAGGAAGAAATAGAAAATATGAACAGACCAATCACAAGCACTGAAATTGAAACTGTGGTTAAAAATCTTCCAACAAACAAAAGTCCAGGGCCCGATGTCTTCACAAGTGAATTCTATCAAGCATTTAGAGAAGAGCTAACACACATCCTTCTCAAATTCTTCCAAAACATTGCAGAGGAAGGAACACTCCCAAACTCATTTTATGAAGCCACCATCACCCTGATACCAAAACCAAAGATACTACAAAAAAAGAAAATTACAGACCAATATCACTGATGAATTTAGATGCAAAAATCCTCAACAAAGTACTAGGAAACAGAATGCAACAACACATTAAAAGGATCCTATACCATGATCAATTAGGGTTTATCCCTGGAATGCAAGGATTCTTCAATATATGCAAGTCACTCAGTGTGATACACCATATTAAGAAATTGAAAAATAAAAACCATATGATCATCTCAATAGAGGCAGAAAAAGCTTTTGACTAAATTCAACACTCATTTATGATAAAAACTCCCCAAAAGATGGGCATAGAGGGAACCTAATTCAACATAATAAAAGCCATATCCAACAAACCCACAGCAAACATCATTCTCAATGGTGAAAAACTGAAAGCTTTCCCTCTAAGTTCAGGAAGGAGACAAGGATGTCCCCTCTCTCCACTACTATTCAACATAGTTTTGGAAGTCCTTGCTGCAGCAATCAGAGAAGAAAAAGAAATAAAAGGAATCCAAATTGGAAGAGAAGTAAAACTCTCACTGTTTGCAGATGACATGATATTATACATAGAAAATCCTAAAAATGCCACCAGAAAAATTACTGAGGTAATCAATGAATTTGGTAAAGTTGCAGGATACAAAATTAACACACAGAAACCTCTTGAATTTCTATACACAAACAATGAAAGATCAGAAAGAGAAATTAAGGAAACAATCCCATTCACCAATGCAACAAAAGGAATAAAATACCTAGGAATAAACCTAACTAAGGAGGTAAAAGACCTGTACTCAGAAAACTATAGGCACTAATGAAAGAAATCAAAGACAACACAAACAGATGGAGAAAGATACATGTTCTTGGATCGGAAGAATCAACGCTGTGCAAATGACTATACTACCCAAAGCAATCTACAGATTCAATGCAATCCCTATCAAGTTACCATTTTTTACATATCTAGAACAAAAAATCCTCAAATTTGTATGGAGACACAAAAGACCCTGAGTAGCCGAAGCAATCTTGAAGGAAAAAAATGGAGCTGGAGGAATCAGACTCCCTGATTTCAGACTATACTACAAAGCTACAGTAATCAAGACAATATGGTACTGGAACAAAAACAGAAATATAGATCAATGGAACAGGATAGAAAACCCAGAGATAAACTATGGTCAACTAATCTATGGCAAAGAAGGCAAGGATATCCAATGGAGAAAAGACAGACTTCAATAAGTGGTGCTGGGAAAACTGGACAGCTACAGGTAAAAGAATGAAAATAGGACACTCCCTAACACCATGCTCAAAAATAAACTCAAAATGGATTAAAGACCTAAATGTACAGCCAGACACTATAAAACTCCTAGAGGAAAACATAAGTAAAACACTCTTTGACATAAATCACAGCAAGAGATTTTTTGACACATCGCCTAGAGTAATGGAAAAAATAAAATAAATAAGTGGGACCTAATGAAACTTAAAAGCCTTTTGTGCAGCAAAGGAAACTATAAGGAAGACAAAAAGACAACCCTCTGAATGGGAGAAAATTTTTGCAAACGAATCAACAGACAAAGCATTAATCTCCAAAATATATAAACAGTTCATGCACCTCAATATCCAAAAAACAAACAATCCAATCAAAAAATGGGCAGAAGATCTAAATAGGCATTTCTCCAAAGAAGACACACAGGTGGCCTAGAGGCACATGAAAAGCTGCTCAACATCACTAATTATTAGAGAAATGCAAATCAAAATGACAATGAGGTATCACCTCACACCGATTAGAATGGGCATTATCAGAAAAGCTACAAACAGTAAATGCTGGAGAGGGTGTGGAGAAAAGGGAACCCTCTTGCACTGTTGGTGGGAATGGAAATTGATACAGCCATTATGGAGAACAGTATGGAGGTTCCTTGAAAAACTAAAAATAGAGTTAACATAGACCCAGCAATCCTACTACTGGGCATATATCCAGAGAAAACCATAACTTAAAAAGACACATGCACCCTAATGTTCATTGCAGTGCTATTTACAATAGCCAGGACATGGAGGCAACCTAAACATCTGTCAACAGAAGAATGGATAAAGATGATGTGGTACATATATACAATGGAATATTACTCAGCCATAAAGAGGAATGAAATTGGGACATTTTAGAGATATGGATGGACCTAGAGACTGTCATACAGAGTGAAGTGAGTCAGAAAGAGAAAAACAAATATCGTATATTAACACATATGTGCAGAATATACAAAAATGGTATGGATCAACTGGTTTGCAAGGCATTAATAGAGACACAGATGTAGAGAACAAACATATGGACACCAAGTGGGGAAAGCCAGGGTAGGGGGAGGGGTTGTTGTGTGATGATTTGGGAGATTGGGATTGGCATATATACATTACTAATAAGAAAAAATCAAATTGTACACTTTAAAAAATAAATTAAAAAAATTAAAAAAATTAAATAAAATGTGTGGCTCATTTAACTCAGTTCATAAATGTGTTAAAAACATGCCTCTAATAATTGCTAACATGGCAATTCTTTTTAACAAAAATGTAAGCTCTTAAATATACATATTATCTAAAAGATTTTAGCCTATTTGTATCAAAGCAGTAATCAAATGCCTTTTACTTCAATTAAATGCTTTGTTAAACATATATTTTCCATCCTGAATTTAAAAGATGAAGAACTAAATGTGATTTGTGAGTTAAATTAATATAATATTTGTTATTTATCCCAAAAAGATTACCTAGTAAATTCTCCATTTCTCATCTACTTTTATAAATTGTTTCTGAACCATACTGAAGATCATATTCTTACCTACTGTCCACTTGAATATTTCTGGGCTCTACAAACACGGTGGTAGACAAATAACTATGCTGCCAATGGCTCTTATCTTGTCCATTTGGAAATCAGCACACAGGAAGGTAGTGATACTGTTAGCTACTATTAACTATTTTAGGTTGATCTTTCTAAGGCTACATCCAAGGACACTGATTTTCATTTGTAGAAGCTTTTCTTTGGGGTTGAAAATGATTTTTTCAATCTTTAGGCATCTATATTTGGAGTACAAGAAACTCCTGCTTCCCATGCTGATGTCCAAAGTATTGCCAACTCAAAGACCTTGTTGAAGACCCCAAATTAGAGTCCACCTCGATAATTATTCATTCTTCTCAGAAACATTTTTCTAGGGAGCTAGATGGGATTGTCCTAACTTCGTTCAGAAATACCAAACTTGTTCAGGAAGAGTCTTGCTGGAAAATCATGGTTTTCCTTCATAGTAAACAGTTTGCTCGTCCTCTGAAAAACAGCATAACGTATCAATGTGCCTAATTTCATCAAACCACGTAGTAAGCATGATTAGCTGAATTCTTACTTTTAAATGTGACTCTCTCCTGGAGGAAAAGTTGATATTTTCAAGTTTCAAGTGGCCAGCCAGTGACTCAGATTCAATCAGAACCAAGGTTTGCAGATTACTTACCCAGAGACCATCGCACTATGCCGTAAAAAACGCAAATAAATCCTGTGAAAGATATTTGTCTTTGGACCAGAAATATCTGCAATTATAAAAGTCCCTCACTTTCCAACCACGGTGGCCATGAGATTTATGAGATTCATTCGGAAAAGGGTTGCACTTTAGAATATTGTAATACTCTGTCGGCACTAAAAAATTAATGATACAAAAAACCGTCTGCAAGACAAAATGTAATGGAAACACTCCATCGTTCAATAATCACTCTGGTATTTAGTATTTCAAGATGGGTAAGATTGTTTCCAATGTATCATTCTGCTAAAATGAAAGAGTGCTTTAAAAAAAGAAGAACCTGAGGTGTTTCTTAACAAGAAATTGAAAAAAGATCTTAATATTGTCTAAGCAGATGAAGAAACAGCAGCCAATTTCCCTTTAAACTGATGTGCCGTGAGATGTATTAAAAGCAGAAGCTTTCTAAAATTACAGTATTCAAAAGGTCTAATTATTTAATATATGTGTAGCTCTTTTAAGAGACTTGGAAAAAATAGAATTCAAATTAATACCTAATTTACTTCAATCATAAGCTTTCCTAGTAATGTTAAAAATAGTATTGCATAGACTTTGAAAAATGCTACCATGCTATTAAATGTCTCATTTCTGTTTCATACAGAGTTTTTTGAAGCAGAGACTGATTTACTACTAAGTGTTTCTGAATTAAGCAACTAAGGATGGAAAAAATAAAAGGACTCTCAAAAGCTTAGGAAATTAGAAAATATTTTTTCTCAATATCAGAGGGAAAGCTACATTTTCTGTAGACAAGAGGTCTAAAAGCAAGTAAAGAAATAAACATCTTGCCTGGACTCTGACACAACTAATTACAAGATATCCATTCACTCTGGAAGATAAGATGTGGGCAATGCATTTTCCATAATTATCAATAAACAAGGCCATAAACAGCCCTCATAAAATAACTGAAATATGGTTCTTGTGTAATCAAGCTTTATATTTGATTGTGTAATTAATAAAAGAAATACTCACATGACATTAAAATTTCTTGGGAAGATATAAGTTCATTAGAATTCTTAGCATAAACATCATTTCATCTCATTTATTCTGTAAATATTTTATTCATTACCTACTCTATCCCAGCTACTGTTCTAGGCACTGAGGGTCCAGATAAACATGACAGATAGGGTCCTCTGTGGAGTACACGTCTAGTGGGAGTGTGGAGAGGAGGTAATGCCCGTGTAAACACATAATTTTAGGCAATTGTTAACGCAGTGCTGTAAAGTAATGCCAGCTGGGATCTGATTGGGGTAAGCAGTGATATAGAGTGGGAGTGGGGCTTCCTCATTCAGCTAGATCAGCCAAGATCTCTTTAAAAGATGATGTTAGAGCTGAATTCTGAATGCTGAGTAGGAATTAAGCATGTAAGGCTGTGGAAAAACTGTGTTCCTGGCTGAGGATCAAATATAAAGGTCCTGGGGTAGAAAACAGTTAGGGTTCATAAATGTTATTTGATATTTTGGTAGCAGACTTTAGCTGTTATTGGTGCTCATACTGAAGAAAGGCACAAAGTTAACCTTACAGGTATGTAAATTCACAGATTCATTCATCTTCTATACTCAAGTAATTATTCCTCCATTTTTATTTCAGTACAATTCTATTTAATGGAACAACAGACATATTTAAGATTGCAAATATTTTCATTTCAGTATCAAAATTAAGTGACAATGTTGGCTTCAGAAAACCATGAATAATAAAGCACAGACTTTACTTGTACCATTTTTGCTTAAACGCATCTAATATAACTTTCCAAACCCAACAGTGCAGAGAAAAAACATGGCTAAAGCTAACTTTAAACTTGACTTTTGAATTATTTCTCCACTTTAAAGTTTCATAAACATGTTTTTTTTTAAAAAAGAAACTTTGTGCATCAAAGGATATTATCAGCAGATTGAAAAAGCGACCTGCAGAATGTGAGAAAATAATTGCAAATCAGATGTCTAACTGGGGTTAATATCCAGAATATATGAAGAATTCTTGCAATTCAACAACTAAAAATCTGATTTTAAAATGGGCAAAGGACTTGACATTTCTCAAATATATATTATACACACAAATGGCCAATAAGCACATGAAAAGATGCTCTACATCGCCAATCACTAGGGAAATTTCCTTTATTATAAAGGTTCAAGCAGCATAACGAAATGTGAGAAAGCAAAAAATATTTTTTAAAATGTTATGTGCTGATTGTAACTTATCTAGATATACATGTTATATAAATGAACAAAATAGAAACTATATGAACATATACTTCAAATAAGTCTAATTTGTTGGCTGTAACATGTAACACATTTCATCACAATTTAAGGTGTATGCAAAATTCTAACAATTGCACTGGTTATTAAGAAAGTGATTTTTCTCTGGAGTCAAGCAATTTATAAGAAATATTGCACACTGTACATGACATGATTTTATATTAATATACATTTGTTTCTGCTAATGCCATGGTGAATCCTGAAAGCATTGCTTTAATTAAATGCTTTATTAATTAACAAGAAGCACATGTACTGAGGATGAAATACACTGCTTTCTTTCATCTCACTGAGCTACAAAAGCTTTAAGACAAAAGACACTTTTAAAACAGGGAAGCACATCATAAGATGAAAAACCACGGTGGTGTCCTTACATTATGAGATCTTCCAGGCAGCACTTGGCCTCAAAAATCACTTTTCTCTAGCCCAAACCTGCAAAAGACCATGAGACACCCCCCCAACATTCCTGGGCAAAGGAAACTCACAGATGCCTGGAAGCCATTACACCAGGGAATGACACCTCTTATCTCTTGTGCTACAGAAGAAATACAGGAAACTAGAAATAAAAAGACAGTAGAAATGTGGTTGCTGAACTCTGTAATTGAGAGCAAAAGCCCATATTTTAGTTCATTCTCCATTGT
The DNA here is from genome assembly GCF_030028045.1 of Hippopotamus amphibius kiboko. Taxonomy (NCBI): domain Eukaryota; kingdom Metazoa; phylum Chordata; class Mammalia; order Artiodactyla; family Hippopotamidae; genus Hippopotamus; species Hippopotamus amphibius. Next base: position 47,998,590 of record NC_080196.1, read on the forward strand.
GTTTGCATTGCCTAATCCTATCTCTGCCTAGACCCATGCAGGTGACTATGGCTGGAAAAGCAAACCTGTGGTGATTCTAAAGACTTATGCTAAATCATAATCAAAAGTCTTATTCCGCCAGTTAATTTGTTCTCTCTTCTGGATTCCACATTTCCTTGTCTCTTCTCAAAGTTCTATCTCCCTTCCCACTTGCCTACTCTTGACTGGTGACCTCACTTTTTATTTCACTGAGAAAAATAGAATACAGTATAAGCAACAGGCCAGCTGTACCAACCCCAGAGCATTTCTGCTCCTTCCCTCTCCTTGCCCTCCTGACCACACTCCCCTCCAAGGCCAGTGCCTCCCTTCCTGCGCTAGATCCCATGGCCATCAGTGTTCCTCCTCAACAAGATTCTTCTTATGAGAATACAAAATAAATTCTTATTTTTGTAATCTAATAATTCCCTTCCTTAACTCTATCACCCCCCCCAACTGCATTTTGTGCCAACTATTCTTTGTAGCAAAAGTACTCAGAAGAGTAGATACACTACATTTTCGACTTCTCACCTTTCATTTTCTCTTCATATTGTTCTGATCATACCTCTGTCCTGATCTGAACCACTCCTTGAAATGACAGCCCTGCAAAATTCCATGATAGAAGCTTAGCTCTTACAAACATGGCGTGATCATTTTCCTCAGTTTTATTTTTTTAGTTCTAAATTATTACTTTATTTATTTGCTTTTACACCAAAGAAATAAATTTAAAGGTGAATAAAGAAACACTTACTGATCCCCCAATTTTATCTCCTGAGATAATCAATATTAAAAGCCTCCCATTTCTCTATTATTATACCTTATTACTCAATTGTATGTACACATGTACACAGTTTGGTTTGGTTTAAAAAATGAAATTACACTATGTAAGTTTCTCCATGATTTATGTATACCTGCTGATTTATGTAGATTTAACTTAGTCTTTTTAATAGTTGAATGATGTTTCATAATAAGGACATACCAAATTGTATTCAATTATTCCTCTTTTGCTGGTTGTTTTAATTTCTTGTACTAATAAGAATGCTGATTCAATTAATATTATTCATATAAGTCTGTTCCTTGGTTCCTCAGAAATCACAGCCTAAAAAACAAACAAAATAAAATAAATCAGAGCCTAAAAGAAATGGTTGAGTGTGAGGATTTTGCTAGGTCTTATCATTTAAGAAGCAGGAGTGAGAGCAGAACAAAGCAGGAAGGACTGAGAGCCACACAAAGAAAAGCTATTAATTTGGCCACCACTAATTGCCTACTTGGTCAATCCCTTGAGACATTTTGAGGAATTGTGATTCTCTGTCCGAGGAGGAAAGGAGAAAGCATTTATTCATCAGCTCTGCTGCTTTATCAATCAAAGTTTTGTGCTACAGAGCACTGAGTTCCCCAAACTGGACGGTTGCACATTCATGAGATTTAAACCAGTTCCCAAGATCTACACCATCATGGTGTCAACTGTAAATCTCTGGAGTTGTGAGCCAGGAGAGTTTAAAAATGAGACTGGAGGTGAGACATATTCAGGTCAGGCTGTAACTGTGTGACCCTATTGAATCCATAAGAAACTCATTTTTACAGAAGTGGGAAAAAATGACAAGTTAAACCAACAGAATCTAAAATGTGCTTAAAGAGATGTTCAATAATGCTCATCATTTGCACCACTCAGAATTTCTCATGTAATTCGAGTCTCTTTTGGGGAGGTAGCTAGCTGCAATCTCTGCAGAGACTTAATGGACTATGGTTATTAAGATACAATTCTCACAGGTTCAACATGTCTCAGGGGCACAAATGATATTCAAAACCTCGGTTCTCAACTTCTTACTCTGTTTTTCTCATCTTCAGCCAGGACTTTAACTGGTTTGAGCCATTAATTGCCTTGAGCTTGTTAGACTGTGGTTGCTGCAACTGCCTAGTCACCACTATGCCCAGAAGGGCACAGATGCACCCAGGAAATCCTATGGGTTCCTTACATAATCCTTCCTGACCCCACAGTGTAACATCATTGCTACTTCCTAGTGGTGATCTAAGTGGATGACCTCTCCCCCCTATTTAGTAATTCTTTTTTTTTCTTTTTCTTTCTTTCTTTCTTTCTTTCTTTCTTTCTTTCTTTCTTTCTTTCTTTCTTTCTTTATTATTTTTTTGGGGGTACACCAAATTCAATCAACTGTTTTTATACACATATCCCTGTATTCCCTCCCTTCTTTGACTCCCCCCCCCAAGTCTCCCCCACCCTCCCCGCCCCAGTCCTCTAAGGCATCTTCCATCCTCGAGTTGGACTCCCTTTGTTATACAACAACTTCCCACTGACTATCTATCCTACAGTTGGTAGTATATATATGTCTATGCTACTCTCTCACTTCATCTCAGCTTCCCCTTCACCCCCCGCCCCCTCCCAAACCTCGAGTTCTCCAGTCCATTCTCTGTATCTGCGTCCTTGTTCTTGTCACTGAGTTCATCAGTACCATTTTTAGATTCCGTATATGTGAGTTAGCATACAATATTTGTCTTTCTCTTTCTGACTTACTTCACTCTGTATGACAGACTGTAGTTCTATCCACCTCATTACATATAGCTCCATCTCATCCCTTTTTATAGCTGAGTAATATTCCATTGTATATATATGCCACATCTTCTGTATCCATTCATTTGTTGATGGGCATTTTGGTTGCTTCCATGTCCTGGCTATTGTAAATAGTGCTGTGATATACATTATGGTACAAGTTTCTTTTGGGATTATGGTTTTCTTTGGGTATATGCCCAGTAGTGGGATGACTGGATCATATGGTAGTTCTATTTGTAGTTTTTTAAGGAACCTCCAAATTGTTTTCCGTAGTGGCTGTACCAACTTACAATGCCACCAACAGTGCAGGAGAGTTCCCTTTTCTCCACACCCTCTCCAACATTTGTGGTTTCCAGATTTTGTGATGATGGCCATTCTGATTGGTATGAGGTGATACCTCATTGTGGCTTTGACTTGCATTTCTCTGATGATTAGTGATGTTGCAAGACTAAAAGGCAATCCTCAGAATGGGAAAAAATAATTGCCTATGTAATAACGGACAAAGGATTAACCTCCAAACTATACAAGCAGCTCATGAAGCTTAATACCAAAAAAGCAAATAACCCAATCCACAAATGGGCAGAAGACCTAAATAGACATTTCTCCAAAGAAGACATACAGATGGCCAACAAACTCATGAAAAGATGCTCAACATCACTAATCATCAGAGAAATGCTAGTAATTCTTTTATTTTGTTCCGTAGGCACGAGTAACCCACAATGATCAGGTGGTAATCCCAGCTTTAAGTTCAATGGAAGATTATCTGTTTAGGAAGATTATCTGTTTAGGAAGATTATCTGAACTAGGAACTAGGACTTCAAATATGGAAGACCCTAATTTTAGGAAGATAAGGGCATTACTTCAAGTGAATATCTGGGAGTAACCAGTCCTTTGTTTCTGGACCTGTGCATTCTGTCTGTTAGGAACACAGCACCCACTATATGTTGGTTGTTAATTCAGCACATCTCCTGCATCCTTCTGTCATTTTGTTAGGAGTCAGATGGCTATTCTGGGTAATAGGGTATGCATTAAGATAATGAACCATATGGTCCTGTGTCTCACTTTCACTCTTTCCCCCTAAAAATGGCCCTGTTGTTCTGAGACCATATTTTAGGGGATGTCTTGGCTGAGGTTCATAGGACAGTCATACTTTTTCTGCAGTGGATGCCCTCTGGAGGGACACAGGTACCTACTGGCCTTGAAGATGGTCCCATGGCTCAACTACATATCTGTTCCTCAGACTCCCTTATCCCTGAACTTTAAACTCTATCAGGAGCTCTTTTCCAAATAGACAGTGTAGAATATCTACAGAATCCTAAAGATCTGCTTTGCATTTATCCTATTGAGGCTTTCCAGATATTTATAGGGTTTATCATCCTTTCCAGATAACTCTTACTCTGTTGGAACTTCTGCATCATTCAGCCTGTCAAGAGGACAGGGCACATGTTCTACATACCTGACTGGTTCTTTGGCTCCAGGCTCACTGAAAACTGGACATCATGTCCTGATGCATGGGGATAGGACCAGTATCCCCAACTTTGATATATGCTTCCTTCAAATCCAAAGACTCCCACCACGCTCTGTGATTCTTTCTGAACACATAGTGCCAGAGGATAAACTTCATCAAACAAAGACAACTAGGAAACCTCAGCAATGCTGGGGAACCCTGAATATGTTTTACAGGTCAAATACTTTGTATTCAATATTGGAAATATTATTTAATTTGGAAATAAAATTAAATGAAGGAAAGGCGAAAGATGAAATGTTGCTAGGTATATAGCATATACTTTGACAAAGAAGAAATGATGCAACCATTTCAATAGGAAGAAAGTAGAGAAAATGATAGAAAATTGAATAATCTAAGCTATTGCCTCCTAGGTAATAGGCAGAAGATAAAATATATCATTTAAAGCTGATAAATCAAAGAGTAGAATCTTAAGTATATGAGAGAAATATTAAATAAAATAACTTCACTGAATAAAATTGGGGGCTGCAAGAGAAAAAGAAGAGGTGGAGATAAAGAGATAAGATTATTTTACTTTGCTCACAGTAGGGAATCAATATACAGTATCTAAAAAGAGAGAGACAAAATAAACTATATGCTAGCATAAATGTAATCTCTAGAACAAAAAAGTTTGAACCTTATTAAATATCAGAGCTACAACATCATGAAAAACAAACCTCATATATTGTTTTAAAATTAAGATAAAGTCAAAGTAATATTTACGTATATACTGATTATATCAGTAATGTAAGTAAGAATGGCTCACCTATTAAAATTTTTTCCAGATTGTCTTTCAAAGCAAACTCAGTTCTATGCTATAGACATACACCTAAGCAAGTTGATTAAGAAGAGTTAAAAATAAATAGGTGAGCAAAAAAGCACATAGGCAACAGCAAACAAAACAAAAGTGGGGTTTTCTGTTATCAGACAAGCTAGTTTTCAGTGCAAAAACATTGAATTGAAAAAATAAGCTATCATCCATTACCATTCACAATGTTTAGAACAGTCTAGCATGTATGTGTACACCAAACAACAGGAACCCTTTAAAGAGCAAATGCTCTCAGTGTTAATTCAAAAGTTCAAAAACGTAAAAAGAAAAAGAAAACTTTGATTTCTTTTTTTGTATTTATTTATTTAAGTTTATTTATTTATTTATTTATTTATTTGTTGGCTGCATTGGGTCTTTGTTGATGCACATGGGCTTTCTCTAGTTATGGCAAGTGGGGGTTACTCTTCATTGCAGTACACGGGCTTCTCATTGCAGTGGCTTCTCTCTTGTTGCAGAGCATGGGTTCTAGGCACGTGGGCTTCAGCAGTTGTGGCACATGGGCTCAATAGTTGTGGCTCACAGGCTCTAGAGTGCAGGCTCAATAGCTGTGGTGCCCAGGCTTAATTGCTCCATGGCATGTGGGATCTTCCTGCACCAGGGATCGAACCCGTGTCCCCTGCATTGGCAGGAGGATTCTTAACCACTGCACCACCTAGGGAGTCCTAAAATCTTTGATTTCTATGAAATGGGTATGATAGTTGATACCAGAACTTTTCAAACATTGTGAGCAATTATTATTTTGGTGATTACATTGCAGGGATGGCAAATAGATTTCTCTTATAATAGCACCTTCAATATATTGTTAATGGTGACTAAAATTTTACATTAAGAAGGATTCTGAGGGTTCATCTGAGCACAGTGAATGTCTGTCAAATAATAGATTCATCATGATAAAACTAATATAACTCTCTACTTATGGTAAAAAAAAAAAAACTGTTTGGGTATTGTGCAAATGACTTTTATTTTACATCTCTGTGGACATCTAACTCTAAATTTATTATTGTGATATATTTTCCACGAACAATATCACAATAATAAATTTAGAGTTACTGCAGGTATGTTTCTCAAGAGTAATTTTGCTGAACTCTAGTCCTGAGTTAGGAAGTGATACAGGTTATGAATAAGCAAGTCATATGCAGCGTATTTAACAAAACAACCAAATTTGGGATTCAACCGGGGTTTATATATGTACTGGGCTACTGAGCTAATTTGTTTGAAAGGTTATCTTGTTATATTTACTTAACATATTGTCAAAGTTTACAGAGAGGAAACATTTTGTGTGGTTAAGAACACAAAAGCTGTAGTACAACCATTACTGTTTAAATGCTCACGTCTTGGCTGTGGAACCCTGAGCACATTACCTTTTTGCCTCGGTTTCCTCACTTTCACAGCAGGGATTATAATAAGACCTCTATCACAGAGTTACAGGAAGACTAAAGTGAGTTAAAATGAATTATGTGCCTCTAATAAATGTCTGACACATACTAGGTACTATCTAAATGTCTGTGAACAGATATGGGGCCCAAAGATGAATCACTGTCCTCTCAAAGATAAAAATTTAGACTCATATTTTACACCAATATTTCCCTGTATTTCAAAAATACTCAACTTGCATAGAGAAAGGGAAATGTATTTACAAATCAACTTCAGAAAAGCATTGTTTTTGTTTTGATTACACATAGAAAGAAATACAATGTAGTTGCAATGATCCAATAAAACTAAAAGTGACTGGGTGAAATATTTATATGGTTGTCGAGTGTTCCTGAAGTCCTAGAAACATTTCACAATATATTTTACCCAATGCATATCATATCTGTTAAAATTTTAATGTGAGTCGAATTAGCCCCCTATGTAGACAGATGCCTTTAGCAAGACTTTAAAATAATACAATTTTTCCAGATATTGCAGAGTCACACATATTGCCTATGTACTAACATTTTCCAATGCATTTTATTAGGCTTTAGATATACATATGATTTCATTTAGAATTTAATTTCACTATTTTTTAAATCATCTTCAATGCCAAAGATTGAGATGTGTTAGTATATTCTCTGTCACAGTGATTGAAATATAAATAAATAATTTAGAAAATTTTACCACATTGTATTATGAGACAGAGGAAAATGATTAGGAAAAAAATGCATATAGGAGCAACCTAGAAATGTTGAATCAAGTTGTCATTTTTATAAAAGGATTTAATAATTCTTTATATTTTATTATAGATCATGAAAAATATTTGTATTTAGTGCTCAAAAATGAACCATGTGAATACCTAGCATTATTCTGCCCCCTTCCAATGACTAGAACTATGAAATTTATTCAAAATTATTTTTGTGTGACCACCCCTCACTTCCCACTTAACTTACTGAATGTAAATTTCTTGGTTCATCCTTACTTATTCAGCTGTTGCTTTATTTTCTTTTATTATTATCCAATTGAGAACCAGAGTCTCACCTTCCCTATTGGTTTTCTCCTGTTTAATTAAGTGATTTAATGGTCCATACTAAAAAGCTTCTGCTTCACCATGTTTTCATTAAAGAATCATTTCCCAATTGTAGTAAGGAATATGGAGAAGCCATTTTAAAAATCCCCGCAGTGATATTGGGAAAAGAAATACATATCAGTGAAACACTAGAGACCAATTAGAAAGCAACAAATCAGTAAGCCCATGATTATATGTGGTATAATCAATATGCATGAGTACCAGGAGAGTGAAAAATTAGGGAAAATAAGTCTGGGATGTATGAGGGTGTGTCAAAAATTATCCACACTCTGGCTGTAGAATTTACTTTAACTTTTGGAAAAGACAAATACATAATTTTTTGACATAATCTCCTTGATTTTCAATACACTTTGCTATCTGTCAACAAACTTTCGTATTCCCTCATTAAAAAATGTTTTAGTCTGAACCGTGAGCTGTGAATCCACTGATGTCTTCACTTCTTCATCAGAAGTAAATCGTCATCCTCGCAGGGCTGCTTTCAGGGGACCAAACAGGTGAAAGTCCTATGGAGCAAGATCAGGACTATAGGGAGGATGCTTTAACACCTCAAAACGAAGTTTTTGCAGACTGTGGACAGTGTGCAGAAGTGTGCAGATGTGCATTGTTAAACAAGATCATAATGCCCTTGGAGAGCAGTCCTCTACGTTTAATCCAAAGTTTAGGCTTCAGCTCTTCAATAAGCATCTCTATCCATTCATACACACTTTGCAACAAAACACTTTCTCCATACTACACACAAAGTCATCAATAAATAACAGCACCAGGTACACCCTCAGACCACAAAAAATGAATCACTGCATGCTGCTCTTCTTTCATGCAGATCACAAGTGGGGCACCCATTTTTGCTCGCACTGCAGTTACAAATGAACTTATGTAACACGTTCACACCAGCACAGCAATGACTGGGGAGACAGTAGCCTTGAACGGAAAGCACCAATAAAGACGGAAAGCACCAATAAAGGCGGTGCAGCCAATAGAAGTTTTAATATAACCAGAGTGTGGATAATTTTTTATTCACGCTCATAATTAGGTCTAATTACATTCCCTGATAATAAGCCTGATCATCGGGTGATGATTTTACATTTATTGTTTGAGTTCATGAAGATGTGGTTTGCCATGGTTATTCGTTCCATGCAATAAGGGCAGAGCTTCAAAGGTTCACTTTATTTGACTTAAGAGCATTCTTAGTATTATTTCTCTCCTTGTGTCTAGTAAGAGATAAAATTTTGAGTTTTGAGTAAATGCTTTTGTATGTCCATGTTATACATTTTTTAAAATGTCAAATAGAGATCAAGTAAAAAAGTACCCTTGTGGGGTACTGTAGATGGAAAGTTAGCCTGTGTTTATTTAGCTTTCCATTTTAAATTTGACCTGGAACAAGAAAAATTAAAACATATTTTCCTCATTAAGTACAAATGGTATTAGAGGACCAAGAAAAGATCATCATATAGGAAGATGACAATTTAGAAATCCCATTACTTTAATACCTTTTAATTTTTTCAAGTAAGTAATATATTTAGGTTGTAATAAAAAAAAAGTTTAAAGTAAAACTAACATTTCTAGTCTTGGTTTCTCCTTAAAAAAATAGAATCCCATTTGAATGCAATTCTTGAGAGTGAACCACTATTTACATGGAGTGACACGGCACACACGCAAACATACACAAATCATAAATGTACTTTCATAGTACATGCATTACATGTGAATATTTGTAACTTTAAAAAAGGGGCAGCTCTTTTTCCCCTTTCCTATTTACCCATTTCTGTTCTCCTCTAATCTTAAAAACCTAATTACAGGAATGAGATCACTAAGCAACTGAAACTACCTCCTGACTTACGCTCTCCTGAAAGCACATCATACCTTGTCTAACCTGCTGGTCCTTTTCCAGATAAAAAGCAGTAAGGATTAAGAATTAAGCAGTTAAAGAATGACTAGCTCTTTACCCCCAACAGCCCCCTTAGCAATCCTGAAAGCAGATAATGCAGGCAAGATAACATCTGAAGAAAGAGTCAGCCAGTCTGCACACAATGGAGAAGGATGTAGAACTCAATCCTCTGCCTTGATGATTCACTGAGATTCTTCCTGCCCCCCTTTTCTCTTTAAAACCTCTCATGGCTGAGCAGAATCTTTGGAGGTGGTCTCTGGATAGGAGTCCAGCATCTCCCCAGATTGCCAGCTTTTCTGATTAAAGCACCTTTCCTTTCTACTGACACTTCCCTCTCAAATTATTCATTTTTGAGCAGTGAGCAGCTGAACCTGAATTCAGTAGCAAAACTATGGTAATTTATTGAACAAATTTGCTACTTATGAACACTGATTATTTTAGGTCTTTTTGACTAGTGAAGAATTAATTGGTAACATTTTTATACTATAGTTTTGCATATTTGTTTAGGCATATTTATTCACAAAATATATATAAATATATCTGTGTCTCTATCTGCCATGAAGTAAGCTGGCTTGGTTAATGAGAAAGCAAATTTAGCTGTTCTTTCATTTGTATTTTCCCAAATACTTCTCAAAATGAAGTGAATGATTTTATACTTCTATAACAATGTCTGAAGGCCTGTTTTGTTTTTCCTTCTCACCACATATAAGTATATTTTAAGATTTTGCATAGGTGAATGATAGTACTTCATTGTTATTTTATTTTACAATATTCCATTATAGAGATTCAACATGTTTTCAAGTTCATTGTCCATTTTTCTTTTTCTTTGCCCATTTATATATTGAGTTTTCAGTCCTTATTAATTTATAAGCATTCTTTACATGTTAAAAACATTTAGCCAATTTTCATATATTTCTCAGATTCTTGTTTTTCTTGGACTTTTTGTTAATTATTTTATTTAGAAAAATTTAATTTTATATAATCAAATTTAAAAGATAGTATTTAGTTTTAGAAATAGCTTATTTCCCTTTACAAGCTATAGTATAGCGACAAAAAAAATCAGTAAACATATAATTGTATACATTTACATTTTAAATATAAAAAATAGCCACAAAATTGTAGGCTGGTTTATATGTTAAAGTTACAGAAGGCTAGGCCAGCTTTACACACATCACAGAAATCTACTGCCAATTACTGAGTTTTATGAATTAGCGAACATGCCAGTAGACGTGACTTACGATGTTGAAGACCACATCACAAAATGTACTTTGTTCATTTAGCTTGACAAATGTAGTTTAGTACCAATTCTTTGATAATGCTTCAGGGTAGACTAGCAAATGTCTTCCAACACATTTTGTGAAAATAGTTTAGTGTGAGTGATAATGAGGTCTCACTCTCATTCTCAGCTAATGATTTGCTGCTGAGAACTGGAGGACTGGCCGGCAGCAGTGAGAATGATAGGATTTGCAAGCTATGGAAATGACACTTAACAGGATCACTTAATGGGGGAACTATTTTATCTTTTTGGAGTGAGATGCGATTTCATGGCTGTCTGTAATTTTAAAAGCCTGTGGTGAAACTTGAGTGTCGCTGCAACTGAAAATGAAATATTAATGACTGAAATGCATTGAGTTGCAATAACTAAATCTATCTATGGCCTCAAAGAACAAGTGACTTAACAGACAGAGATTCAAGGGCTATCCCACAACATCTGTTTTTAGCTTTTCTATGAACTTTTGTCTCTCTTTTATTATTGATTTTTATTGGAGTATAGTTGCTCTACAATGTTGTGTTAGTTTCTGCTGTGCAGAAAAGTGAATCAGTTATACACATACTCTTTTTTAGAGTTCCTTCCCATTTAGGTCACTAAGAGCATTGAGTAGAGTTCCCTGTGCTATACAGTAGGTTCTCATTAGTTATCTATTTTAGAACTTTTATCTCTTTATTTCCAACCATGTCATATGAGTAGTTGCATGAAGTTTGATACACTATGTTAGCAGCTCATAAAGAAAATAAATTTAATTTTGATCCATATTAGACTTTTAGGAAAAGCAGATTACAAATTACTCTAAAATGGGCACGACTACAGGATTATGCATATGATTTTGCAAAACTGCAGTTTGGTCATAAAAAATTTTTGTTGTAGGCAAAATTAGGATGGAGGCTAACAACAGACAAATTGACCAATAGTACACAATTCCAGCAAATCGTATGTTCTGTGAGTTTGGTTTTCAACTCTTCCTGCCTCCCCTTACACACATATTTAAAATATATTAATCTGTTTCTAATGGAAACTGGGTTAGATAGGAATAAAATTTTCTTTAAATTTCCTTTCCTTCTTCTTGAAATACAGATATCTCAGATCTCATCTTTTGAGTCAATGGCACATGAATTCCTCTATTCTTCTTCTTTCTCTTTCCCTCCCTCTCTCCTCTCCTTTCTCTTTCTCTTCAAAGCGAATGAAGTGAAATCAGAGCTGGATGAACGTGTGACCCCTGCTGTGACCCACAGGAGCTCAGCACCTAGAGGAGGACCTTACATCTTACATTCAGGTTTGCCAGGACATGCTAGGTAATTCTTGTTTTCCTAATGTAATTATAACAGCACTTGCTTTGACTCTCAAAGTTTCCTAGTGGGAAAGATAAATTATATATTGACCCTGGATATTGGAAAGATGGTGGTCAGGGACCTGCTTTAACTTCTCCTTTCCATCACTTCAACCTCAAGATATTTAGTCACAATTTAGTTCAATCAAGAGAATTCAGAGATATTAAAATTTTAGCAATTAATGGTAAATCCCCAACTCAGTTAGGATTGTCTTTAAAGCAATCACTGAATATAAAACTATTTTCTCCATTAGGAATGTTGAGATTCAGTCAGATTTAATTCACACAAAAAATCAATAAGTGATATTATTAAAGACATTTATTTCATTATTAGAGTTTTAGTGTTTGTTTTCAAATTCCCTTTAATTCACTAATTGCTTGTGGAAGCATAACAATGTTTGTTTGTTTTATGTGTTGTTTTAATTTCCTTTCACAACTTGAAGGAAACCAGATGACAGAAAGTCAGAAGGGGCCATTGACCTTATTTTCACTAGTTTTGTTGTCTAAGTTCATATTGATAAATATAAAAAGAAAAGGTAGATAAACACAGGGTTTTTAAAGAAGTTTATATCTTCTAGACTAAACAAGGATCAAATCATTTTATTTCAACAATATTGAATATTTGATTTGAAAAATATCTTGGACACTTCTGATTCGTTATTTAGACATCTGTTTCAAACATATATGTGTGTGTGTACATATTCTTCAAAGAAATTACAATAAATATCAACTCATGTAGGTAGTACCAAGGGAGCAATGCTCACTTTCAAAGTATGACTGCTTACTAATTTTCCATAAATATTGAAGACAGAGTTTATCTCACTGATGCAAAATTAATCAGACAGCTTCTAATTGAAAATGAAATGTTACGTTCACACACCTGTCTATTATACACAAAATCAAGCATAATTCACATTCTCCTTAGGAGAAAAATTCCATCCACCCTAGTGCTGTGCTTTCCTGGATTTATGTTTTATTACTTTTCATTTGTCTGATTTCATGCTTAGATATTGTCATTTATAATTTTCAAAGAGGATGCATAAGAACAATAAAAATCTCATTATAGGTTTTTTGTTTTTAGAGGAGCAAGAAAAGTATGTTAGTCACCAAACCAAAAATGTTGTAGTGTTAGAATAGACACATCCAGACTGCTATTGATTTATACGGTTGGTTAAGGAAGAGAATCATAAAAGCTTTACGGAGCTTGCAGGAAGCAAAAATGGAGTCATAGATAAAAATGGCTTTTCTCAGACCTAGAAAAACTCCTCAGAAGGAAAGAATGTGGAGGAAGACTTGTTCTGCTCACATTCCAAGGAATAAAGAAGGCTCATGAACATGGCTTCTTTTTAACATTCAAAGGAAAAAAATTTTAGTTTCACTATATCTATTGTGAATCTATCAAATCTTGTAAGTTCCATAACATGTATGTAATTATAGATTCTATGAGTCTATAGTTTGACATAAAGATGAAAAATGTCTCCTAATATTCTATTTCTTTCATTATTAGAGATTTAGTGTCTGCTTTTCAGTTCCCTTTAATGTATTAACTGCTTGTGGACACATAAGGGTGTTTGTTTATTTTGCTTTGTTTTGATTTTTTTTTACAATTTGAAGGAAACCAGATGACAGAAGGCCAGAAGCAGCCATTGACCTTATTTTCACTAGTCTTCTCTCCCCATTGATACATTCATTTGTTCCTTCTTCCTTAATAAGAATCTACCTCACATACACAGTGAGGTTCCCATGAGAACTGGTGAGTAACATGATTACTGACCTCCAGGAACTCACAATTTGTTCTCTGCTTAGAAAATGATTTGTCATTCCAGGTCCTCCAGCTTGGAAAAAAAGTCAAACCATAGTTGTTTCAACAATACTATAAGGAAAATTAATCTAATGCTTAGTGACGTGATTTAATTTTAGAGAAAATATGACAGTCCTCACTTTGGATTGGTTCAATATGCATGTTGATATATGCACATGCACCCCCGACAACACCAATTTTAGTTACCACAGTATATTAACTGTGAGGAATTACATAAAGTATACCCTTTGCTTCTAGCTCTTCAGTCTACAAATCACTACATAAATGAGAACTGTGCATTATAATCAGCGACAAATCACATGATTTTCTTCAAAGGCTCTCAGTGACAGGTCACTGCACATCTGTTATTCAGCTCATACACAGACAGCAAGGCATGTAGTTGTGTTGCATCATTTCCTAAGGTGGAAAAAGACACTACAAGCAAAATAATTTAACTTTTTAAGTGTTGCTTATATTGGATAATTGTCCAGGTCATGCTGAGTCACTTTGGGACTTCAATAAAAATGTGAAATTTTTAAAAGATTTTTCTTGGGGTATAGTTGATGTACAATGTTGCATTACTTTCTGCTGTACAGCAAAGTAAATCATTTATACATATATGTATATCCACTCTTTTTTAGATTCTTCTCCAATATAGGCCATTACAGAGTACTGAGTAGAGTTCTCTGTTCTATACAGTAGGTCCTTATTAGTTATTTAATTTATAAATAGTAGTGTGTATATGTCAATCCCAATCTCTCAGTTTATCCCTAGCCCCCATCCCCAGTAAACATGTTTGTTTTCTCCATCTTTGATTCTACTTCTATTTTGTAAATAAGTTCATTTGTACCCTTTTCCTAAATTCCATATATAAGCAATATCATATGACACTTGTCTTTCTGTGTCTGACTTACTTCACTCAGTGCGACAATCTCTAGGTCCATCAATGTTGCTGCAAATGGCATTATTTCATTCTTTTTCATGACTGAATAATATTCCATTGCATATATATATGTGTGTATATATATATATACATATATATATATATACACCACATCTTCTTTATCCATTCCTCTGTTGATAGATTATTAGATGGCTTCCATGTCCTGCCTATTGCAAACAGTGCTACAATGAACACTGGGGTGCATGTGTCTTTTTTAATTATGGTTTTCTCTGGGTATATGCCCAAAAACAGTATCAGTGGGGAACATAGTACTTCTGTTTTTAGTTTTTTGAGGAACCTATACTGTTTTCCATAGTGGCTGTACCAATTAACATTTCCACCAACAGTGCAAGAGGGTTCCCTTTTCTCCACACCCTCTCCAACATTTATTTTTTGTAGGATTTTTTGATGATGACCATTCTGCCAGGTATGAGGTGATACCACATTGCAGTTTTGATTTGCATTTCTCTAATAATCAGTGATGTTCAGCACCTTCTCATGTGCCTCTTGAACATCTGTGTGTCTTCTTTGGAGAAATGTCTATTTCGGTCTTCTGCCCATTTTTTGATTGGGTTGCTTGTTTTTTAGATATTGAGGTGCATGAACTGTTTATATATTTTGGAGATTAATCCTTTGTTGATTCATTTGAAAATATTCTCTCCCATTCTGAGGGTTGTCTTTTCATCTTGCTTATAGTTTCCTTTGCTGTGCAGAAGCTTTGAAGTTTCATTAGGTTCCACTTATTTATTTTGGTTTTATTTTCATTACTCTAGGAGATGGGTCAAAAAAGATCTTGATATGATTTATGCCAAAGAGTGTTCTGCCTATATTTTCTGCTAAGAGTTTTATAGTGTCTGGCCTTACATTTAGGTCTTTAATCCATTTTGAGTTTATTTTTATGTATGGTGTAATGCAGTGTTCTAATTTCATTCTTCTACACATAGCTGTCCAGTTTTATCAGCACTACTTATTGAAGAGACTGTCTTCTCTCCATTGTATATTCTTCGCTCCTTTGTCACAGATTAGGTGACCACAGGTGCATAAGTTTACCTCTGGGGGGTTTCTATTCTGTTCCATTGATCAGTATTTCTGTTTTGTGCCAGCATTATATTGTTTTGATGACAGTAGCTTTATAGTGTAGTCTGAAGTCAGGGAGTCTGATTCCTCCAGCTCTGTTTTTTCTTTCTCAAGATTGCTTTGGCTATTCATGTTTTTTTGTGTTTCCACAAAAATTGTAATGTTTTTTCTTCTAATTCTGTGAAAAATGTCATTGGTAATTTGATAGAGATTGCATTGAATCTGTGATTGCTTTGGGTAGTATAGTCATTTTCACAATATTGATTCTTCCAATTGGAGAACATGATACATTTCTCCATCTGTTTGTGTCATCTTTGATTTCTTTTATCAGTGTCTTATGGTTTTCTGCATACAGGTCTTTCGCCTCCTTAGGTAGGTTTATTCCTGGGTATATTATTCTTTTCATTGCAATGGTAAATGTGATGGTTTCCTTAATTTCTCATACTGATCTTTCATTGTTAGTGTATAGGAATGCAAGAGATTTCTATGCATTAAATTTATATCCTGCAAATTTCCCAAATTAATTGATGAGCTCTAGTAGTTTTCTGGTAGCATCTTTAGGATTTTCTATGTATAGTATCATGTCATCTTCAAACAGTGACAGTTTTACTTCTTATTTTCCAATTCAGATTCCTTTAATTTCTTTTTCTTCTCTGATTGCTGTGGCAAGGACTTCCAAAACTATGTTGAATAAAAGTGGTGGGAGTAGACATACTTGTCTTCTTCCTGATCATAGAGGAAATGCCTTCAGTTTTTCACCATTGAGAATGATGTTTGCTGTGGGTTTGTCATATATGACCTTTATTACATTGAGATAGGCTCCCTCTATGCTCACTTTCTGGAGAGTTTTTATCATAAATGAGTGTTGAATTTAGTAAAAACTTTTTCTGCATCTATTGAGATGATCATATGGTTTTTATTTTTCAATTTGCTCACATGGTGTATCAAATTGATTGATTTGCATATATTTAAGAATCCTAACATCCCTGTGATAAATCCCACTTGATTATGGTGTATGATCCTTTTAGTGTATTGTTGGATTCCATTTGCTAGTATTTTGTTGATGATATTTGTGTCTATGTTCATCAGTGATATTGGCCACTAATTTTGCTTTTTGTGATATCATTGCCTGGTTTTGGTATCAGGGTGATGATGGCCTCATAGAATAATCTTGGGAGTTTTCCTTTTCTGCTGTTTTTGGATGTAATGTCCTGTAGATATCTATTAAATCAAGCTGATTTATTGTGTCATTTAAAGCTTGTGTTTCCTTATTAATTTTCTGTGTGGATGATCTGTCCATTGGTGTCAGTGGGGTGTTAAAGTCCCCCACTATGATTGTGTTACTGTCAATTTCCTCTTTCATAGTTGTTAGCATTTGCCTTATGTATTGAGGTAGTCCTCTATTGGGTGCATATATATTTATAATTGTTATCTCTTCTTCTTGGATTGATCCCTCGATCTTTATGTAGTGTCCTTTCTTGTCTCTTGTAACATTTTTTAATTTAAAGGCTATTTTTTCTGATATGAGTATTGCTACTCCAGCTTTATTTTGATTTCCATTTGCATGGAATATCTTTTTCCATCCCTTCACTTTCAGTCTGTATGTGTCCCTAGTTCTGAATTGGGCCTCTTCGAGACAGCATATATATGGGTCTTTTTTTGTATCCATTCAGCCAGTCTGTGTCTTTTGGTTGGGACATTTAGTTCATTTACATTCAAGGTAATTATCAATATGTATGATCCTATTACCATTTTCTTAATTGTTTTGTTCTGTTTCTGTAGGTCCTTTTCTTCTCTTATGTTTCCCACTTAGAGAAGTTCCTTTACCATTTGTTGTAGGGCTGGTTTGGTGGTGCTGAATCCTCTTAGCTGTTGCTTGTGTGTAAAGCCATTGATTTCTCTGTGGAATCTGAATGAGATCCTTGCTGGGTAGAGTATTCTTGGTTGCAGGTTCTTCTCTTTCATCACTTGAAGTATATCACGCCACTCCCTTCTGGCTTGCAGAGTTTCTTCTGAGAAATCAGCTGTTAACCTGATGGGAGTTCCCTTGTATGTTATTTGTCATTTTTCCCTTGTTGCTTTTAATAACTTTTCTCTGTCTTTAATTTTTGTCAGCTTGACTACTATGTGTCTTGGCGTGTTTCTCCTTGGGTTTATCCTGCCTGGGATTCTCTGTGCTTCCTGGACTTGGGTAGCTATTTCCTTTCCCATGTTAGGGAAGTTTTCAACTATAATCTCTTCCAATATCTTCTTGGGTCCTTTCTCTCTCTCTTCTCCTTCTGGGACGCCTATAATGCGAATGTTGGTGCATTTAACATTGTCCCAGAGGTCTCTTGGGCTGTTTTCAGTTCTTTTCATTCTTTTCTCTTTATTCTTTTCTGCATCAGTGATTATCACCATTCTGTCTTCCAGGTCACTTACTTGCCCTTCTGCCTCAGTTAACCTGCTATTGGTTCCTTCTAGTGTATTTTTCATTTCAGTTATTGTGTTGCTATCTCTGTTTGTTTGCTCTTTAATTCTTCTAGGTCTTTGGTAAACTTTTCGATCTTTGCATCCAGTCTTTTTTCAAAGTCCTGGGTCATCTTCACTATCATTATTCTGAATTCTTTTTCTGGAAGGGTGCCTCTCACCTCTTCACTTAGTTGTTCTTCTGGTGTTTTATCTTGTCCCTTCATCTGGTACAAAGTCCTCTGCTTTTTCATTTTCTGTATCTTTCTGTGGCTATGGTTTTCAGTTCCACAGAAAGAAATACTGCTGATACTGCTTGATATTGTTGTCTGCCCTCTTGTGGAGGAAGCTGTCTAGGAGGCTTGTGTGTGCTTCCTGATGTGAGGGACTGATGGTGGGTAGGGCTGGGTGGGTGGAGCTCAGTAGGACTTTAATCCGATTTGGTGGATGGAGATCAGTAAAACTTTAATCTGCTTGTCTGCCAATGGTTGGGGCTGTGTTCCCATCTTGTTTGATGTTTGGCCTGAGGCTACCTAGCAGTGGAGCTTACAGGCTCTTTAGTGGGGCTAATGGCAGACTCTGGGAGGGCTCATGCCAATGAGCACTTCCCAGAACCCCTGCCACCAGTGCCTCTGTCTCCTCAGTGAGCCACAGCTGCCCCCCACCCCCACCAGCAACCCTCCAATACCAGCAGGTAATTCTGATTCAGTCTCCTATGGGGTCACTCCTCCTTCCCCCTGGGTCCTGGTAAGCACACTTTTTTGCATGTCCTCCAAGAGTGGAATCTGTTTCCCCCAGTCCTGTGGAGGTCCTGCAATCAAATACTGCTGGCTTTCAAAGTCTGATTCTCTGGGGATTCCTCCCCCCATTGCTGGATTCCCAGGTTGGGAAGCCTGATGTGGGGCTCAGAACCCTCACTTTACTGGGTGGACTTTTGTGGTATAACTGTTCTCCAGTTTGTGAGTCACCCACCCAGCATATGTGGGATTTGATTGTAATGCAATTGCGCCCCTCCTACCGTCTCATTGCAGCTTCTCCTTTGTCTCTGGATGTGGGGTGTCTTTTTTGGTGAGATTCAGTGTCTTTCTGTCAATGACTGTTGGGAGTGTTCCTTTTTACGCAATTTTTTGGAAGAGTTTGAGAAGGATAGACATTAGCTCATCTCTAAATGTTTTACAGAATTCATCTGTGAAGCCACCTGTTCTGGACTTTTGTTTGTTGAAAGATTTTTAATCGCAGTTTTAATTTCATTACATCTGATTGGTCTATTCAAATATTCTATTTACTCCTGGTTCAGTTTTGGAGGGTTGTACCTCTGTAAGAACTTGTCCATTAATTCCAGGTTTTCCTTTTTATTGGCATACACTTGCTTGTAGTAGTCTCTTAAACTCCTTTGTATTTCTGTGGTGTCCATTGTAACTTTTCCTTTTTCATCTCTAATTTCATTGATTTGAGTCCTCTCCCTTTTTTTCATGATGAATTTGGCTAAAGGTTTATCAAATTTTTTTATCTTCTCAAAGAACAAGCTTTTGGTTTCATTGATCTTTGTTATTGTTTTCTTTATTTCTATTTCATTTATTTCAGCTCTCACCTTTATGATTTCTTTCCCTCTACTAACTTTTGGTTTTGTTTGTTCTTCACTCTCTAGTTGCTTTAGGTGTAAGGTTAGGTTGTTTATTTGAAAATTTTCTTGTTTCTTCAGGCAATATTGTATTGCTATAAACTTCTCTCTTAGAACTGCTTTTGTTGCATCCCATAGGTTTTGTGTCATCATGTTTTAATTGTCATTTGTCTCTAGGTATTTTTTTTATTTCCTTTTGATTTCTTCAGTGATCCATTGGTTATTTAGTAACATATCATTTAGCCTCCCTGTGTTTATGTTTTTACAGGTTTTTTTTTTTTTTTTTTTTCTGTAATTGATGTCTAATCTCATAGGATTCTGGTCAGAGAAGTTGCTTGATGTGATTACAGTTTTCTTAAATTTACAGAAGTTTGATTTGTGGCCCTAGAGGTCATCTATCTTGGAGAATGTTCTCTGTGCACTTGAGAAGGAAGTGTATTCTGCTGCCTTTGGATAGAATGTCCTATAAAAATCCATTAAGTCTATCTGGCCTAATACATCATTTAAGGCTTGCATTTCCTTATTAATTTTCTGTGGATGATCTGTCCATTGGTGTAAGTTGGGTGTTAAAGTCCCCCACTAATATTGTGTTACTGTAAATTTCCCCCTTTGTGGCTGTTAGCATTTGCCTTATATATTAAAGTGCTCCTATGTTGGGTGTATATATATTTACAATTTTTATATCTTCTTCTTAGATCAATCCCTTGATCATTGTGTAATGTCCCTTCCTTGTCTCTTGTAAGGGTCTTTATTTTATAGTCTATTTTGTCAGATATGAAGATTTCTACTCCAGCTTTCTTTTGATTTCCATTTGCATGGAATATCCTTTTCCACACCTTACTTTCAGTCTGTATGTGTCCCTAGGTCTGAAGTGTATCTGTTGTAGACAGCCTATATACAGGTTTTATTTTTGTATCCACTCAGCCAGTCTATGTCTTTTGGTTGCAATATTTAATCCATTTACATTTAAGGTAATTATTGATATATGTGTTCCTAGTACCATTTTCTTAATTGTTTTGGATTGGTTTTGTAGGTCATTTTTCTTTCCTTTCTCTTTTGTTCTCTTTTGTTTCCTACCTAGAGAAGTTCCCTTAGCATTTGTTGTAAAGCTGGTTTGGTGGTGCTGAATTCTCTTAGCTTTTGCTTGAGCCTGTCCTAGATATTGAGCACAGCCTCCCTTTTGCTCTGGTTGTCACTGCCTTGTCAGGGACAGGGTCTGCTCCCTTGTTGTTGGTCCCCAGATCTGTTTCTTAGCCGTGATTCTCATCCACAGTTGGAGGTAGATGGGATTGGAGCACACCCACTGGGAAAGAAGCCACTGAGTATTCCTCTTCTGAAGATGTTCACCTGTGAATGTGCTCTGTTGCATCCCCTTTCACCCATTGTGCAGGCTCACAAAGTACATTGTTGCTGGCACTGCTCTTGGTCCCACCTTAACTGTAGGTATGATGGTAATTGGCCCTGGTGACTCTCAGGCATTGTTTGCACCAGGCATTGTTTCCACTGAGGTCAGGTCCCAGGACTGCAGTACTTGTGCACCTGGACCCACTGGAGGCAGCACAGATTCTGGCCTGGCCCAACCTGCACATATATGTGCCCACAAGGCCCACAGCTGCTAAAGCCAGACCTGTACCAGATATAAGAGCAGTTGTTGTCCTTTTGGATGTTTTGCAGTTGCTGAATTTAGGAAGCCATCAACAGAAGTGTGACTCCACAGTTTGTGCAGTTGTGAGGAGAGATTTCAGCTCTTCTTCCTTAGACATTCACCTCTGGGGCTCATCTGTGGTTTCAGCCACTCTTCTCAATGGATTTCCTAGTTTGGGGAGCTATCCATGTCCTCCCAGGACAGCACAGGCAGATCCTAGCACCTGCTGACAGATTTCTTAGTCAGGAAAGCTATCCACAACCTCCTGGGACAGCGAGGTGAGTCCTGGCACCCACTGATGGCTTTCCTAGTGTGGGAGCTCACAGCATGGGCAGGTCCTGGGGCCCACTGGCAGAATTCTTAGTGGCAGGAGACTTCCATAGCCTTCCTGGTAAGAGGGGGCAGGTCCTGTGACTTGCTGGTGAAATTCCTAGTCGGGAAGCTGTCTGCACCCTTCCATGTCAGCAGGGGTGTGTCCTGTGGCCCACTAGCAGAATTCCTAGTGGCTGATACTATCCGCACCCTTCTGGGTCAACAGCAGCTGAGCCTGGTGTCCGCCTGCAGGTCTGGTAGAGGGAGCCAGTGACTGCCTCTGAAGCCCAAGATGATGGTGGTGACTATTGCCCACCCCCAGAGCTCCTGGAGGCAGCATCCTGTTGCCTGTAGTGCTCACAGGGAAAGAAGCTCTTATGGCGGTCCCACCTCTCTCCTCCTGCACCTCCCAACAATGGTGCATTGCCTCTCTGGTGGGCCCAGGCTCCTTCCTAGTCCTCCCTCAGTTGCTACAGCCTAACCTCTTCAAGCTGTTTCCACATTGAACACTGGTCCTCTCCCCAAGACTGAGCTCCAGAGTCTGAGCTTCAGTACCTAATCCCCACACCCACTGACAGAGGAGTGTCTCAGGTTGGGGAGTGCAGGGTGGCGGTGCCAACCCTCTGTGCAGGTTACTCTCCATTTTGCCTTCCACAAACCAGTTTCTGCTCTCCCATCTTAGGCTTCAAAGCTCCCCCTCTTCCAGGCAGATTTCCCTGCTGGTGGGAAGACTTTCCAAGGTATGAGAAACTTTCCTTCTTCAAAGCTCCCTCTCTGGGGCACAGGCCCCAACCTGATTTCTTCCTTTTCTTCTTCCTTTTGTCCTACCCATTTATGAGGAGGTTTTCTTGTCTTTTCAGACATCTGAGGTCTTCTGTTGGTGCTCAGCAACTGTCCTGTGTGAATCGTTCCACTTGTAGATGTATTTTCAGCATTACTGTGGAAGCAGCAGAACTCTGCTTCCTTCTCCTCTGCCATCTTGATCAGACTCCTGAACATTTTATTTTCACCACAAAATGCAACTTCATCAATCTAGCTAATTGAACAAGGATTTGTTTCAACTTAAAACTTATTATCATAGACATAACAGATCTACAATGGAAAGTCATGCAATTTCCTTAGGTAAATTTTGGAAAAAGTATGACAAATCATGCAATGGAAAACATTCAAGTATGATGGCAGGAAGAATAATATGCATGCACTATGGCAAAACTTTTGCTACACTATGCAAATAACTTTTCAGAATTCAAATCAAATGTACAGAGAGCCATAAAGAAATAGCTGATCATAGGAACGTTGATACCAGCTGTTTGCTTCCAGAGGAACTTGGTGAAGGTGAACTTAATGACATAAATGATGACAGGAAATGGCTGCAACAAAAAGATGAAGATATCCCAGAAATTACACGGGCAAAAATTTAACATCAAAGCAATTCACAGAGGTACTTCATGACATTGAAAGATGAAAGGATAATAGGTTTGTTACGTTATCTATAAATTAATAACATGACCACATTTCTCTGCGATGGTAGTTGAGAAATGTTGGCTTAATTTTGAAGGTCATGTGCACAGACTAAGCACTGGAGGTTCTATTACTCTGCAGGAGAAAAGAAGACTGGATATTGGGGAAAACACAGCAGAATCTGTCAAATACGCCAGTGTTATATTTCCTCCTTCAAAAGAAAGAACTTTCACAAAAATCAATGATCATAGCCATGAATTTAAATCCAATGGGCCTGAGAATAGGCTTCCACTAGGGACAAATCTCTCACTCCCATGGCAGGGCAGCCTCAAGAGCAGACCCCTGTGGGTGGCCCACATGCAGAGGTGGGGCTAAAACCACAACTGAGACACAGGGGGCAGGCAACTTAGGAACAGGAACAAAAACCTTTCTCACCTGCACAAGCTGCAGAATAAATCCCCATGATCAGCTTGGTAGACCCTCTGTTCATGGAATATCTGAATGGGAAAGGAGACTAGTGTTCCCACAAATGAAACCAGTCTAACTCTGACAGCTGTGGACTTTGGAGGCAAGCACACATGGAAGTTGGGCTAGATCAGAGTCTGAGCTGTCCCACAGTGCCCACAGTGAGTCCAGAGACCAACCTAGAGGCTCTGGAGGCACACCAGGGGAGACAGAGGTGGACTGTGGCTCATGGCAGAGGCAAGGACACTGACAGCTGAGACCCCAGAAAAATATTATCATTACTATTATTTCTATTATGTTTTGATTCGTTCTGTTGTTGGTTTTGTTTTTTTTAATTACTATTATGTTTTTATATTTATTTTTATTTATTTTGGGTGGTTGTGGTTTATTTTTTATTTTCTTTGCTAAAAATCTTTCTAATATACTTTTTATTTCTTATATTTCTATGTTTTCTTTTTCATTGTTCTGTGTTCTTTCCTTTTTAAAAAACATTTTCATGTGTTTCTTTGCTTTATTCTTTGTTTGCTTTATTCTTCAGTTTGCATTCTGCTTTGGTTTTGTGTTTTGTTTTGTGTTTCTCTTAGTTTTGTTTTTAATTGCTTGATTTTGTTTTGGGGTTCTTTTGTTTGTCTGGTTGTTCTCTTGTTTTTTGTTTTCTTTGCTTTTATTTTTGTCTGTGCCTGTGCTATTTTGTTTTGTTAGTTTGGATTTTCTTTTACCATTTGTCTGTGATTTTGTTTGTGTGGTTTGTTTGTTTTTTGTCTGTTTGTTTTCCGTTTATTGCCATGGCTTGTGGTCTTGGTTCCCTGGGTGGGGAATGGAGGCATGGATGGAGAAAATACAAGAAATGTTTAACAAAGACCTAGAAAAACTAAAGAACAAACAGTGATGAACAACACAATAACTGAAATTCAAAAATACACTAGAAGGAATCAATAGCAGAATAACTAAGGCAGAAGATTGGATAAGTTACCTGGAAGATAGTATGGAGGAAATAACTGCCATGGAGCAGAATAAAGAAAAAGAAAAGAAAAGAAATGAGGACAGTTTCAGAGATCCCTGGGACAACATTAAATGCACCAACATTTGAATTATAGGGGTCCCAAAAGAAGAGGAAAAGAAAAGATCTGAGAAAATATTTGAGAAGATTGTAGTCAAAAACTTCCCCAACATGGGAAAGGAAATAGTCAAGCCCTGGAAGTGCAGAGAGTCCCATACAGGATAAACCCAAGGAGAAACATGCTGAGACACATCTTAATCAAACTAACAAAAATTAAGTACAAAGAAAAAAAATTGAAAGCAACAGGGGAAAAACAACAAATAACATATGAGAGAATTCATTTATCAGCTAATTTTCCAGCAGAAACTCTGCAGGTCTGAAGGGATTGGCAGGATATATTTAAAGTGATGAAAGAGAAAAGCCTACAACCCAGGATTAAGCAGCAAGGATCTCATTCAGATTGGGTGGAGAAATCAAAAGCTTTACAGACAAGTAAAAGCTAAGAGAATTCAGCTTCACCAAACCAGCTTTGCAACAAATGCTAAAGGAGTTTCTCTAGGCAAGAAACACAAGAGAAGAAAAAGACCTACAAAAACAAACCCAAAACAATTAAGAAAATGGTAATAGGAACATACATAACAATAATCATTTTAAATGTAAATGAATTAAATGCTCCAACAAGAAGACACAGACTGGCTGAATGGATTAAAAAAAAAAAAAAAAACAGGACCCATATATATGCTGTCTACAAGAGATGCACTTCAGACCTAGTAACACATGCAGACTGAAAGTAAGGGGATGGAAAAAGATATTCCATGCAAATGGAAATCAAAAGAAATCTGAAATAGCAACACTCATATCAGATAAAATAGACTTTAAAATAAAGCCTATTACAAGAGACAAGGAAGGACACTATATAATGGTCAAGGGACCAATCTAAGACTATATAACCATAGTCTATATATATGTACCCAACATAGAGCACCTCAATATATAAGGCAAATGCTAACAGACATAAAAGGGGAAATAAGCTGTAACACAGTAATAGTGGAAAACTTTAACACTCCACTGACACCAGGATATATCATCCAGACAGAAAATTAATAAGGAAACACAAGCCTCAAATGACACAATAGACCAGATAGACTGAATGAATATTTATAGGACATTCCATCCGAAAGCAGCAGAATACACCTTTTTCTCAAGTGAACGTGGGTCATTCTCCAGGATAGATCACACCTAGGGTCACAAATCAAGCCTGGGTAAATTTAAGAAAATTGAAATCATATCAAACATCTTTTCCAACCACAATGCTATGAAATTAGAAATCAATTACAGGAAAAAGAAAACTGTAAAGAGCACAAACACACTGAGACTAAACAATATGCTACAAAATAACCAAGAGATCCCTGAATAATTGAAAGAGAAAATAAAAATAAAAAACCTAGAAACAAATGACAATGAAAACATGATGACCCAAAACCTATGGAATGGAGCAAAAGCAGTCCTAAGAGGGAAGTTTATAGCAATACAATCCTATCTCAAGAAACAAGAAAAATCTTGAATAAACAATTTAACCTTACATCTAAAGTAACTAGAGAAAGAAGAACAACAACTAAAAGAGTTAGTCAAAGAAAGAAACCATAAAGATCAAAGCAGAAATAAATGAAACAGAAATGAAGAAAACAATAGCAAAGATCAATAAAACCAAAGCTGGTTCTTTGAGACAATAAAGAAAATTGATAAACCTTTAGCCAGACTTATCATGAAAGAAAAAGGGAGGGGACTCAAATCAATAAAATTAGAAATGAAAAAAGGAGAAGTTATGTCTGACACCACAGATATACAAAGGGTCATAAGAGACTACAACAAGCAACTCTATGCCAATAAAATGGACAACCTGAAAGAAATGGAAAAATTCTTAGAAAAGTACAACCCTCCAAGACTGAACCAGGAAGAAACAGAAAATATGAACAGACCAGTCACAAGTAACAAAATTGAAATTGTGATTAAAAATCTTCCAACTGGGGTTTCCCTGGTAGTCCAGTGGTTAAGCATCCACCTTCCAATGCAGAGGACATGTATTTGACCCTGGCCAGGGAACTAAGATCACACATGCCACAGGGCAACTAAGCCCACATACCACAACTACTGAGTCTGTGTGCCACAATTGGAGAGCCTGCATGCTACAACTATTGAGCCCAAACACTCTGGAGCCTGTGAACCACAACTAGAGAGCCTGTGCACCATAACTGCTCAGTGTGCATGCTCTGCAGCCAGCATGCCACAACTAGAGAGCAGCCCGAAAGCCACAAAGAAAGATCCTACATGCTGCAATGAAGATCCAGCATAGCCAAATTAATTCATTCATTAATTAATTTTTAAAAGTCTCCAAAAAATAAAATCCAGGACCAGGTGGCTACACAGGTGAATTCTATCAAACATTTAGAGAAGAGTTAACACCTATCCTTCTCCAACTGTTCCAAAAAACTGCAGAGGAAGGAACAATCCCAAACTCATTCTATGTGGCCAAAATCACCTGATACCAAAACCAGGCAAAGATATCACAAACCAGACAAAGATGTCACAAAAAAGGAAAATTATAGGTTAATATCACTGATGAACTTAGATGTAAAAATCCTCAACAAAATACTAGCAAACAGAATCCAAGGAAACATTAAAAGGATCATGCACCATGATGAAGTGGGATTTATCACAGGGATGCAAGGATTCTTCAATATATGCAAATCAAACTATGTGATACATCATATTAACAAATTGAAGGATAAAAACTGTATGATAATCTCAACAAATGAAGAAAAAGCTTTTGACAAAATTCAACACCCATTTATGATAAAAACTCTCTAGAAAGTGGTCATAGAGGGAGCCTACCTCAATATAATAAAGGTCATATATGACAAACCCACAGCAAACATCATTCTCAGTAATAAAAAACTGAAAGCATTGTCTCTAAGATCAGGAACAATTCAAGAGTGTCCAATCTCACCAATATTATTCAACATAGTCTTGGAAGTCCTAGCCACTCAGAGAAGAAAAAGAAATAACGAATTCAAATTGGAAAAGAAGTAAAACAATCACTGCAGATGATCTGATACTACACATAGAAAATCCTAAAGATGCCACCAGAAAATTACTAGAGCTCATCAGTGAATTTGGTTAAGTTTCAGTATACAAAATTAACACACAGAAATCTCTTGCTTTCCTATCCACTAACAACAAAAGTTCAGAAAGAGAAATTAAGGAATCAATCCCACTCACCATTGCAACAAAAAGAATAAAATATGTAGGAATAAACCTACCTAAGGAAGCAAAAGACCTGTATGCAGAAAACTATATGACACTGGTGAAAGAAATCAACAATGACGCAAACAGATGGAGAGATATTCCATGTTCTCGGGTTGAAAAAATCAATATTGTGAAAATGACTATACTACCCAGAGCAACCTACAGATTCAGTGCAATCCCTATCAAATTACCAACAGCATTTTTCAGAGAACTAGAACAAAAAATTTCACAATTTGTATGGAAACACAAAAGACCACAAATAGCTAAGCAATCTTGGGAAAGAAGAGTGGAGCTAGAGGAATCAGGCTCCCTGAATTCAGACTATACTACAAAGCAACAGTTATGAAGACAGTATGGTACTTGCACAAAAACGTAAAGATCAATGGAACAGGATAGAAAGCCCAGAGATAAACCTACCTACCTATGGTCACCTAATCTATGAAAAAGGTGGGAAGAATATACAATAGAGAGAAGACAGCCTCTTTAATAATTGGTGCTGGGAAAAAAGGAAAGCTGTATGTAAAAAAAAAAAAAAAAATGAAATTAAAACACTCCATTACACCATACACAAAAATAAATTAAAAATTGATTAAAGATCTAAATGTAAGGCCAGACACTAGACAACTCTTAGAGGAAAACATAGGGAGAACACACTTTGAGATAAATTGCAGCAACATCTTTTTTGACCCACTGCCTAGAGTAATGAAAATAAAAACAAAAATAAACAAATGAGACCTAATGACACAAAAGCTTTTGGGCAGCAAAGAAAACCATAAATGAAACAAAAACACAACTTTCAGAATGGGAGAAAATATTTGCAAATGAAGCAACCAACAAGAGATTATTCTCTAAAATATACAAAGAGCATGTGCAGCTCAATATCATAAAAACAAACAACCCAATTGAAAAATGGGTGGAAGACCTAAATAGACATTTCTCCAAAGAAGACATACAAATAGCCAATAGGTATATGAAAAGATGCTCAACATCACTAATTATAAGACAAATGCAAATCAAAACTACAATGAAGTATCACCTTACACCTGTCAGAATGGCCATCATCAAAAATCCTACAAACAATAAATGCTGGAGACCGTGTGG